>NC_071392.1:148023442-148329820 GCF_022682495.2 Desmodus rotundus
ATTCAAGAAAAATTACAAAACTCTGCATTAGTGCTACTCTCTGTACTGGATGAAACTGAGAGGAACAAATGCCTGGTTCTTTTTTTAAAACTGATGGCCTCGTTGAATGTTTCTCTCAGGATAAATGCAGTTTATTTCAAGATATTACAGTTATCCAATATTGCAATAATTAATAACATGGTTTACTTATTGAAATCAGATTGTGGAACAACTGCCCATGGCCATTTCTATAAAGTATCTCTTTTAATCCCCATGAAAACCTCCAAGTAGACATGATTACTACCCGTCTTTGAGATAAGAAAACCATAACTCAGGGAAATTAGGTAAGGAGTCCAAGCCCAGACACTCAGTAGGAGAAAGAACGGGTTTGAAATCAGAGTGAACCAGGTTCTGAAACACTCTGCTCTGTGGGGTTCCTTGTGAGCATGCCTCTGACGAGGGATGGGGCTGAAAAGGTAGGGGAAATCATTCTGCACTTGAAAGTTACTTTAGAAACCACTGAAACCTGAGGCCAGCAAGGCCATACAGACAGCACGTGCCCAAATGCTGCTAGATTTTGCCCAAGGCAGGTGCAATGTTGCTGCTTTGGTTTCTCCATCGCGGTCCCCTCCATATGGTAACTAATGCAAAGAAACATTTTAAAGGTCACTTCACAGGCACCTGAATGTATCAGCTTCCTTTTTTCTCAGAGGCTTATTTAATGCTGAATTTCACTAACTCAGAATAGTCAGAAACTCAGTATAGGTTAGGGATGCATGCTCATTAGAGGGTAAACCCACTTAAAACACGTTGGACAGAAAAAACGGTTTTGTCCTAGTTTTCTTTTAACTGGCTCAGTATTTTTTACTGTTTTAAATAAAGTGTCCCTCACTTTCTAAAAAAAAAATGCAAAAGCTCTTTTTTGGCTATTGAAATAATAGTACCAATGTTAATTCATTCTCTCAACTACCCCATGTAGTGGGTATTCATACAACCATTTTACAAATGAAAAAAAATAGAGGCTCGGAAAGGATGAGTAACTTGCCCAAGGTCACATGACTGATGAGTGGAACAGCCAGGGTTCAGACTCAGTGCAGACTGCAAAGCCTGCCTGTACAAATTCACGCAACACTGCTCAGTTTTACCAAGAGTGGTCACAAGCTCTGGTGAGCGCCTCTCTTTGATGTCAGCCAGGTTCACTTCACTGGTGATTCATTCAGGGCTTCCTGTGTTTCAAGCACCATTAACAGGATTCAAGATGATCAATTAGACATGGTTCTTGCCCTTGAGAAGCCCACAGTCTAATGGAATGACAATGAGCTTTACCTAACTGAATTTTAAATAATTTTTACATGAATCTCCATGTGACAAGCCTAATGAAGCATCACTCACAAAAATCCGTACTTTTTACCGCAGCAGAGCATATCAATGCATGCATGCTTCAACTGTATGTCATTCTCACTCTTTTTTTTTTCCTGAAGGAAGAAATGATTATCCTAAAAATATCTCAGATTTTTAAAATACCTCAGTATATGTTTGGAATATAACGTGAAAGTATTGGTACAGGTATTAATTCGGTTTAAGAGCTATTGTAGTTCTTAATTGTGATTGCACCAGAGGCTTATTTTTGCAAGTTGCTTACCTCCACCCACCCCTCTTTCTGGAGGTAGGGATGCTCACCCCCATGCCTGCAACGCCTAGTGCCTCCCAGCCAGAAGCTGGTGTGTGAGAGCTGTCTGCAGGGACCGACTGCCAGCCCAGCACCCTGAAAACTGGAGTTTGCATGATGGGAGCCTTCACTAAAAACTCAGCCAAGGCGATGCTTCTGTAGCTGTGCCAGTGTGATGCTGAGTGAGTGAGAGGCTGCATGGCTTCTGCTGGCCTTCCCCTGCCTTTTACATTCAATCTCCTGCCCATGGAAGTCCCAGGCATGAGCTTTGCATCCAGACAAATCTGATCTGCCTGCGCCTCTAGATAGGGTAGCCCTTTGACATTACAGTCAACCTGGCGATTCACCCTCAGTCCCTCAGGAGCCCTCTCTGTGGCCCAGGAGACTATAATCACAGCGAAGGAGAGCACCGAGCGCTCCTTGACATCCATCACTCATCCCTCTGGGACTGAGATTTCCTGTCTGACATGGAACTGTACCTGCTGAGATTCTCTGTACAATGGTGATATTAGGAAGTTGCAGTCAGCCCTCCAGCACTAAAGCTTTTACTTGAATAAGGCATCTTTCTAGCCAAAGAGGTAGCCTTGGGAGAATTCTGGATGAGGAGTCAGATAACCAGAGCTCTGGTGCCATTTCTGCAACCTACATGGACTCAGGCAAGTTTCTGAGCTAGTTTCTTATGCTAGTTTCTTATGCTTATAAATGAAGGTTGAAATATTCTATTTAGTCGACCATATAGAATCTTTGTAATAACTAAATGAGATTAAAGTATGTGAAAATGGCTTTTTCATTGCAAAGCACTATATATAACTCTATGGGATCATTTATACAAGGAAACTTGACATTTTATATGAAGAATTCCTATTACACATGAGAGGAAATCTAACATTGCTTTCATTAACCAAGGTATTCTCCAGTGAGTTCATCACCAAATACTAAAGGAATAATTGTCATCATTCAGTAGCGCATATGATGAATAAGACGCTGGGCTAAGAGATAACAGGTTAAAAAGCAATATGAGGCATGCACCTCACTTTCAAGAAGCCTAAGGACTACTTCTTTTAGTTAGTCATTCAAATAATCATAAAACTGTAGAAGCACTGTGTACTCCCATTATTTAATTCACTTCAAACTAGTCTACACAGCTACCCTTTGTTCTGTGGGAAGCACTGACTGACATCCAGGGAAATTCGAACCCTTGAGGCTCATGGGTTACTACAGCGCCTATCCTCACAGCTCTGTTGAAGTTAATGTTTAACCCGAGTCCATGGAGTTTCTGACCAGATCTGTTTATAAAGGTTGAACTATTTTAATGATATATTAAATACTCCCCAAAGTCACATATTTAGTTGTAGGCTAATTATAAATTATTATAAAATCACCATATTTTAAAAATTTTTACACTTGATATTTTTAAAGTGGATAAATTTAGATGTGATTTATGTATAAAAACATGACACTTTGGTAACAAATTGGTAGGTACTTTTTCAAAGAAAAGAAGTCTTGGGTCTGTTTTTTTTTATAATGATGGATAAAGTATATATTTTGTAGGTTTTTAGGTTAAAATGCATTTTAAAACATTGTGTAAATCAGCCCTGGCTGGTGTGGCTCAGTGGACTTAGTGCTGGCCTGTGAACCAAAGGGTCACCGGTTCGATTCCCAGTCACGGCACATGCCTGAGTTGTGAGCTAGGTCCTGGGGATGCGGGGGGGCGGTGCGTAAAAAGCAACCACACATTGATGTTTCTCTCCCTCTCTTTCTCCCTCCCTCCCCTCTCTCTAAAAATAAACAAATAAAATATTTTTAAAAATAAAAACATTGTATAAATCATATTTATTAATACCTGACAAAAGATCACTTCTCATTAACTGACCTACCACAGACTCTGTGTATGTGATGATGGGGCTTCTCCTTTATAAGACTGAATACAGATAAAACGCTGTCAAAGTCCGACTTCATTGTTACCTGCGGGCAGCTAGCACAGGACCTGCACACGGTAGGTGTTCCATAACTACCTGTTGTAGAATTCACGGAAGGGAGCTAAAAGAAGGAATTGTGGATATAGAGGCATTTGACTGAATCTTGAAAATAGGGAGAAATTGGTTTAGATAAAGATGTGGACAGAGCAGAAAGAACATCGATGTGTCCGCTTGAGAGCAAGCGATTATCGCTTAATGTCATTTAAGATTTGTGGACATACCAGAAAATGAGTTTAAATTCTGGGCTTGTACTTCTCACAATTATTGGCCTTCAACAGAGGCCGAGAGTATGACATCAGGAAAATTAATTCCTGGTTTTTGCTGAAAGTTCTTAGTTTGGCATTTACGTGTTTGTTCCTGTAAAATGTGGAAGAGCTGAGATCAAAGGGTCATCTAGAACTATGATTAGGCATGCCTGCATGCATAAATTCATCTTTCTCTAGCTTTGCAATGTCTTAGTGTTACTGAGGGGGAAGGTTGGTTTTAAAAAGTTCTTAACTTTAAAGTACATAAAGAAGCATAATAGAATTTGTGGAATTCCATGAGATAAGTTTAATACATATATTTCCCTATTCCACTAGCCTAAAGCTTGCAATATTTTGCTGACTTTAAAAGGTACACACATACAAATACAAATATTTATTTTAAAGCTGGACAAAAATGTACTTACATATTTTAAAGTAACTTTGATTTATACAGAGTTAAAAGATGGTTGCATTGATTAAAATTAAGCAGGAAGTTGAATATTTACGTGCAACTCACATATCCTAATAACTCTAAGAGTTAGATCTCTAGTGCGATGCTGTGCCTGAAAGAACCAAATCAAACCAAATCGAACCGAAACCAACCAGGCAGCTCTTCTACAGCACAGAGTTGGTATTGTCTACATCAAAGGATTACGTGAGGCGCCAAGGGATACACTACAGGAAGCGGGCCTCTCCCCATAGCTGATCACCAGTGCGTGACGGGGTAGAGTCAGCTTCTCCACGACCATCCCATTACCATTCTATTCCCCCTCCGTAAAACACTCAGCCCCTTTCTCTGTGGTCAAATCACATGCAGCCTTCCACACCCAAGATGTAATCACGCCGTGTGCATGACATCTGCCCTGATTCATGTGCTGCTATCTGCAGCATTTTTATTGCACTTACAGTCATTACCACGCGGCTGAGCACTTTGTGATTCTTTCATCATTGCTCAGATGTTTCTTGCCTCCCCAAACAGGTTGTAAGTTCACTGAAAACAGATGAATTAAATGACCCCCTTTATGGCACCATTTTGAGTGGATATGT
Source organism: Desmodus rotundus (assembly GCF_022682495.2). NCBI lineage: Eukaryota > Metazoa > Chordata > Mammalia > Chiroptera > Phyllostomidae > Desmodus > Desmodus rotundus. The sequence continues at coordinate 148,028,362 of NC_071392.1, forward strand.
GAGGGAAGCTCGGTGCATACTTGGGGACGTTCTAAAGCCTAGTTGGTCACCAGTTCTACTCAAGAAAGAACGGTCCACAGTTTCCAAGTTATGTGAAGATACTTGGTTCCTTTGTCTCAATGTAGTCTAAGTAAAATTTACTTTTAGCATGAAGCTATGTGTCAGACAGGATTATTTAAGTCACGAGTATCAGATTCAGTAACTTGAAAAATGTTTACCAAAGATCTGGCTCCTGCCTATGTCTTTCATCTTCTAGCCACACTGTTGGCTCCGTCCTCAGTCTCAGTGCCGCCATGGCGGTCCAACCTCTCGCTTTGTAGAAGTGACATGGCACAGTGAGGCCAGCCCACACACCTTCCCACCACACCATCAAAGCGAGCCTCCCTTTGGAGTGCCTGGGATGTTGCTTTCCTTGTTCTCAATCTGGTCTGGTTCACACCCTTGAACTCATCCTCTAGCCATAAGATTTGCATATGAATCCTGCCTCTAGGATCTGGAGTGGGATACTTATGCAAATTCAATGGCTTAGAAGGGAGAGAAGTCAATTCTCAAAGGGAAGTTAGGGTATTTTGGTCAAAGAAGGAAGGGATAAGATATTGAGTAAATGACCAGTAAACATTTATTACAACGGTGTTCTTTTTCTTAAACCTAGAGAAGATGGGAATGAAATCTCATTAATAAGAGCAAAAATAAATAAGAAAAAAATCTGTTTAAAAATAAGTTGACATCAAACTTACTTTTTCTTAACATTTAATGTTAAACCTAGAAGTTCAGAGCAATCTTCGGTGTCAAACCCAAAATACATCAGGGTGCATTTTCTTGGATTGCTTTAACAATATAGGGTTGGTGGCAGTGGCCCAGGGTAGGAAACAGTGGTAATGTCAACAGCAAAAGTATTATACAACATTATCAACTGATGTTGACTTTGGTCATATTATAGGTTAGAAATGGAAACTGAAGCTAATAAACATAGACGCAAAGTGGAAAACCAGGGAACGGCAGATTAGTGGGGCCTCCCCTTCAGGACGATGCTGCAGGAGCATCGCAGGGCGCACCTCACTCCAGCAGGGGTGGATGAGTGGGTTCCTACCATGTCCAGAAAGAAAGGAGAACGGGAATATTCATGAACTGCACTAAGAACTACAGAAGTGCATGAAAATTAATAAAACATCTTAGGAATTAATAAACAGAGATTAACTTTGCGTGTATATTGCCGTTGAAGCTCATTTTTCTTTCTTAATTTAGTTGGGAGCAAGAGGATTTTTGGTCAAGGCGGGACAGCGCGGTATAGAGGCTGCCACCCTCAAGTCCTGGCTCTGCCATTTGGCAGCCTGTCCCCAAGCAAATCATTTTAACCCTCTGGGCCTCAGTTTCCTCACCTTTAAAATGAGAGCAGTAAGACACCCCCTCTATAGGAATATTATAAAAACCACAAAATCCCATATGAAATACTATACAATATAAGTATTAAGCATTCAATAAACTGTAGCTATTAAAAGTCCATAGTGTCTTACCCACAGTATTTAATCTCAAGTCACAGTCTTAATTTGACAAGTAAGGCTTTTATTTCCTTGTGAGAAAAATAACATGACTTGATCTCAGCTCATTTGGCAGAAAGAACTGACCTGAAAAGACACGAAGCTTGTTATAGACTCGATCCCATTGAGTATGAATATTCATACATTTTCCTGAGGAAACATTAACATGTTTGATTTTTGGCTACTGTCCTAGAGTCCTCCAAATTGTTCCATAACCTGGGTCATATGCATACTGTTACTATTTTAAAATTATTTTTTTAAATGGCTTCAAAAACATTTATCCCCGGGAGGTGTAGAATAAATGATTTTATGTCTTTACGTAAACCTCTGCAACTGAGCCAGATGATTGTGTTATCCACTCATTTCAGTCATTAAAATGACTTATAGGGACAATTGATTCTCTTCTCCTTTACAGCAAGGATGGGGCTTGGGAATAAAAGAAGAGGTAGCATTGGAATCCTTCAGCTGTGGCTTCATTCCGACCCTTTGTTAACTGGCCCTTTACTGCTCTGAGTTTTAGAGCACGAATTCGCACAGTACGTCCTGAGCATGTCAGCATCATTCCTGTTCCTTGTTCACTGTGTAGACTTCCAGACCCCACCCGTTCTGGGGAATTACAAGTGTGGTCTTAGAACCAGGATTTGAAACAGGACCCCAGGGTGATTCTTCGGCATAAGAAAGTCTGAGAAGTGCCGCCTCAGATATGAAGGACAGCTGGCCTTTTTATTTCCCCTTGCATAAGTGGTTCAGGCCCACCGCAACCAATTTCCGCCCGTCTGTGTAGTGTGTCCTGCATTCCCATATCCAGGGGTGTCACTTGAAATCTATTGTGTTGGATATGGGTTTAGTTCCCTGGATACTTAGCTGAACCTTTCTTATTGCCAATGGCTGCTACCGAGGCTTAGTTTCTAAGTAGAGGTCTTGAAACAGCACCTCAGAAAAGGAGAGGGCCTTAACCTTCTTCAGGAAATTGATCCAAAGAGACCCAGGGATATGAAAGAAACTCTTTTTCTCTTTTCAGAAATGGCAGGAAGGTAACAAAAGGTGCACATTCTTTCTTACAACATCTGGCCAAAGTTATTAAGAGGCAAGTGGTGATGTAGTGGTATCTGAAGTCCAATAATACTATAAAGCTTTAAGTATTTCAAAGGGAAGCATCTAAATCAACATTAATTTGTTACCTTAGAGTCACAAACTTCCAGCAGGCCATGGTTCTTCAAACAAGCATGGGAAAAATGTGGCTCAGTAGTTGGAAAAACTGAGGTTTAAACCACAAAGCCACAAAGGACCAGTTTAGTGAGTCATTCACGTTATCTGTTTTTAATGGACATTTCTTCATCTATACAGTTGAGAAAGTACATACCTGGAAGCTTACTTGAATTAAATAAATAGAGGGCAAAATACAGTGCTTGACACTTTGTATCTTCAACCCATTCTAGAATTGGATAATTTTCTCAGGCAAGTGTCAGATAAGAAAATCCAAATGCATTTGTGAGCGTCCTCAGACATAACACGAGGGGAAGTTACTAGGCCCAAGAAAACAAAGCTATTGAACTATTTATGAATAATCTCTGTGGGTGTCAGTGAGAACGTGAATGATAAAGTGGAAATGAGTATGAACTTAGAGGTATAAAACTGTTTATCCAACTGGTTATTGATAAGCTCCGTTGGACTCAATACTCACTGTTGCTTGATTAAGCTTGGTGCTTCCTTCCCTGGTTTATCACGCATCTCTGTGCCTGACCTGGGCATTGCTTTCACTCTAGTCCTAATCTTCACTTGCCACTTGAGATCCAGTCCTAGCTCCTCATAAAAATTCCCAATAGCATTGACATAGAACTGAAATAATCCTCTGCAAAATGGCTCAACAGAGCTCATGAAGTCACCTAGAAAGGGCATTTCTTAAACATAAGGACAGCCTTGAAATAAGTAAGATACACTGTTCCCTGTTTCTTTCTCAATGGAGGGAGGTGAGTATGTATTTTCACCTAAGCGTGTCAAACACTGCGTGCAAGATGAGTTCTCTCAGCTTGGGTCAACTCATCTGTGTTCAATAGTTTGAATAAAGAAATCTGAAAAGATAAGACCTTGGGATAAATATGCTGTATCCTGAGATGTCAGAGACTTGCCCTTTCAGGTGGAGTAACAACTAGAGGAATCCATTGCCTGTATTTTTTTTTTTCGTTCCATTCCTAGATTTTACATCTGTTTGCTTCCGGCTGAGTCTTTGGACCAGCTGTATTTGGTTCTAGAGTCCTACTTAACCCTCTGGGTGTTCTGTGTCATCGTGTTGTCTCCTCACGTATCTGTTCTGTCATTATTGTCCGTTTTTACAAATCACTTTAGATTTTCTTATGAAGGTATAGATAATCAGTGGGCACCTGGGCTCTAGTGATCAAGCCACTTCCCACCAAGATGGCAGGTGACATGGGCACTGAAGACATCTCAGTGCAAATATTCATAGTGGTTACACTTTAAGTCCTAAAATATAAGGTCTATTGGTAACCTAGACACCAATCTGGAAAGTTAGGACTCCCAGATTTCTAGATACCACCTGTTGATTACCTCAGAGTTACCAAGGCGAGAGGAAACCTGGACTGTCTAAGGAAAAGCAAGAACGTCCGCTTGGCCTGGAAGTCTGGGATTAACCAAGGAGGCCAAACCAGAGGGAGGGAACGTGACACAGAGGAGAGCTGAGTGTAGATATGAAAAAACTGAGGTACCTGGGGCGGAGTATCTTCTTACCTAAAGTTATATACCTAGTAAGAACTAGAGGGGAGGTGCACATGCAGATTTGATCTCGAAGTCTACACTTTTTTTAAAGTATATTTTATTGATCATGCTATTACATTCCTCCCATTTTTCTCCCCTTTACCCCTTCCACCTGGTATCCCCACTCCCTCCAGCAATTCCTACCCCTATTAGTTCATGTCCACAGGTTATACGTAAAAGTTCTTTGGCTTCTCCATTTCCTATGCTATTCTTAACCTCCCCTATCTACTTTGTACCTACCATTTATGCTTCTTATTCCCTGTAACTTTTCCTCCATTCTTCCCCTTCCCTTTCCCCACTAATAACCCTCCATGTGATCTCCATTCCTATGATTCTCAAAGCCTACACTTGCATAAACAGGAGTTGAGTACAGAGTGTTGCTTGGGGCAAGCGGGTCGGGCAGAGGCTCAGTGTGAAGTTAGGCAGGGGGTGGAAAGGCGATAGTTGGTCCCATAGGACTGAGAGCATCAAGCAGCAAAAAAGCAGAGAAATGGAAAACATGATATATAAATTCAGCCTTTATCATGCTTTCACTTAGATACTCCGAATTAACCAAAAAAAAGGGTTGTTTACTTATAACTGCTGGTCCAGTTTCCTGAATGCCCTTCCTTTCCTGGTGATTAAAGAACGTGGCTACATGCCAAGCCAAGATGCTCTTCTGCTTAGCTATCCCAAGTTCTCTTCCTTGGCTGAGATACAGTGACTAGGTATATTGATTTCAGCTCAGATTTTCATCTGGGTCATTCAACTCACATTCAGCAAGTGGCGTTCTTTCACTGCTAGAGGCAGAGACACTGTCAGCCTCTCCCTGGAGGGCAGTTGACTAAGCGTGGCGAGACTGTTGGCATCCCTTTCCTTGTCTCGGTTTGTTTTACATAACAGCATGCCACAGGTCTTCAAGGAACAATGCTGGAAACGGCCCTGGCTTCCCTGCTCATACCATGTAGGAAGGAAACATCAGCACTAGGGAAATGCTGTCGCTCCAAGCTCAGTTCTCAGCAGGCAGATAATCAATTTTCTCCAATGCCAAGCTCCTCTCTCTTTTCTACTCTTTCTCTTCTGCCACATCACACATGGCAACCTATGACAAGGCCACTGACAGCTGCCAGTTCTCTAGGAGGGAGGTTGGAGAAGCCTCTCTTAGGACTCAGTCTCCTCACTTCTAGGATGAAAGAGTTGAACAAGTCGACAACTAATATTGCATATCTCTGTGACTATGTTACTGTGCTATTATTTCCGTGGCATGAACCAAACAAATCTGTCTGTGCTTTTAATGGAAAGCCACTGTGAGAAAATTTCCATTTCAAATTGTAAAAGAATCAAGCTACTGGAATTTTATATTTTATATCTTGTGTTAACCAATGGTGTGGCCCTGGGGATACAATTTTAATTCTCTGAGTTTCAGTTACAGCTAGAGTAGGTGACTTTTGAGATCCCTTCTAATTCTAAATAGTTTAAAACCGTATGGTTTATCTTTTCCTATTAATACAGTTTATTTACTCTAAAGTGATAGTGGATTCCTTTAGTTCTAAAGGAATTTTAGAACTAAAAAAGAGTCTGTTTATAGCCTATTCTTTATTTATCAGTGTCTTTTTGTAGTGAGAAAGAAGGGCCTAACTATATAGGAGAGCAATGAGTTTGTGGGAAATGTTTACATCCCTAGAATTTTCTTTGCTGTTTTACAAAAGATGAGCTGCATGTAAACCTGGTGAATCTGTCCTCAGGGTATATTACAGGTTGTCCACCAAAGAGGATACATAGCAAACAAGGAAAGAAGGATCTTGTCCTTTTTCAGAACACAAGTCTAAAAAACCTCACCAAGACTATCTTCCCTATCACTGAAAAAAACTGAAGATACTGATATATAACTTAAAGCAGTTTTATTCAATTCTAATGTCCTACAGTGTGCATGCCAGTTTTTACAAATATTTCCCATCAGCACTTCCATGCCACCAAATCTAATAGGTTGTCAAGAAATTGGTTGGGGTGAAGGAGCTGTACAGTAGTGGGAATAAATTCTAGAAAGTGCACATCTTAGAAAAACTGCTTGACAAGAGAGTGAGGTTTTCTCTTTCCCTTCAAGGAAACCTCTAGAGGGGAAGAAAAAGATTTCAGTTTTTTTCTCTATTAAACACCACCGACTCCACGTAGATTGCAACGTCATTAGTGCCCATCTTCCTTGAGAAATCTTTCCTCATCAGCTGGCCGAGAAGTTGTGTCAGTGCTGAGAGCACAATAGCACTCTTGAACTTTAGGAAATAATAAACCTCTTTACAATGAAGAATTATCATTATTTTTTCCAGTTTATTCTATGCAAGTCATAAAAGCAGTTTATTTCCTAGTAAGGCTTGGTTAACTTTGAAGTTAATGTGGGATTTCAAGCATGGGAAAGGAGAGAGAAAAATCTAATTAAGTCCTTAATGCATAAAACCATAGTTCCACTTTATCACTCAGAGTTTAGTCATTTAAATGACAGTATTCACGGAAAGAACAAAGCGCTCCATGGTGAAGGGAGAGACCTAGCTTCTGGTGCAGGTGCTATGGTCTGAGCGGCCACCTTTGGCAAGCTCCTGCACTCCTCAGAGCGCTCCTTTCCCACCTGGAAAACAAAGAACCTGTCGAATCTCTAAATTCCCTTTCAGCCCTGACACCGAGAATCCAAACCCCAATTCTAATTCAGTAACGAAAGCACTGGAAACTCCCTGGGTAACAGTCCAAAGGCAGTTTCAGTTTTGGTGAGCAGAGCATTCCACCATTGCTCTCGAGGCTGAGTAGACAGGCAACACCATCTGCAAAAGGAAAGCAAGTGCCAGCTCAAAAAAGGAAAAGGTTTCAGAGGGCCTCTGATAATCCCCTGCATCGATTCTGAATAGCAGAAACCAGATATGAGGCAGATACCACATCCATTGGTTCACATAATTCTCCTCTCAAAGTAGTTGTTCCCAGAGGCCCATTTTGCTCAAAAAAAAACAAAAACAAAAACAAAACAAAACCCAACAAAAACCCCCAAAACACTGTCCTCATCTTCTCTGTGGGCAGAGAGTGCTGGGCGTCAGACTCCCTGATCTAGACTGTTCTTTATAAAGTGAAAGAAATACAAGACTCCAAGTGGCAAGCAGGCTGATGCTAGAATTCTTTCTTTGACGTGTAAATGGAAAACCCACAGAGCCTTGAGGTTTGAATCCCACCAGATCAATGGATGTGGTTGCCTGCTTTTCTGAAGATCCATTATCTAACTGAATTAGTTATATTTCATTAAAAAAAGAAATAAAGTGAACCAGGAAGGAGAAGGGATTTACCTAAGGTCACTCAAGATTGTAGCCGGGCAGGAATCAGAACCCAGGTCTGCTGACTGGAGCCTAGTACTTTCCTCAGCAACAGAGAAAGTTTCTTAATCTGAGAATCTGAGCTTTTTGAGAACCAACTATAAGTAGTATGATGCAATTTACACATGTTTTTTACAACATCTTAAAAATTACCTTAAATATCACAAAATGCAAAACTTCCTGGGTAAGAGAATTCCAGCAGAGAAACACAAGAACGAAAAGAAAAACGCTTTAAAATTGAGTGCTTGGCCATAGAGCAAAAAGCAAGTGAGGTCAAGTTCTTAAGCCTATAATTTTGCAGAGTATCCCCAGGAGTGATTTCACATCTAGGAGAACATTTTGTAATTTGACCTTTGGCAGCCATTGCCTGCAGTTGACTGAATTTAAACGTTCTTTCTCCAGCTGCTTTCACGACCATTTTAGAAAGCTTGGTATTCTGACAACATTAGGTTTCTCAAGCTCTGTGGAGTCTTTTCTTTAAGAAAATGTCATTGCCTGGGTTACATTAACCAGGTCCCCCTTCAAACGCAAAGTTATGCCAAGCCCATCGAAGCAGGGAAAATAAGAAGAACAGAAAGTGTTCCTGCTAATATGCTTATTTCTCCAGAAGAGGTTTCTGGGTTTTGAATTATAATCATTATCAACATGTCTCTCTTTGCCTTCTGATTTTGGAACAGTTTGTGAGATACATTCATAAATTCAACAGACAGAGTTTAAATACCACCCTCATTCCTAGCAGTAACGGTTTGGAAGATATTCCTGACAGCTGCAGGTAGCCTTTTAACAAAGGCTAAAAAAAAAAAAAATCACTTAACAGGAAGCCTACATACCAATGTCATGGAAGCTCTTTTGCAAACAGCTGTGCTTGGGAAGCTGCAAATACCACCTCGTCTACACATTGTCTCTGAAAGATCACAAAACACTTTCCTTACCGCTAGCATATGTGGTTTTCACAACAGCCTTAGAAAATAGGTATGACATCCCTATTTACTGGAAGAATTCGAACAATTTCCACAAGCCTTTGCATTTTGTTAATGTCACTAGCACTTGAATCCTGGGTCTGAATCCTGCATATTTCCTGCAATCATGAACCACTCTGCACTTTCTGTTAAAACAGGTTTTCGTGTCTACTCAGATGTTTGTAGGAGTTGGGTTTAATTATGCTGGGAAACTGCATTCCCCTTTGGATGGATCCAAGTGGCAAATGCATTTATTCATTTGTATCTTCGGCTTTAGATTTCTGAGCCAAAGTTGTTTTATTTACATAAATCCCAAGGTGAGTTTATTCACTGCATTGTTGGGATTTGACAATGGCCACAAAATAATGAATTGTATTACAGAAGGCCATGTTGAGCCTAGAATCTGTGATGGCTTTTTCAGGGGGCAAGGAAGAGAAGCTATTATACTAATGTACTTTTCTAGTAAAAGTGTAGAGAACTGAGATACTAGCAAATAGGTATGTTCACTGGGTGAGCCTAAAGAAAACCACTACTCTCTGGAGGCTGGAAATACTGAGCTTCCTTTTGTCTAAAACTATTCTCCTAAAGAAAAACTCTAGTATGTTCTGTTGAGTCAGACAGGCTGGTATTCCAGACAAATGAGTTTCCATCCTCTTAAAAGTACTGTCTATTATATTCTGTAAGGTTCAAGGAGAAATGAAAGGAATGTTTCCCTTTATGGTTGGGGTTCCCAGTTGTCCAAACCAGCTTTCCGTATTAACCACCCTCAATAATTACTCTTCTTTCACTGTTTTTGCTTTATACCCATGATCCTAACCCCTGGATTGGAATGAACAGGCTATTCACTCCAGAAGGAGTACTGGTTTGGGAGGCAGGATGCTGGGTCTGCCACTAGACAGCTTTGCCTCCTAAGACAAAACACCCATCTTCTTTAGTAATCTCAATGACTTAATCTGTAGAGGATAGAATTGGTTGATATGGGTAAAAGCTAGGACCCTTTTTAACTTCAGTTTTCATTTGGATGCTTAGTAACATTTCTTCTATGCTTATATGCACCAGAATGGTGTTGATTATATTACATGGACTACAGGCGATTGTAATAACTGACACTAATGGACTTTTCCCTGTGAGTTGGGAATTATACCAGGCATATTATTTGTGTTGAATATTAACTCTTTTTATGATCAGAACAACCCAGTGAGGTGAGTTCTAGTAAGGCTGTTGGGACTCAGAGAGTTAAGGAACTATGGTCACACCACCCTTTAGTGAAGGACTAGGATTTTCGAACCCATCCAGTGTGACACCACAGTCCTAGCTGTGGATTTTATTAACGCCCCCTCCTTCCCATGATCCTCTCTGAGCTGGTGCACCTTTTCCCCAGGTGCTGCAAGGGTTGGCTGCTAACAGCCCACCACAGACCCCTTTCCTGGAGAATTGCCTTTGGCCACCACAGAACCATTTCCACCAGGAGACTAAGACCCCCACCTCAGCCTACAGGTAACAGATGACTGCTTCTCCTGCCTCCAGCTGGGACTAACTCTGTGGCGCAGTTTGCTCCAGAACCTCCTAGAAGCTCTCCTCCTTAGGCTGATGTAAATCCTGCTTAGCTCTTTTCCACTCACCTTTCCTGCCTCCCTCCTCTTTTTCTGACAGATCGACCCTGTAAGTCACCCTTGCAAGAATGCTGGACGCCAGCTCTGCTGGGAGGCAGTCGCACCTGAAGCTGCTCCTGTTTTTCACCATAACGCTAGGCTCTTTTTCCTCACTGGGGATAGATGTAGCCTACAAAAAATATATACATTACACTTTTTGTTTTTTATTATATTTTCCCTAGTTGTGATTTTGTTCTTTTTCCACCTATGAGCTTAAACAATCAACAGATGAAGCAAAAATAGTCCAGCTCTGAGATGAAAACGCACCTATTATGCTTGATGTGGCAGACGGTGATGGTTCTGTTTCAGCAGCTAACCCTTTGTTCTCGTCTCGCACTAATTGGATCTGGCTGAGAGGCTGAAATCACTGATCGATTCTTTAATAAGCATAATGCAGCCACTCTGATGTAGCTTTATTCCCTTCCCTCCTTTCTTCTTGGCAAGCAGTTAAGGTTGCTAACAGCTCTTTGTGACCTTATATCCACATCTCTGGGGTTCAGCAAGGATCCAGTAAAATCATTTCCAGAAGCGATAATGTCTAAAGTAAAAGATTAATATTTTAAAAGCCCATGCTGATGTTTGCCTTGATCTTAAATGCTTTTGGTAAATAGTTCACCCAGAATGTTCTTCATGGCCTTCTTAGCTCAATTTACTCATTTATCAAATAACTGTTGAATTCCTTCTATGTATCAGGCACCGTACTAGATTCTGAGAGTAAAATCCGTGAGCAAAGTAGGTACAGCCACTTCGCTCATGGAGCCCATGGACTAATTGTAAACTAGAGTGAATTCAATATTCACACCAGTCGCATACTTTCGGTGATGATCATCTCTATGAAGGTTATATGATGCTGTAAGTTCCTACTGAGGACATCTGATCTAATAAGGGCTTCTCTAATGTTGAGCTAAATTAAGCGACATCTGAGAAAGAATAGAATTAAGATGGTGGCATTAGAGTTTGAGCCAAGGGAATGATCATGTGAAAAGACCCTAGGGCAATAAGTAGCAGGGAGCATTGAAGGAATTACAAGAATCCCAGATAGGCTGTGACAAAATACTATTTCAGATGAGCCTGGAGGTGTACTCGGGGACAAGACCATGCAGAGTGTTACAGGAGAAGTTAAAGAATTTTAGTGTGTCCCAACATTGATGGGTAATTCCAGAAGGGTTTAAAGGTTTGCATGTGTGTGTGACATGATCAGAGGAGCAGAGAGTAGTCCAGAAATTCAAGGTCACATGGCAAATGAGGACAAAGGAATGAGCAAGACCACTTGGGAGGGCAGAAAGTAAATCTAGTTGGGTGGTCATAGAATGGTGATTATAAATGATGTGAGACACAGCTGGGAGGTTCCGTACGGGTCCGGGCAGAGTGAAGCAATCGCATCTTATGCGATGTGGATTTCATCCTGAGGAACTTGAAGGGAATGAGCAGAAGGGCATTGTAGACAGGCTATTTAAGACCAGCACTGTCCAACAGAGCTGTCCACAACGAAGTGACTTTTCTATAATCTGTACTATCACAATGCAGTGGTCACTATACACATGTGTACAAAAATGCAGCTTGATCGACTGAGAAAATACATTTTTAAATTTTATTTAATCGTAGCACAAGTCTAGTCACAATAAAGAGTATGCATGTCCGGGGGTCAGGGGGTGGAGGCTGGAATGAGGAAGAGGGGTGAGGAGAAGAGGTAGGGATTTGGCAGAGATGCGATGCCAGGATGAATAAAAACAGAGAAACTCTAGAAGCATGATATGAAAATGTTGCATCTACTTTGTCTAGGGATTCAAGGACATGGAATAATGAGAAAGAAGGGTCTAAGTTAAAGTCAGATTACAGACAGCCTTGCATGCCAAGCTAAGGAGTTTGGACTTTCTTTGTAGAGGAGCGTGGAACTCTTTAAGGCTTATGAGGGTGGCTGTTATTCAATGAGAACTGTCAGAAATGTGCTTGCCAGAAACTTGATCTCATCACAGCATGTAAGATAACTTAGCCTGCACACGTTTTATCGGGGCCTTTGCGCACTGAGTAGTGACGCTGCGTTTACATGTCTTTCTTAGCCTGAGGATTCCGTTCAGGTCTGTTTCTCCCTCTCTTGACTTCACAGAGCCCAGCTGTTGGAAGGGTGTTGAGCGTAATTCCCAAAAGGCTGTTAAGAGCCTAAGCCACCACTAGGAATGGTGGGCAGGGGACGAAACACTTGGGGGCGGCGGCATGCACAGAAGTCAGAATCTGATTGAATATGAAAGTCTTTTCTCCCCCACAATGCTCTAGACTCCTTAAGCTCAGGGACCTGGATTCTGCCCAAGGACTTGGCGTTCTTTTCCTTTTTGGGGCACACAGCAAACCTTAAAAAACGCTTAGTGTCAACTGAAAGGCAGTAGTTTAGAAAATGTTTTTTTCTTCAGTGTTTATTCCAGATATCTAGGAGTAAACTTTTTAAAATATACTTACAGATTACTGTCTGAAGAGTTTACATCAGTGAGTACCCCTAGCAAGAGAGTGTAGTTGTGCTCTTGCTCCACATCTGGCCAGTGCTGAAAATTACAGTTTATTTTCTCCCCAGTCTCACTGGCTGCACATGAAAAACTAATACTTTCCGTTACTGATCACTGCTGAAGATAAGACTCTTTTCATATAATTAGCACCCATGAATTGTCCAGAGAGTTTAGCCTGCTTGAAAATGTGGGTTTCTTTTCTCAATAATGAATGAAAATTCTTTGTGCATCAGTGATATTAGTCTTTGATTTCTTATTTATTTTGGAAATACTCTATTTAAAGCAAATTATTTATAATACATAAGTCCTAAGTTCTACATGGTAAACCTATCATTTTTTTCCTTTGTGCCTCTTATGTTTTGCACACCTGACCAAGCCTTTTCCACACTGAGATTATACAGACAATGCCCTATATTTTCATAATGTGTAGTATTTATATTCACACTTAAATGTGGGCCTTTGGTCCATTTTAAATTTATTTTTGTGCATTGGGTGAAGTATTGATCTAATTTCAGAAAACAGTTTCTCCCAATAAAAGTACAACCAATCAACTATCCTGCTGGCCTGTGGTCAAAACGAATCTCTAGGATTTATGTTTCAGATTCAAGAGGTTAGTAAGGAGTTCCAACGGTGGATATAACACCTTGTCTCAGCACGTTTCCCTGTCTATCTGAGTTGTAGTCAGAGAGGATATAATTTTGTTCTCATTTAACCCACTTAATTTAGAATTAGTTGTAAGATTCCTTACGTCGTAATCTCCACTTGGACTAATATAGTGCTCTGTGCACAGAAAGATTAAAAATATTTGTTGACTTAAAGATGAGACTCGAGAAAGGAATGTAAAGAAGAGTGTAACAATAATTATGTCTTCGAAGTTAACCTGCTAGAATAATACCTTCTGTATCCACTGTATTTAAGTGGAGGAAGAATCATGGGAAAGGAACAAAGTGAAGTGGGCTTCTTTTTTTTTTTTTTTTGCCATCCTGACAAAATGATTAGGGAGTTCAGAGATAATATATGCAAACCATTTAGTCCAATGTCTGCACATAGTAGGGCTACATTACTGGGGACTAGAATATAATTATTTTTATGATTTTAGATGTTCAATGGAGAGGCAGACTTCTCAGTCATGGAATCTTTTTTCAGAGGAAATAGTTCATGTATGAAATGGAGCCTAAATGCTCTAATAAATTGGAATTTTAAAGCTTTCATATGGTTTGCATCACACTAAAGAAATAATCATCAGAGCTCATTGTTCACTGACGTTGATAGTCTCTTCCTGAAATTAGGCATGAGAATCATACTAAATACAAAGAATAAATATTCATGGGTATTATTAAAATTCTGTGTCTTCTCTCCTCTGTCATAGCCTGTGTCTATTACATCTAAATTGGGTGGGGGGCGGGGGGAGGAAGCAGGGGACAAACTAATCTATAAACTGCTATGGCTTTAAATATTTATCTTCAAATAAGTCAATTGAAAAATAAATTTGAAGTGGCTGAAACCAGCACCTTTGACTGAGATGACATTGAACCCTTCGCGCTTGGTGAACCTCCGGGAGACTTGGTTTTCAGGCACCACAGCCCAAGTTTTTAAAATACAAAAAGGACATGGCCTTAGAGATAAGGAGACAGGCATTGGCTGTCACTGAGAAGCTGCTTTGCTCTTCAATGGCCTGCTCCCAAGTCTGAGTCTGTATTACAGAGGTAGAAAAGTTTTGGATTTGCTGGTAAAGATGAAAGATGCTCAGAAGCTGTTATCTTAAAATAGCTATCGATAGACTAGAAGGCTCTGGAAGTTTAGAGTCTGACCAAAAGGGAATAGGGGAATTGAATCGAGATAATTACCTTGTTAATTGGAGGCAAAATTAAAATTCACCTTTGAGAGCGTCAGATCATTAATGCCAAAGTGTAGAGTCTCATTCATTTATATGATAAGGAATAAAATTGTCCAGATTTATTAAAATACTACTTCTCAAGTGTCATTTAACACATTTAAAATATGCAGGAAACCTCAAGGTCTTGGAAAATAGGGAGAAAAAGTACCTCCTGAATATTATTATTTTAGAAGAAAGCCTCTTCCTTTGTTTTTCTTAGTTTGCATTTGCCTCTGGTATTCAGATCAGAAAAACAGGAGGAAAAGAGAAAAAAGACAACCATTAGTAGGGATCATCTCAAATTAAATTACTTTAATCCTAAATCATAGCCTGCGTATGCTATATTCTAAATTAAATCAAAAGCAAGGACCCAATTAATTTATAAAACGTGTTGACATGATATAGTTTTCAGTCTAGATACATCAACATGGAGGAGTATAACCTCAGGGAACTAATCAAAATCTAGTTAATATGATAAGAAATTCATACCTTCAAGTTTCGAGAGATAATCACTACATAATTGCTCCTTATTGATCTCTGAGAAGGAACTGATGTTCCAGGGGGAGCCCACGTCATTGCTGCTGCCCAGTGCCCACGTCATTGCTGCTGCCCCCACCAGGCCCCACCCGGAGAAGTAACAGTGCATTAATCCACCAAAGGGCAGCGTGAGGAGCGGCTCAGAACCCCACGCAGGAAACACCGCAGGGGAGACTCTTGACTTCGTGAAGAAGAGCCAGTGAGGGTTTTCTGTCTCAGCAGCTTGGAAGGGTGTGGAGTAAAGACTGAGAGTAGAAGGAAGAACTGGACTGAGTGGTAGTATCTCATCTTGCTGAATCAATCTTCTCTGCATGAGGCTGCTAAAGCACCTTGTTTTCAAATCAGATCTAAATCAGCCAAGTAAGTAGAGAAACATGGGCTGGAAGCCAAGTAATTAAAATGGAACGCGTGGTTTGGATATCATTCTCCATGCATTTTAGGGCATATTATAATTTAGTAAAGAAAAAGAAGCAATATTTGAAAACTGTATTCTCTTATTTGTTCACCCCTGATTGCAAGAACAGGTACAATCTTTGAAACTGATGTTTTCTAAAAGTAGAAAGAAAATATAAATATATAGTAACTGGGCTAAGTCTCCATGGTACATTTTCTAAATTCAAAATGTAAAATTCCCTAACATTGCACTTCGAAGCATACAAAATGAAGGACATGGAATTTTAGAAGCAATGCATGAATCCTGACAGGAAAAAATCGGAGACCTCAAATTTTGTCACATTAAATTATTCTCATGGTTATGTCTTGATTCCTTTATTATATAACCTCCTTTTTTAACCCAAATGTCCGAAAATACCGCCTTCTGATTTCTTGGTTTTTGCTTTATATATGAATTTATAAGTATATTCATTCATTTGATCATTTATTCAACAAACGTTATGAAATGCCTATTTAGAATCAAGGGAGTGCTAATTACTAGTAGTGCAATGACCGGCTAAAGTAGGCGGTTTGTGGACTCACGCAGATACAGTCTAAATGGAGGAGACAGACATTACAAAGACAGCCACACATATAAATGAGAAATTACGAACTGAAGTAACCGCTAGGAAGGAAAACCATGTGATTCGACGAAACCTTGAGGACACATGTCTCAGCATAGGAATTTCATTATAAAGCGAGTAAACTAGTTGTTCACTAGTGTTCAGCACCAGCATATTACTCTCTGCTTTGGAAGGACATAGAACCTGAGAACAAGAGGACATGGGTCCAAATCTATGATTCATTTTAGACAAGAGGGGCACAGTATAAAAACACTGTTCCTTCCCTCCCCAGAAAACAACAACAACAATATATATTGCATGCACTAAGCACGCAGAAGAGGCACTATCAAAGCTCACCTGAAACAAGAACGTCCTATGAGTGTGTTCAGAAATGTTTTCTCCTATCTAGTAGTCACTTCACTTCTAAAAGGACCAGACTTCCGTTTCATTTGGGGTTTGCTTCCTGCTTTCTGTTTTCGCATACCCCTGTATGAACTCTCAGTTGAAAGGTGTGAGGGTTGGCTATATGCTTCTTTTCGAATGCTTTCCAGAGTTCGATAAGGGGGTGCGTGGGGCCATCTTTGTCCTGTCCTGTTCCAGGAGACTACGTGGTCATGTGTGTCTACTTCGAGCTGAGCAGGAGAATGGGGTACTTCACCATCCAGACCTACATCCCCTGCACACTCATCGTCGTTCTGTCCTGGGTGTCTTTCTGGATCAATAAGGATGCTGTTCCAGCCAGGACCTCTTTAGGTGAGACACGTCTTTATTCCTTTTTCTAAATTGATTTGCTTTTAATTCAGTCAGCAACTACATAGAAATGCTACTTTTTCATTTTTAAAGAAAACCTCACATATTAAAAATGAAAAACAATATTTAAAGTTTCCTAATTCTGCCTTCCTAATCACCTTAATAGAATTTATTTTTAGTAAATTATTAATGAATTTAAGTTAAATAGGAAAAAATCCTTCTAAGTTCAATAGGTTTTATAAAAATTTTGGTCTCTGAGCAGTTTTATATGCTGGAGCTACCTATACCAGCTCCTGAGAGCTGGTCATTTGTCCTTTCCCAAAGGTGTGTCCCGTAATGTCACACTGGCAGCTTGACATCAGCCAAGGTGAAAGTGGTAATACCAAAGAAATAGTCAAACAGTAAAATTCACAGCCTCCATATTTTGTAGAGTCATTTGTTATACATTTACCAGCATACCACTGGCTGTTAATTAATTCTGACATAATCATGAACACATACACATATATTAATTGGCTACTTACCCAAGAGCCACTAAAAAGACTATTTTTGGGAAAACACAATTGCCTGTGAAATTCTGAGGACCCAGCTCCCCACTTTTAAGATCACTTACAGTTTGCTCAATCTATTGTATAATGGATGATATTTGTCTCGGATTTTCACATCTGTTTTGTCACGTGAGGAAGAAGGTATACAGAGACTATAACAAAGCCACAGACTCCCAGGGACATTGGGGTCCAGGTCCACGAATAGACTTTTCATACTCCATAAAATTCCATAAAGACTTAGCTAAGAATAAGGCTACTGAAAAATTAATTATTAAACCGTAATCTCTTCCATCGGCTACGTGAAAATTAGAGCCACACCCCTCGCTCAGTCCTTTCTAGAGAGGCAGGATCACGCAATAGGTAAGAGCTGGAGTTTTGAAGTCCAACAAATCTGAATTTCAACCCACAATTACAGTACAGCCTTGGAAATACCCGTTAATCTCTAAATCACAGTTCCCTCGCATGTAAAATATGTATCATTTCCTACCTAGCTTGTGGGGTTTTAATTATGTTGAATAAGGTATTCTGTGTAAAGTGCACAAACCATAGTAAGACCTCAGAAATGTGAGCAGCTATAGTCATTTTCTGACAAAATGATCTGTACCGAGCTACTAAAACGGAGGGCAAAAGCAATTACTGGGGAAAAAAACTTTTTAAAGCTATCATTTGCATATTGATCCTCTTCCAAACCTAATTTAGTCTGCCATCTGTTTCAAAATAAAGTTATTTTTACTTTTTCTGTTATATGTGGTACTTTATGTTACAAGTCCTATTCAACAATTATAGTGTCTAATGCTACATGCTGAAACAAGCCCAAAATATTTTGAGCTTATGACTTTAGAGCAATTACTTCTCACTGCGGGTAGAATGTGTTGCATGACATGCTACGTCTGTCTCTTACATGAGCAGGTAACTATCTTTTTTATTTCCAGTACAGTGCCAGGCACATAGCTGGTAGTTCAACAGTTATTCAAGTAATGTATGTACACTTATGAGTAAATGGAACAAATGGATTGATATATTCCAATTTATCCATCCCACAAACAGTTCAAGGAAAAGATTTCATGTCAATTTCTTCTTTTGAAGTCTAGATTCCTGCTAGTCACATCCACTCTTGTGGCCACTCTCACAGCTCATTTTAACCACTCATTAATGACTGCTCACTGGCAAAGACAATGGTGGGAGAAGGGATCAAGGTGAGAGGGCTGAGGAATGAGGGATGAGGGAGAGACCCCTAAGCAAACAGCAAGTATGCGCTCCTGTTTGTTGATCATCGACCAGAAGTTGACTTCAAGTCAGACATGTTTACTATGCCTTTTCTATTCTCCATAACTAGTGCATGCAGAAGTTGTGATGATTTAAAAAACGATCACATTTTTTTAGAGTTAAAGAAGCAAAGGTGCTGCAAGATTAAATGGCATTTAAGATGCAGTGAGTATTTGAGGGCATAGTGAATGATTTCGATTGTACTTCCTTTCCCATTACTGAGGTTGCTTACCAAGTATCACAACACAAGCTTCACCTCAGTAGTGACTGATGTGGTCACATGACTTGTTTTACTGTGTCCCCCTTCAGGTATCACGACTGTCCTGACAATGACAACCCTCAGCACCATTGCCCGGAAGTCACTCCCCAAGGTCTCCTACGTCACAGCGATGGACCTCTTTGTATCTGTCTGCTTCATATTCGTCTTCTCCGCTTTGGTGGAGTATGGTACCCTGCATTATTTTGTCAGCAACCGGAAACCAAGCAAAGACAAAGACAAAAAGAAGAAAAACCCTGTACGTATCATTTCCCACTGGGACCACTGAAATTTTTATGCAGAAAGATCACCCGACTTGGTTTTGGTTTGGTTTTGCTTAGCCAGTCTGTAGGTTAAGCCTCGACACTTTGGGCTCCAAAATGAAAAGTCAATGTGTGAGTTTGACCAGGACATAGGATTCATTGAGAAAGACCGAATTTCCTAGGGCAGACTCTTGTTCTCTTCATTTCATGGGGAGTAGAACCACTGCTAAGAAATGCATCTGTGTGTTAGCCACTATTATTCTAGGTTTCACTGACTTTCATGTTTTTGCCCCTTTGCTATAATAGTTTGTAAATTATTGAGGTTTTCAATTAATTTTTAAAAGATTTTATCTATTTATTTACTTTTAGAGAGAGTGGAAGGGAAGGAGAAAGAGAGGGAGAGAAACATCAATGTGTGGTTGCCTCTCACACACTCCCAACTGGGGATCTAGCCCACAACCCAGGCATGTGCCCTGACCGGGAATCAAACCACAACCTTTGGGTTGGCAGGCTGGCACTCAGTCCACTGAGCCACACCAGCCAGGGCTAAATTAAAACTTTTATCCAAAGCTTTCTACCAAGAAGTCACAAGATTGTTGAAATTTCAAGGATCACCGCACTTTTGCGAATAGTTTGATGTGTGTATACGTGTGTGTGTATTGCCACCAGAGGAGTTCTATTGGTTTCATATTCAATTTATTATTATTTTTGTCTTAAAAGAAATGTCCCATCTATTGTTGGGCAGGTTATTTAGCCTCCCTTTGTTTTATCATGTATAAAATGAATATTATAAAAAACACATGTCTTATGGAGATGCTGTGAGAAATAAATGTGTTCATATGGTAAAAAGCATTACATAGTATT
The DNA here is from genome assembly GCF_022682495.2 of Desmodus rotundus. Lineage (NCBI taxonomy): Eukaryota > Metazoa > Chordata > Mammalia > Chiroptera > Phyllostomidae > Desmodus > Desmodus rotundus. The sequence continues at coordinate 148,048,462 of NC_071392.1, forward strand.
TACACATGAAAGTTCTTATCATCACTATTTGACAATGATGGTTGATGTTGATGATCTATACAGAAACCAACCTGGATTGATTTCAGTGATTTGGAAGCAGGGAGAATGATTTCTCCCCGTTACCAAACTTTAAATAGAGATGATAAAGCATGAATTTGAATGCCTAAGGCCATTGTCTTTTACTATTAATTTTGAAGAGAGCACGTAGCTACCCATTTACCCACCTGAATACAATGTCTGGCTCTAATGGGGCCCTATGAAATTTAAGGCCCATTCCCTCCCAAATCAGAGGCAAAGGAATGAACTGAATGTACAGAAGGCCTTTCCCAGTCTTCTGCTCTCAGGTTCCTGAGGGTGATGATAGTGGCTAGCTGTCTGACCCATGAACTTCATGGGGCTGGATGATAATGAGGAAACCTAGCTGATTCTAAGTTGTATTTTGATGCATGTCCGGGAACACCAGTGAAATTCTCTAAATTGTATGTTTATTTGAATATAAGAATTCATAACCGGTAAAGAAAGAAGCACCATTTCTCCTGATGGATAAAAAAAAAATGCTTCTCTTTAATTTCCCAAATATTCACTATGCTTTATGCAGTCCTTTCCTTCCCTGTTCTGCCTCTCTCTGCCTCTGCACTTTCTCTCTTTTAGTTTCCTTGTCCTGTTGGTGTTTTTGTTTTCTTCCTCTTCTTCACTTTCCATTTCATTTCCCCCCAAGAAGATGGTTCTATCGACACTCAGCATTGTTACCTGCCAACAGTAACAAGGGCATGAGGGGACTGGCTTACAAACAAGTCTGGAGAGTTCTTTTTTACTCCTTCCTTCCTTCCTTCCTTCCTTCCTTCCTTCCTTCCTTCCTTCCTTCCTTCCTTCCTTCCTTCCTTCCTTCTTTCCTCCCTCCCTCCCTCCCTTCGTTCCTTCCTCCCTTCCTTCCATTCTTCCTTTGGAAAAAGCCCTTTGGCCCTCTCTAACAGCTAGGTCATTGCAGAGTACATTTTGTTACAGAAATAGAAACCATGGCTTCCTTGCTCCAAGGCCATGAAGACGACAGAAGAAGAGAAGAAGGCAGAAGAGAAAGGCAATTAAAGAAACTGAGAAACTAAAGTTATCTGTGAATTTCATGCATTTCCCCTTTTTAAGGCAAAATTATGTGATTTATCAGAAGATGCAAGAGCCTAAGGGGTGAATGAGAGACTACATTTTCATTTTCCCATTTCGTATGTCCTTTGGTTCAGTATCGGGATTCACCTATTAACACCCTTTTAATGATAATTAGAAAATAAGATAATAGAAAGATTCCTCCCACATGAACAACACTGTCGTTTGCAGTTAGGTAACTGTAGATTAATTCACTGAAGATTTTACTAGCAATCACCAAATTCCCTTTTCCAACTTTAGGCATATACTTCGTTCCATGTTCAGAACTGTCATTCTGTGTTTATAATTTCAGTTCATTTTACTTACTGTTTTCAAAATGCATTTTTAATTTATCTTATTTTGTCTCTTTTTTCTTTTTTTCCTTCTTTCAATAAAAAAATGCAATTCTCTTTTCTGTCTACAAACCCAAAGCTTCTTCGGATGTTTTCCTTCAAGGTATAATGTTTTTGGAATGGAAATTTACTGCATGCAACTGCTGAATTTAAGTATTAACGCTTACATGGTGTTTTATTTTTTTTTTATGAGTAGACATTTAGGCCTTCTACTAAAGATGACACATTTAAGATGAGAAAATTCTATGGATTTCTAGAGTTGATTCAGCAACCCTACACTAATTCACAGAGGTTTTGACCTTTCGTGAAGCTAAATGCTACAAGCACTATGAGATGACATTCGTCAAGAGGGCCTCTTTAAACATTAAAGCCAAATCTTACCTTCTCTTCTCAGATGAAAATTAAATCCTATTTCACTGCCTGTACCTACCACATACCACATATAACCTATGTGCACTTAAAATTTAACTCTGCAAATCCTAATGCAAAACAAGACTGCTTTCGGATAAATAAATTTAATAATCTCTATTGGTCTAAGCTCTACCTGTCATGTAAAAATAATACTGTCTTTAAAATGTTTCAGTGAACACACCCTTCCCACCTGCCAGGGTGAGCCAGGAGCCTTGGGCTCTGTCATGCAATTTTACAAGATTTCTGCTCCCAGTTGAATTTTGACAGCTGCGTCAGAGACACTAGGATTTGCATTCATGCTATCCTAAAGCTCACTCATCCAAATTAACATGAAAAAGGCCATTGAGTCTTACAGCAATTTTATAATTTGGCCTGAAGAAAAACTCATATGAAAAATGCTCAGTCACTAACCATCAGGGAGATGCAAATTAAAATCAGAATGAGATATCCAAAAAAAGATAAACTTTGACTAGCATTCAATTAATTGGTACTAGTTTCTTCTTCCGTGCTAAGTAATGTTTGGCGGCAGTAACATTTTTCTCTGAATTTTCACTCACAAGCAGGTAAACATAGCTGACATTCTGAAGCTTCTAGATGGTGAATGTTGCACAAAGAACCATATTCCTTTAAAACATAATTCATACTCCTGTATAAACTCAGGAAACCTCTCTATTTATATACTTTTTAACACTTTATACTAAAGCATTTAAGGCATTTGCTCAGTATGATGGGGTTTACTATTTGCTTCTAGGTAATAAGCATGACACAAACTTTGATTTCAAAATTGATGCATTTTTATTTCTCTGTTCTACTCACATGCAAAACCATTAAATGCTTTCATGTAACCAACCTCACATCTAATATTTACTAGAATAAGATTCCATGTAGTTGTTTGATTTAAATCTTTAAACTTTGAGTTCCTTTGGTGCTCAATCTTCTTGCTCTAGCTGTTAGCTTGATGGTGTTATTTTCGGCCGCACTGCTTAAGCTCAAAATTTGAAATCTGCAAATGTGCTATCCTTCTAAGTTCAATTTCACCATTGTAGATCATGCTGTCATAGCAATTTCCTGAGCACCCATTTTCAGATTCATCATTCACATTGGTAACATTTTGGAGACACCGTCTAGGACTGACCAAGCATAATGAACTCTGATCCCTCTTTGTCCCTGCCCTTGTCTCAGGCCCCTACTATTGATATTCGCCCGAGATCAGCAACCATTCAAATGAACAATGCCACGCACCTTCAAGAGAGAGATGAAGAATACGGGTATGAGTGTCTGGACGGCAAGGACTGCGCCAGCTTTTTCTGCTGTTTCGAAGACTGCCGAACGGGAGCCTGGCGGCACGGGAGGATACACATCCGTATTGCCAAGATGGACTCGTACGCACGGATCTTCTTCCCCACTGCCTTCTGCTTGTTCAATCTGGTGTATTGGGTCTCCTACCTTTACCTGTGAGGAAGCATTGGTTTTATTGACGTGGGTCTTATTCTTCGCTAAATCTCATGGGGAGAAGATGTCCTTTCTAAGTCCACTTAAGTAATCCTTCGTGTGGTTTACAATGATCTGAATTTGTTTCTACGTTCTAACCTGGTAAGCTGTATTCATGTCACACCGTTTGCGCCCAACTCTCTTTCGGTGAGTGTAATTTAAACTATAATGTTCTGTGTTGCAAACCTGCAGGGCAAAGTGAAATTAGAGCGAGAACATTGAAACCAAACAACCTATTTCCAGCTACAGAACTGAAATAGTAAAAGCAATGATTATTCACAGTGCTAGTGTCCTTATTCAACTCAAAATACAATTAGAAACAAAACATCCCAGACTGTACTCTAAGTTCATGTCGGGTCAACTTGTGATACATTTAATCCTCATAGAACATCTCCCTCATTTGAGACAAATCACAACTCATTTGAAATATAAGAACCTAGACAAGAAATCAATTTACCTCTATCCCGAGATAGACAATGTCCTCCACATCACATGTACAATGATGTAAATATTTCAATAACATAGAATGCTTCGAGTTTAATGCATGCATCTCTTTAGAGCCAAAATAAATGGATTAAACTTACCATCATAAAGTATTGTCTTTTATTTTTGTGTGTTGTTGGGCTACAAAAGAATCATGAATGTAATTATAAGGATTTGGGATTGGAATTGGAGGGGAAAATTTTCACTCTTTTCATCCCTCATGCATGAAGATTGAAACAGCTTCTTTTTTCCTTATACGATGTATTAAAACACTCTAAGTAAAATATAGACTGAATATTCAACATCTGCTGCCTCTAAATATGCCCAGTTTCATAGAGTATAAAGTGATTGATTGTACGTGCTTGCTGCTATTTTTTTTCCTTTTTGGACTATAGATATTGACAGAACTTAGTCTCCACCTCAACATGTGCTTCCAGTGACTGTGAGTGCCTTGTGGGCAGTACCCTTGTCATTTCCTGTTTGGGTCCTCAGCACCTTGCGTAGTGCCTGGCACACAGGTGGTGCTCGACAAGTGTAATTTGAAGTGAGCTGGCCCCATAGCTCTGTGCTGGCCCCGAACCAGTGACTCATCTTTTCACCTCAGCAGTGTCCAAGGATATTGGATCTTGCAGAGATAACTGGGAGGATCCAAAGAACTTTGACTATTTATATTCATTCTCAAAAATGTATTTTAGTCAATGTGCATACTCCTTTAGAACAATATTTATGTCCTGTATTTGTATACAAAAAAAATGAGTCTACTAGGGAATGTTTGTGTATAGTTCTCCATGTGCAGGGATGAGTCAGCCTTGACCCATGTGCTTGAGGCCCCATGATAGACATAAGCAAGATTCCTACTGACTAGTGTTCAGAATATAGTAATCTATACTCTGTGAAATTTTTTAAAAAATGAACTGAAGGTTGAATTTCAAAAATGAAATAACAAATGAATGACTTACAAGGAGGTTGAGTTTACGCCTGAGGCCTCCTCCTTCAACTAGGTTGTCATTACACGCAGTGGTTGTCCCAGACTTCAACCCATCACAAGTGGAGCTTCATCTTTGTGTGCTCATCCTGAACTCTTATTTTTCCAAATTAGCATCCTCTGTCAGTTCTTCTTTATGCCACTCATTGCTCTGAGTTGATTCAGTCACAGCTAGCCAAACTTTACAGATAACGTAGCAGGAGTAGAAAAGAAGAGACGGTGACTCTGTTAATACAAATCCATGTAAAGTCATCATCGAGTCATCTGGATGAATCTTGAAACACATTTAGCTGCCAATTTTACAAACTTTTAATATATCAGTGCTCTAGTATACAACCTCAAACACATGTAAATAGAATCAATTATTTTCTTGTTTTGAATTGTTAACCTATTAACTGTGGACTCTTTGGGAGAGTTGTTGGCAAATTTTCAACGTTGAGAAACATGTTATTATTGTCAACTTGAGATGTATTCCATAATGGGGATACTCAAAAAAGTTAGCTTTCCAATGTGTGCATAGTATGGACGATATGAATATCTATTATCTATGATCTAGTTCTCAATTTTCAGCTGTTCCCTGTGTATGTATTTGAAAACCTTTTCACAAGGGGAATTGCCTAATATGTGGACTTTTACAATAAAAATGCTGCATCCTAATCCAAGGTGACATCCCAGTGGTCTGGTTGGTCTGATTGGACTTGTTTGTCTTAGAGATCGTGCCCTCTCTTTCCTGGCTCATGCCCCAACTCTGCCTTCCCTTTGGGTGGCCTTCCTGTGTGCGCATCTGCGATCACATTTTACATCACGATGCTCCTCGCTTTGAAAGAGTGAAGACACGCATTTGGGATGTGGAGTGGAGATGGAAGGTAGAAACGTCATGACGTAATGAAGCTCAAGCCTTCTGTACCTCAGAACTTGTGGTGTGGTTAAGAATATGGACACAGGGTCAGACATAATTGGGGTCTCATTGCTACGTTGACCAGTTGTTTGACAATTGTCGATTCAGCCTTAATCAGCCTCCATTTTACCAGCTATAAACTAGGTATGATAATGCCACCTCATACAGTCCCCGTCCTTCACTTCTAGTGCCTACGGTGCTCTGCTAACCACGCACCCCCATAGGTCAGCTCTCCTAAAGGAATCAAGCCTCAGTATGACTCTCTTTCACGATGATTCATTTTTAAAGAGTATTTGCATTAGGAAAACTTTAAAATCTAGGTGGAAAATCCACGTCTACTGTTGAAAAAATTCTCACACATTAGATTAGTTTGTTGTTGTTTTTTTTTTGAGGGCAGAGAACCCTTCTCTGTACTCCTGAAACTTAAACACAGGGAGCTACGCTCCAGAAACCATGTCATGTTTCTTTGAAGTCCTCTGAAATTTTCAAATGAAAAATGTCACTTAGTCCTTTACCAACGCAGCTGCCGTAACCTTCCTCTGCCTGTCATTCTTGTGGCCTCTTGTGGCTCCCTGCATCCAATTGAAGCATCTATTTCTCACCTTCCAGACATGTATAAAAACAGTTTTCACCTAGGTTTTGTCTGTTTCCTAACTCGGGGGTCCCCAACCTCTGGGCTGCAGACCAGTACTGGTCTGGGCCTGTTAGGAACCCGGCCACACAGCAGGAGGTGAGCTTGAATGTATGCACTTGAATCATCCTGAAACCATCAGACCCCCCAAGCCCCAGTCCGTGGAAAAACTGTCTTCCACAAAACCAGTCCTGGGTGCTGAAAAGGTTAGGGACCGCTGCTCTAACTAATGCCCTCATCTTTAGCTGGGTAGATATTCATTGTATGGATTTCACCCCTCCTTTTTTTTTTTAATTCCCAGTATTATTCTGACAAGTAGTAACCATTTTTATCTATCTGTGTTGAGGGTCAAATTAAATTAAGCAAATGAAGCAGTCTTTGGGGATTATGTCAAAAATTGCTATCTCTGGGCTCTGTCACTATGGATTTTTGTCAAATGTGTAGACCAACAGCTCTGCTACAGTATTTTAATGCTCGTTGAGTTTCCAAAGGTCACACGGCCAGTTAATGGCAAACCTGGGAACCCCCTGAGCGTTGCTCTTTCTACTGAACCTCACAGTGTTTCAGGGTTTGGAAGTAAAATTCTGAAACGCCTTATCTTTCTGTCAATGCTTTAGGATTTGCCGAACTTGAGGATGGCTTCTTTCTTTGATCTGAATCTCACTTTAATTATTTTAATTTAAATGAGGGAATTTTAGAATACTTAGCAACACAGGTAAGTTGATAGATTTTGCATTTTATATATATTTTATATAATATATATTATATATATATCTGCATTATATATTTTAATATAATAGCCAATCAATATTTAATGTTACCCACTGCTTTCAAAATTCTATTTGAAAAAAGGGATCTACAATTATCTGAAAAATTGCAGAACCAGAGTTGGCTTTGTCCCTCAGGGAGGGGGACATGACACAGCCACACAGCTTCCTTTGGCTAGTCTGCAGGCTCATTCTTTCTACTGTGTCTGGAAAGTTGTAGGAATGATCTATATCATTCGTTCTGACATTAGAAATTATTGGCTAATCCCAAAAGCCAGTTGTAACTTCCTTTTGCCATATTTGGAATAGTGAATAAAAGTTTTCCCCTGTTATTGTTGGTAAAACAAAATGAAGAAGCAGAGGCTTTTGCCCTCAATTTACCTACGTTCAAATCCTGGCACTGGTAAGATGTAGGCCCAACTGTATTCTGCCTCCATTTCTTCATCTGAAAAATGGGGATAGTGATGGTTCATAACTCACAGTTTTATTGTAAGGAGTAGCTGTGTTAATATGAAGGGATAATTGAAGGTTATTAATTTTCTTCACACAGATATGAAGTGTCAGAAAGGAAAGGGCACAAGAATCATAGTCTACTTTGCTTAGGAATAATTATGTTTAATGAAGTTAATTGCTACATTTTTCCACTTTGTATGAATGCATTTCACTAAACATCTTTACTGACATCATGCCTTACTTGGGAAATTCATGTACATAAAGAAAATTATAGAGCTAACTGACTATTTCCAAGTGGAATAGTGTATTGTTTAAATCACTATTATGTGATATGAAGATACAAAAGGAGATATTTTTAAAGTAAAAATTATGATTTCCCTTAAAAATATAGAAATATCTAATTGAATTGCTAAATAAATAAATGTAAATAACATTATAAATATGTAGTTCTGTTTTAATATAGTATTTTTTGCAATATAACTAAGCCAATAAATTATTTTGTAGCTAAGTTTACAAAATCATTAATGAAATGAATATGCGGATGCTTAATCATTATTGAGGACTCTTGCCATAAAAAAAAGAAATAATGTCACTAGACTAGAGATAGATAATTCAAGTCACTTCTGCGGATTTTCCTAAAAACCCCTATCTTGGGAGACTCAGTTTCTCATATGTAAACGAGGGTATTTGGTCACTTCTTCTGACATATCTTAATTCTGTCGCTCCTCTGCTATTTTATAGTGTTGTTATTATGTCTTATTATTGGTTATTATCTAACGCTCAGACCCTCCTAACTCTTTCATATCTTCACACAGCTATTTCCACTCATTTGCCCTATTTTCTCCTTCAATACTCTCCAAAAGAGGGCCATATGCCTAGAATGCCTTTCTCTGTCCAACACGCTAAAAGTTGTCACTTATTGAAGATTCTACCTGGTCCCTGAAGACTTTCCAATTTCATCGAAGTACAATAGGCTATTTCCTTTTACCTCTTCCAGTACTTGAGGTGATTTTTGAATAGCCTAATCCTAATGTTTACCTCAGCTAAATACTTAGATTCAAGCAATCGTCTTAGTAAACATATTTTAAATGAACAATTCCATGACAAGAATATGATATAAATAATTCACTGTCTATTTGCATCTTAAGAGTCTTCTGTGAATCTCCTGGCTTTATAAATTTGCCTCATAATTCTTTCTGCCACAAGTATTTTTTATTGGTCTGGAAATAAGTCCCTAATCAAAGAAACTTTGATTAAGCACCTATAACTTCAATTCGATATGAAGCTTTCTGTAAACACATATTGCAACCCTCATATAGGGCACTATGAGTCCAGGACAAAGTATATTTTAGGGCATTTTCTGCTCCAAAATGCCTCTAATATGATAGAGGAGTCAGCTAAGAATACAAGTAAGTATCATGGAGCTGCATAAAAATAGTTGTAGGTAGAAGAAATCATTATTCTCACTGTGGCTGCAACCAGAAAGTATTTTTTTTCCTGGCATACAAAGAATTCCACCACATGAGAAGAATTCCCATTCCTGCTTTAAAATTTTCTTCCTGATTATTAATGAAAACCTTGCAGAAATATTTAAAAATACAAAAAAGCACAAAGAAAAAATATCCTTTACTAGCAGGAATAAACCAATAAAAACATCATTGTCTTTTCTCCTTTTTCTTTTTTTCTTTCTCTCTATAGTTACAACATACAGATAGAGGTATAGCACAGATAGAAATCTGTTTGAAATATTGAAGAGCTATATATTTTATACCATGTATTCTGTTCAACATGAATAACTTTCCAGTTGGCTTTCTAACGGTCAAGCAAATGCCTCCTGAAAACTTCTTTCTGGCAGTTAATGTGGGTTAATAGCCATGACCTTCTGGTGAGCCCCACGCAAGGTGCCAAGTCAGTCAGTGATTTGCAGTCAAAAGCAGCCTGCAGCAGTCTTAACAAAGGCTGGACTTTCTGAGCCAACATTTCTCATCTGTTCAGTTCAAAAAGAGACAGGCCTTCTGAGTCAGTCGAAGCCCAAGGGTATAATTCTGTACTGGGTTTAGGGCTAAAAATAGCACAGTCAGAGTCCTGTTTTTATAAGCAAAATGAATAGAGGGACAATTAAAACTTAACTGTTACAACGTAACCTAAGGTGACTATGGCTGGACCACTGGAAGAACAGATCAGCTCGGGAGACACTCTGAACCCAGCGACCCACAGAATACAAGACTACTGAATAGCGCCTACTGCCTTAATCGTCAGAGGAGGACCAAGTCCTCGTTAGGACCAGATTTGACTCTGCTGGACAGAAGAGGAGGTCAATTCTACTTGCTACTTAAATTTAGCTCCTTTCCTCTTCTTAGAGACTTTGTTTCTCTCTGTTCACTTTCTGTCCCCCCAACCCCCCCAACCTTTGATGCCTCTGTAAGGTAATGACGATGCGATTGCATTCAATTAAGTATATTGAGTACCTACCATATGCCAAGCACTACACTAAGCTTTAGAAATATTGCGGTAAAAACTATTGGTGCAGGCCTTGTCCTTCCAGAGTTCACAGTACAACGCCGAAAAGTACTGGATTTGAGACTCAGCAGGTGGTGAGAATTATTACTGCATAAGTACAGATGTGATCACAAAATAGTTAACCCCCCAATCCCATATATGTAGGGAGAAATTACCTTAAACTGGTATCCTTTTATTAATTTTAGTGTATCTGTATCTTATAAATAAAAATGAAGCTTAGAAAGTAGTAGACCCTTGGTTTCCCTAGATCAATACATTATTTATTTAAAAAGTCACTATAATGTAATTATTCATGACGCTTGATAAAGACATGAAGAAATATGTCTTCCTCAAGAGGGATTACTGCAGTGGGGTTTTGAGTAGGGGAGAGAGATTGGCCTCAATTACAAATAGAGGGCAAATGGGGATTCATAGCAAAGAGCACAATGGGGGTCAGTGGATGGAAAAGTAGAAGGGGAAACATCAAGGCCAGCGGGCGTTTTGCTAAACTGACTCAACGGGATGTGAGAAGTATAGACAGATGTCCCCAGGTCGGTCCTAGTGGAGTAAAAGGCGCAGAGGGGTCTGATGAAAGTTTGCTCAAGGAGAGAATCACTGTCAATATCTAGTACGGTATTGAATGCATTTTTCTCTCAAAAATGTCTTTTCTGGAGTATGTATAAAGTTAGGCAGCCAATGTGCATTTCTTTCGGTCTACAGGCATGGTGACTTTCACTTAGGAAATAAGCAATAGAGAATCTTGAAGTGCCCTGAAAAGTGTCTTAGATTAAGTTGTTGACCTCCCTCGCTGGGCGCTGAAGAATTGGTAACAATTACTAACGTAGACAACGTCCTGCCGCTCCCATGACAGCTGGGACTTGCAGCTTTGGATTGACCTACGGTAAGAAATCATTTTATGTTACAAAATACCGTATGCACATGAACCACACATTATATAATGGCAAAAGTGTATTCTATTTAAAATTCAGTAGGTAGTTAGAGTTATTACATTAGAAGCCAAGCTTTGATCACAAAATCCTGACCCTTCCCCAACTGTATAAAATGAATACATGACGTGTATCATGTATACACATATTTTCCTACAAAGTTTCTCCATGCTAAGCTTTCTTATAAAGCTTCTTAGGGCTTTCCTCTGAAGCCATGAGATCCACAAAAGTGGGGGCTATGATCTTCACCTCCAAATATTTGTTGCCTAGCAAAGTCCTTTCCCATAACAGGCACTTGAGAGATGAAGAGTTTTCAAAACAAAATCTGTAAAACGAATGCCACTTACTATTATTTGTGAAATTTGCACTGAAAGTACTCAGGATATTTTTGATTTTTGAAACAGGTTATTCAGAAGAAATATGTATTTATATATTTATTTGTAGTTATATATCTCCACAGTCTTCCAAGGCACACCTCCCATAACCACTCCCTCAGAAGAATACACTAACTAGAACAAAATCAAAAGTAATCTCCAGATTTTAATCTAAGATCAACATCAAAACCAACATCTACTAACAGACAATAAGGAAACATAATGAGATTTGTTATTTACTAATTATACATCGATGACAACCAATAGACTAAATTAGTTTGGGGGAGAATTTTTAAAAATTTTCCTTAAATTAAATTTTTCCAGGAAGAGTCTGTCCAGCAAAGGGCAAGACTGGGCATGCTTTCCTTTCTGATAAGTTGGCTGTTCTTTATAATTTTCTCAATTAACTTTTTTAAGTGATCATGTAGCCAATTTTGTGTGCCTCTTGTTTTTCATACATAATGTTCTAATAGCTAATCAGAAGTAGGGAAATAAAGAGATGACTATGGTTATGGTTATTTTGTGTAGCTTCCACATCATTCAAAGGATTATTTTGACTACATCATACACTTTATATAAAACATAAGAAATAGGTCATCTTTATGTCTTCTGAGTGAGTGACAGTAAGAATAAGACAAATAGCAAGTTGAAGTAAACAGCACATGGGGAAAAGGATGCAGATAATTTATAATTTCCTGACTATGAGTCTATTAATGTCAGGAATAATCTAACTAGAATTCTAAATATAATAATTCTGTCATATTGTGGTTTGATTGTTATTAAAATTTACATGAGCCTTCATATTATCACTTGTAATAATTTAAGCACTCATGCTTATATTTGTGTTTTTATAGAAAATACTCCAGTATTTCAAAATGTCTTGCTGTTCCTGACATAAAGCTTAATCACAGTATGCTGCTCACAGATGGTGCTCAATAAATGCCTGCTTTAGTGACAATAATAACGACAAAAGTTTACATACCAAGAGAGAAGCGTTCCTATGTTTTGATACACATCATTGTTATACAGCTCATATCATAGACATTGATATTTTAGATCTTTGTGTATCCCCAGATTATTTTCCTTTCTCTCTAACAAATTATCCCTTGTAGAGCTTTGTGTTATGGAATTTATAAAAAAAGTTAAGAGATTCTCAAAGGAAGAAAAGATGTCTTAGTCAAGATAAAAAAGGTGCTAACTATAATGTAAGCAAGCGATAAATCGAATTATATTAAAAACTCCTTTTTTCCCCCAAAAGACACATTTCAGGAAGCAATCTACAGAGAAGTTAGTAGTTATTTGCAATATGTATGTATAACCAAGGACATGTTCGAATTCTAAGCAGAGCTCATATAAATCAATAAGAAAACACAACCCAATAGAAAAATGGGCAAAAAATGAACAGGCTCTTCACAAATAAGGACACTCAAATAATTTTATATAGCCCTTACTGGGGTGTAAATTAAAACTACAATGCCATGTAACTATACAACTGCTGAAACAGGTTGAAAAAATAAAATAAAATTTAAGTGTTGGCCAGTACGGAGCAAAACAAACTCCCACACTCTGTGGACGTGCAAAATGCAAAATACTTTGTAACTGCTGAAAGAATCTACTAAAGATAAACCAAACATAACCAAATGACCCAGCAATTCTGCTCCTAAATGCATTAACATGTTCACCAAAACGAAATGGTTCCAGGAATATTCATCAGAGTACCAGTGTTTAATAACTTGTATCGTGACACCACTCAAATGTCTGTGGGCTGCAGACTGGACACAAAAGCTGTGGTGTATTCTCACAATAGCACATTCTACACTGCCGAACCCACCGCAGCCAGATAAACTGCACGCACCAATCCGTGACATGGAGCAAAATGACAGACTCAAAAGACAACACCAGTAAGATTCAATTCCTATAAAATTCAAAAAGAATCAAAGCTAATCTATGGTACAGAAACAGGGAGTATTCTTCTGAGTATGGGGCGGGGGGGCAGTTTGGGGGTGTGGGAGGAGAGGATTCCTGGGCACGGAGAAGCTTCCAGAACACTGCTGATACTGTTTCATGGCCCGGATGCTGGGTACACGGGTAGGTCATTGTGTAAAAATTATTTTACTAGTGCACTCTTTGGTGCATATGTACGTACATATACTTTTCAATATAAACTTTAAGGGATGTATTTACCCATACACATTTTCGATACTCATTTATATCCATCTACAAACACTATCAATCTGCTGTAATAGTAAATGCGCCCTTTGGCTGTGCGGCTATGGGCACAGTGAAGAGGATGGTGATGGAAAACCAATCAGTTTCAGTCTAGCTCTGTTTTCGCAACTCACGAGCGTTATGAACTCAGGGGGAAAAATAGCAGGTTCAGAATTTTCTCATGAGGGATTGGGACCACATTAACTCCAGATTTAATCTTTTTATATATATATATCTTATATAAGTTCTGTACAAAATTTCACATAAACATCCCAAGCCTTTGACAAAAAATAAAGGGAATGTACATAGCTTGTCGAGTATCAGTAAACCTATCATTATGTTTGTTTAGGGTTACACTAGTTCGCTTTACAAAATGCATTTTGTAAGTTGATCACAAGTTTTGACTATGTAATTGCAAGTAGAAGAAATTAAAATAATATTTTAGCAGTTGGGAAATATTCTGCAAGATGTATAAATAATCCAACTGTGAAAAATAGATACATATATGTGTGCATATATTAAGTCATCCATGCATTCACACCCATACAGTGGCCTTCATTTCTCTGTCTGGCAGAATCGTGAGCCCCCAAACAGGAGGAAATCCCTAATGCTGTTTATCCTGTTGTGTGTCGCATACATTTGCCAGGTGAGAATTTGGCACAGGAGAATTAACTGCCCTTGGGGCGTGTAACCTGAAATCACCGTTTCCTCTGTTTGTAGTCTCAGTGCCTCTGGGCTCCTGTCCCCCGGCCAGAGTCCCATGGCCCTCCAGCTGTCCTCGATCTCAGGCACTTTGGAAGCCAGCTCTCAAAGAGAAATCTTCCAGCGAGACTCATGAAGGCTTTTGCTGCCCACCTGAGCACAAGCTGCAAAAGACACTCATGTTTGAAACAAGTCACAGCCCGCAACCTCTGTGGGTGTCTAACCCAGGACTTCCCTGGGTTAGAAAAAACAGAAGTAAATTTTAATTATACCACCTGATATATTTTAAATCTGAAAATCATAAAGCTAACTTCCAAATTTGGTATATAGATAGATTACATGGCTGGAAAGATGAATAGATAAATGATAGACAGATAGGTATGAGAAAAACGTTAATAGTATTTATACTGTTTGGAGTATTAGAGATTAGTGGCACTTTTCTTTCAAAAACCCTCTACTATTTTCTAAAATCCTTTGTTGTGCACATGAGTTAATTTAGTCATCAGAAAAGGCATGTGGTATTAAATTAGAAAATAGCTGTGATAAAAATTTGGATTTTTAAACACATTGTATGTGCTCAGCATAGGAAAGAGGTTAGAGAACAAGAAATTCTACCCCAAAATTAATACCAGCAAAGCAGACCTCAGTGGTACCTATATGTGTACACAGTTCACCAAAAAAAAAAAAAGGTTTTTAATTGTTAAATGTTCTAAAAACCATAAATCGAGCATATTCATGTTCTGCTGTTGTTGGAGGGCCGTCCCATTGTCCCCTCTCTGAGCCCTTCCTGTTTCACATGGCAGCTCAGGAAGCTCTTTGAAGACTGAGCCTCTCCCTCACCACACCTGCACTTTTGAGTCCTTTTTTTTTTTACTACAGATGTTCATGGGTCGTGTCAGAATAAAAGATCTGGAGACTGAAGTTCTCTTTACATTTCTGTCACTAGTGGAGCTCAGGTGGCAATAGTCGATCTATATTTTACCACCCTGCAGCGAGGTTTTAAAAGTTTCTCAAGTGACAGGGCCCTCAAACTGGGTCACGGTGGCCCTCCTCCAATTAGTCACCGCCACTCTGCCGCGAGGCCGATGAAAGACCTTTGCGGTGTTCCTCTTCCCTGAGGTGGACTAGTTCAGGATGATTAAATCGTGTGCTTTGCTCTCCACAGTGCCCACACCCAGATTGTAAAGTAACACAACAGGACCCTATGGAAAGTGCATATTGATTTTTTTAATATTATAAAACCTCACAGCTTACAAGAACCTTAGAGATCATCTACTTCATTCCAGTGAGAACTTTATTCAATTACTCATTCATTCAAAATAGTTACTCAGCTTACTAGGTGCTAGAAATAATGCTACACACTGAAGATTTAACTATAAACAAGCTACAGAAAATTGCTTCCTTCTTTATTAGGAAGTCAATTATTTAATAAATTTTTGAGTACCTACTATGTACCCTGTGAGGCAGTAAGTAGAGAAGAGTAAAGAAGGTTGTACAAAGGGTGAGATCCACATTTACAGTGCACACTATGCCCGGTGTACACTAGCCCACTCTTCAGCTGCCAGCTCTTACATTTCTTTACTTGGGGACTTTTGTGTCACTGGAGTTAATTGTGCTGTCTACACAACAGGCTAGAAGTGTCAGAGAATCAATACTTCCTCTTCCACTCCCCTACTCTCCCCTTAGTTTCCTTCAGTCATACCTGATAAGAGCTGATGGTAGGGTGATGAACTACTCTGGTTTGTCTAGGACGGAGGGGTCACCCAAGGCTAAAACGGTAACTTTAGGGGGAACCAGGGTAGAGTGGGACTCTGCTAACTCTCTCCTATGTGGGGCAATTCTGAGGCACAGATTTTATTAACACTGGGACCCAGAGTGTCTCAGCATAGTAAGCTTGGCTAACCCAGAGTGGCAATGCACTTTAGCTCTTCATTCCCCACCTTCCCTTCCCTGCCTTACATCTTCATTGGGCCTCCAAAGTTTACAAAGATGAGATTGCCTCCCAAATTATTTGCACTTGAATCCTTCCCTCAGGCTCCACCTATTGAGAAAACAGAAGGTAAAACAAAGTCACAAAGCGACTCCTGAATGGCCTTAGAGTGCAGTGACGGAGTCAGGCAAGCAAATGGGCGGTGCTGATGCAATGTGATGGGTTTCACAATCAGGGCTCCTGAGCCCTGGGAGAACGGAGGGGGCTTCCGGTGGGAGTGCGAAGGCTGACGAGAGGAAGTTCTGTCTGAGCAGAAAGGTGTGGTGCGGTTAACTCACTGACTGGGGAAAGAAAGATATAGCTTTTCAGTAGGATGAAAAATATTTTTGAAAATCTTAGAACTCAAATAAAAGTAGCCTGCTTAGAGATCTACAGATAATGTCTGTCCAACGACTGCAGCTCGGGATGATGTGAGTAGTTAGGGTAGAAGAAGACATAGATTTGGAGAGGCTCAGACACAGGGGGCATTGCAGGCCCTGGTAGGGAGCTTGGACTTCATCCTGAGGGCGGTAGAATGGCACTGACTGGCTGTAAGGAAGCGAGGACATGACATGATCAGATTTGACTTCCGAAAATCATTCAGACTGCATTGTGGAGAATGGCTTGGTGGGGCCATGACGTAAAGCAGGGGCACCAGTTACAAAGATGCTGCATTGATTCAGGGAGGGTTCGTGGCATTTTGAATGGGGGGTAGGGGGACATAGGTAGAAAGTGTTGTATTTTTTGAAGTTATTAAAGAAGTAGAAGTTATTTTGTAATATATTACACAAATTTGTGACTTATTAACATATGGTCTGTAAGAAAAAAAGCTGTTTTTTAAAAATTATATTTTATTGACTATGCTATTACAGATTTTTTTTAAAGTCCAGTTTTTTGGTTGTGTAAATTGATTTAGAATTTGAAGATCATTGCGATAATGAGTCAAATGAAAGCTTTCAGTCTAGGGCCTGTTGGATTTGAGTTTCCATGGAGAACCCCTTATATAGATATTGTTAGAAGAATTATAAAAAGTATTTAACAGCATGGGATTCAAAATCAAGTACATCTAGATTCTAGTTATATGCCAAGTAATTTATTACATATCTCTGAGCCTCAGGTTATTCATCTTAAAATGGGAACAATATTTGAACCTATTTTTTTAAGGTTGAGATAATTCATGGAATGTGTTTGGCAGAGAGGCTGGTTCACAGGTATTTCTCAATTATCACGATCTTACACTGAACAACAGCATTACTATCCCAGTTATGGTTTGTGATATGCAGTAGAGACTGTGCTTGGCTACTTAGATTGGGGCCAAAGAGAGAAATATATAATATCATCTAAATTATGTTGATTTTAAAAACATCCAAACCTGTAAAGAATCTTTGTAAGATTTTATTTGAACTAAACTGCCAATTGCCAGGAAGCTAGATCTCAAATGCCCTGAGAATAACAGTTTTGTAGTTTCTTTTATGCATTTGGAAAGAAGGAAGATTACAGGAAGGTGGGAGAAAGCAAGGTGGGGATTGGATTACAGTATAGCCAACAAGATCATGTGCTCTTCTGAGGATGGTTAGCTTATTTCAAAGGTGTGTTACCCTAGATGCACAAAAACAACGGACAGGATTTGCTTAAGGCAAAAATAAACCTTTTGCTAAAGAAGTTACATTCCTGGGGTGAGACCACCCACCATGACCCGCCCAATTAGAAATTTATGATCAGAGCACCCTGTGAGGTTACTTTCTGCAGAACCTACTTTTCACCCACAATGATTAGGATATAAAATAGTACATGAAGATCAGAAAATGGATAGAATTACTGAGGGAACGTGTTTAGAATGAGAGAGAGAGAAAGAATGTAACTATGAGGAAATTCCAGCAAGGAGGTTCAGAAAGTCACAGCACCCCTACCTCCTCTAAAATAGAGCACAGTGCAGGGAGAACTTCATGAACAATTAGAGTTTCACACGAAGGTTACCGAAAACTAGCATTGAGAAGTTTCCACTGTATCTAGTAGCAAAGAAGTCAGTGTTGATTTTATCTACGGCCATTTCAGCTGAGTGGAGGTGGCAGAAATCAGACTATAGCTGTCTGAGGCACAAATGGAAGGTGAAAAAGTAGAGACAACCATTGTAGACAACTCCCTTAACACACTTGGTATCGAAGGAAAAGAAGAGCGGTAAGGAAATAGCTCAAGGGGTTGTAAAGGAAGTGAAGGGAAATATTTACCTTTGAAAGATAGGAGAGAATTTCAAAGTTCGAAGTGCTGTTGGGAAGGAGTCAGAGAAAAGGTTGAGGATAAAGAAAATAAGTTCTATCTCTAATGACGCAGACTGCTCAGGAGACTGACTGCACGCTGAAGGAAAATCACCGTTAATATCATAACTCAAGAAAGAGTGAAAACCACTGGTGCAGATGTGATGAGATGTGAAGGTAGTTTGTTAAGACAGTAACGGATCTAGGAGGGAGAGTGGAAACAGTAAATACTGACAGAGATGGTTACAGTGCAAAGTCACGGAATAAATCTAAATTATGCAGATTCCCAGACGCCAATCCAGGTCTATAGAATCAGATTCTGCAAATACTGGACCCCCAATTGTGCTTTTAACAAACTTCCAAGTAATTTTTATGAAATGAAAGTACTCGACCCCATCCACGAAGAAGGATTTGAAGGGCAGTCACCGAGTTGGCATCAAAGAATAGGTCTGAAAGATGAGAGGACATAGGTCCAGATAAGCACTAGGTGCAGATTGCTGGCATTGACTGAGGTCGAAGGTCGTTAGAATTACTATGTTCGAAGGACTGAGGCTATGTGTGATCCATGCAGACGTTGAAGAAACAGTTTTTTTAGGGCCTTAGGGTGAGGAGCAAGATGTAAGTCAGATGTTTAATTCGCCAGGAGGTGATGGGGAGCAATAAGAAGATCTGAAAATGTCACCAATGAGTAGAGTAAGCAGTGACATAACTGAAAGTCATGCTTCTCCAATGAATGTTTTTATTTTATTGGGCTCTGTTTTTATGTAGTTTAGCACGGAGTAATTGACTAGAATGGTTTTGAGATTTAAGGTAATTCAGACTTCACCAAGCAAATTTGTTGGTATGGGAGAATAAACAGAACCTCAGAAATGAAGAGATCTTTCAATGTAACAGTTCTAATTCACTTGCTTTCTGCTGTAATTTGTTCCTCCTTATATTGCCTCTATATATTACAGATGAAGAAATGGAGACCCACAGATTTAAATAACCTGATTTAAGTTGCAAAGTTAGTCATTGATAAATTATGATTAACAAAGAACTTTCAAGTGTGCTTGCCCAAATACCTCACTGATTTATATAAGGTTTCTAGAATCTACTCTGGCTGTAAATGGTAACTTCCATGGTACATAAGTTAGTCAGGGTTAGTTGCCTGCAGATGCATGGGATTGGTTACTATGGAATGAAGAAAAGTTAATCAGCATCTAAGGACAGACTTCCTGTCCAGACACTTATGCTAATCACTTAGGAGATCCTAGCCACGGGAAGTGAAGTTGTTTCCACACTGTATTACTGTTTCCTAGGTCTGTCACAAAACTACCACCAACTTGATGGATTAAACCAACAGTAATTAATTATCTCACAGTTCGCAAGGATAAATGTTGAAGATCAAGCTGTCGACAAGTCCATGTTCCCTCCACAGATCCAGGGAAGAATTCTCTTACAGCTCTTGGTGGCTCTGAGGATTCCCTGACTTCGGGCTGCATAACTCCAGTCTCTGATTCTGCATTCACACAGCTCCTGCTTTTCCCACGTCTCTCCTCTACGTGTCCCTTACAAGGACACTTCACATCAGATTCTAGTCCCTCCTTGGTATTTTAAAATAATCTCATCTTGAGATCTTTAATTTTTCAATTTTCACATAGACCATTATTTCCAAAATGATCACATTCACAGATTCCAGAATTTGGACTTATATTGGTGGTTCATTGAATGGGATTCCATTCAATCCGCTACACACCTCATGTGCCATATCCAGCAAGTTAAAAATGATTCCTTGAAACATTGTCGAATAAGAATTCATGTCCATGAAAAAGGTGACTGAGGATGGGGGGATGATATCTCATATGCTTAATGTTGCAAATACCTTTCATTTATTATATATATATGTATACCTTTCACTTGTTACAACATATATAAATTAGATACCTGGAATTATGTTTTACTTTTTCTTTTTTTGAGCTTGTACTTTCTCATTAACATTTTAGAGAGTTTTCAGTCAACACATTGACCAACCCAAATCAATGTCAAGACTGTTAAAATAATTGTCAGTGTCTTAGACTGTTTGGGCCACTGTAACAAAATACCATGGACTAGGTGGTTTATAAACAACAGAATGTATTTCTCACAATGTTAGAGGCTGGGAGATGGTGCCCCCAGATTTGTCATCTGGCGAGAGCCCCCTTCCTGGCTCATAGCTGGCCATCTTTTCATTGTACCCTCATATGGCAGAATGGGCGAGGGAGTGCTCTGGGACCCCCATTATAAAGGCACTATTCCCATCCATGAGGGCTCCATCCTCATGACCTAGTCACCATCCCACTGTTTCATCTTTAAATGCCATCCCTTGAAGACGTTTGATTTCTCTGAGGCTCATTCACCTCTTCAGCGAAGAGACATTATGCCTCCTCAGGCGGATGTGAGGTATATATGAAATAATGTATCTAAAACAAATCGAGTATTTGAGCCAAATACACATTCAAGAAATGAGAAGCGCTGTTAGCGTTATGGAGATAATGGAACACCAATTAAGCAAATTATTCAGTAATGTCCTTCTCTGACCTCTAGTTTTTAGTATGCTAGATATGGTAAGAAGATTCAGTTTACATATAATTATTCAATATTAATATGACGCTTAAAATTACATTTTAAGGTGTTTTGTATACTCCAAATAACCAACTGGGTGAATGTAATCTGTTCCTTTGAATAAATCAGATCCAAACTGAAAATGAAGAAGTTCGGGACTCAATTCCCTGGGAGCATACATCTTTTTGTGCTACATCCCATTGGCTTTTTCCCACTTCTAAGAAATAAATTGTGCTTGTCTCTGTAATATGCCTTCTCACACTACCCACAGAGACATGAAAAACAGTGATATTTTTAATACAGGCTTTTTTGCTCCCCAGAAACTGAGCTAAAAGAAGGTGAGAATCTATCGGATTGCCAAAAGAGAAATGTTTGGTGGTAAGTTATCTATCTGAGTGTGTACAATGGACTTACAAGATATTCTGAAACTGTCAAATTGAATGTGAGCATGATTAGAATAAAGTTGCTCCATGTCAGGGTCTTGCTTAAATAATAGTGACATGTTCTGACAGAATTCCTGGCAGGTGTGAATGATTGAGGAAGTGGCACTGAGATGATTTCTGAAATAGCTTTTTTGTCAAAGAAACATTAAAAAGTCAAAGTGTTTCTGCTCTATACCATCTTCAGACAACACTTTAGAAATGAAAAGCATATTCTCCCAGAAGCCACACTTTTCCCTAATTCCAATGGTGTGGACTTTCTCCCTCCGTCACTTTCAGCTGGACATAAAATGAGTCTGTGGTTCCCAAACTTGCACGGGCAAGCTAGATGATTCAGAGAGCATAAACTATCACAGGTGGGCTGAATTCTGGGAGGGTGGGGAATCGGGGTCACAGTTCTGCCTTGGGCAGTAACTAACAGTCCCTTGCTCCTGCCCTCGCTAGGGCCAGGATAGGTTATATTCTGACTCAGCTCATGTTGTTGAAATACATGTCCCAATACCCAACAGGTAAGTAAGCCTCTGTGAAGGCCCTGTGAGTACTGAGATGGATGTAAGACCCCACAGAGAACACTTCATTTCTTGGATGATTTCACTAACAATCATGCAATATAGAAATATGATTAGATTGTTTTCCAGTTCTTTATTTGTTCATTCTACCCTTTCTCAACTGGTGTTGTTTGAATGCCCCAGAGGAAACTGATACTGTGCCCAGAAAGAAACAGATACCATAGACATTTTTTTTCCAGTTAAATATTTGTTACAGCTTCAGCTTCCATTTTCACAGCCAGAGGGGAAAGTAAAGTTATTAAATAAGAAAAGAATGCCTCTTTCTTTTTTGCAATATCTTATTCTGTCTCTTTTTCTCTTAATATGTGAAAACATTCAAAGTAGAAAGTATTATTTCAATGAGTTCTCCTTACAATGTGACAAATGGATTGGTCCAGCAAAGTGGTGCTTTTGAGGAGCTAAAGAAAAGTCTGGTTAAGAATCATTCTACAGCCCTGGCTGGTGTGGCTCAGTGGATTGAGTGCTGGCCTGCAAACCAAAGGGTCACTGGTTTGATTCCCAGTCAGGGCACATGCCTGGGTAGCAGGCCAGGTCCCCAGTAGGGGGCATGCGAGAGGTAAACATATATTGATGTTTCTCTCCCTTCCCCCCACCACCTTTCCCTTTGTCTAAATAATAAATTAAATCTTTAAAAGAAAAAGTATCACACTACCACTCTACCCACCATTGCACAGCACTTCAGTTTGTAAATAACTGTATATTCGACTTTATTCCAGCTTCATGAAAGACTATGGGAGAGGTAAAATAGCATTAATCCTTCCATCTATACATAAATGGGGATAAGCAGTTATTTCGTGAGAACTCGTGTTATTTAACTGACAACTGAAAGATATTTTAGAATAGGTTAGTGTTGGGAGAGAAATACAGAGGAGTGAAGAAGAGAGGGAGAGGGGGAGAGAGAAAGAGAGAAAAAGAGAGAGAGGAGAGAGAGAGAGAGAGAGAGAGAGAGAGAGAGAGATTAAAAACAACTATCATGTCACAGCAGGTACCTGATGAGCTGGTGAAGCCCACAGGGAAGCCCAGGCTTCTGAAGCCACACAGCTGACTCTCAAAGTGAATACAAAGCTCCTATGTGAAACAAGAGAAAGAAACTGAAGATTTTTTAGGCTCGGTGAGTCACAGCACCATGGAAAATTTTGAGCCTTAAAACTTGCATTTCTTCCTGAAAGTTCTCTACTTTCTGGGAAACTAGTCCTTCTTGATTACAGTCAAAAGCATTACTAAACAAAAACAAATTAGTTAGAAACATTTTGACCAAACCGGTCTATGAATTTATCCCAGTAATTCTCAAACTTGAAACAGAAAGCACCAGCATCACATGAAGAGTTTTTAAAACACAAACTGGTGGTGGGAAGGTAGCCCAGCGCCAGGCTGTACGATTCAAGAGGTGGAGCCCAGTAATCCGCACTTCTGACCAGTTCTCAGGGGATGCTGAGGTTGCTGGTCTGGGGTCTGACTTGAGATCTATCCAGTCTCTGTGCATTGCCTCTGATGCCTTCCACGCTGGCCCAACCGATGGTGACTACAAGAGACCATTCTGCGTGTCATGGGCCCAGCTCCCACTCGAAAAACCCAGTGGGGAGTGAGGTCCGGCACACAGGACCCACGCCCATGGATAGGTTCTCTAGTGGGGAATCAGGCCTGCACTGGATCTGGACGCTTTGGGACTTGCTTTTGCTAAAACTCCCTCACCCTGAATTGAGGCAGCAAATGTTTACTGCTGATCTTTAAAGTAACTTCCTAAAATCTACGCTAAACCTTCCAAAGACTAGTGTAACCAGTTCAACCACTTTTCCCTTTATGTTTGCAAATATCCTTCCTTTTTGATGTAATTAGCAACATCCTCTCCTTTGTGTTCTGTAAAAGGTAACCTCCCAAAGCAAACCCCTGCATAGTAAATGAGGACCATCCTCAATGTAATGTGCCCAGAAAAGCAATAAAAGCCTGTCAAGGCCAGGGTCAGTGCATTCTCCTCTTGAGAGATTGACCTTGCTGTCCCTTCTTCTCCACAGGACTAGTAGTCCTTGTGAATTTGTCCATTGCAGCCGCAACACATGGATCCCAGTAGGATCCACATCAGGTTACCCTTTATTTTATTGTGCAAACTGGGATGCTTTTCAGAGTGCATTTGGTACTAGTAATAACTACATTGGGTAAACAAGCAGAGAATTATGTAGAGAATTGAGCCAAAGCAGTGGTGTATGTTCCAAGCCCTAAGATTATTGCTATATACATTGAATATATGTATATTTATTTTTAATGTATGTATTGTGTATAAAAATGGATCACGTTAAGTTCTTCCTGGGCAATTTACAAAACCTCCCTAGGCCCTAATTACATCATCTGGAAAGTTGGGAAAGTAACACCTACCTCTTACTATACTGTGAAAATTTAAACAAGAAAATGCTTGTTGGGTGGTAAGCCCAGGTCCTGGTACACTGCAGTAGATGCTCTGAGGAGCATCTTCAAGAGGAAAGAATTAATTTATTCTCTTCCCTGCTAACCAAAGACAGCTAACAGTGTTTTCAGGCCTCTTACGAGGTTGCCTCGGTGGAAGCTGACTGCCTCACCCAAGGTCATGTCTTACTCAAGGGCAGTCTGCACCAGTGACTGATGGACACTGGGTATCTAGGCCGAATCCCTTATCCCAGTACAGGGGTGACTCCAAAGAGCCATCCCAGCTGTAGGGAGACATCCAGAGCTGACTGAGGCATATGCTGAGCCTGTGCCCTATCTCAACCCCTTCGTCTTCCCACAACTGCTGTTTTCCCTCCCGTAAGTATCGATTCCTATGATGTTTGCCACGCCGATCTCCGTCTTAGAGTTGCTTCCTAGAACCCAGCATGGGGCATACATAATGCACATTTAATGAGTATGAGTTACGCTTACTACTACTATCATTCCTCCTATGGAAACCACCACAACTTCTGTCTTCTCCAAATAATTGTCTACAACAGTGGGTCCTAATGATTAGATATCATATTACTACATGATCTATGACAACTACTGCAGGTACTACTACAATTCTATGACTAAGAACTAGACTTCATAGAGTTTATATCCTGTACAAACTGTATCCTTGGTAGTGATAAAGGCTTTTTCTTCAAGTATAATTAAAGCCTGCCCTCATGGGGAAGCTGTGTTCACATGGTGGGACTCACTTATAATCATTTTTTATGTCTGTAAAATCAATAGGAATCTCCTCTTTTTTCTTTTTGATGTTAGTTACGTTAATTTTATCCTTTTCTTTTTTCTCCCTTAGTTACGTTAGCTGAAGGTTTTCCAATTTTGTTCATGTTTTCAAAAAATCTAACTCTGGGTTTGTTGATTTTCTTTATTATTTTTCTATTCTCTGTTTTGTTCATCCCTGTTCTAATCTTTATTTTATTCTTTCTGCTAGCTTTGGGTTCAATTTGTTATTCTTTTCTAGTTCATTTTAAGGTGTAAAGTTGGGCTGTTGATATGAGATCTTTTTTTAATGAAAGTATGTAGGGCTATAAATTTCCCTCTTGCCACTGCTTTTGCTGCATTCCATGAATTTTAGTGTGTGCTGTTTTCATTTTTATTTGTCTCAAGATATTTTTAAATTCACCTTGCAATTTATTCTTTGACCCAATTGTTAGCTCTAAATATATTGTTTAATTTTCACATGTTTGTGTATTTTCCAGTGTTTCTTTTGCAACTGATTTTAATTTTCATTCTATGAAGATCAGAAAGATACTTAATATAATCTCTATCTTTTAAAATTTGGTAAGATTTGCTTTATGGCGTAACATGTGGTGTATCCTGGAGAATGTACCACGTCCACTGAAGAAAAGTGTTTATTCTGCTATTGTTGGGTAGAGTGTTCTGATTATGTCTACTTGGTTCATTTTGTCTGCTGTGTTGTTTAAGTCCTCTATTCCTTATTGATCATCCATTTGGATCTGTCTGCTATTTTAGAGTGCAGATATAATTTTATGTAGCTTCTTGTTTCTTCTCAGAATTTGTAGCAAAATTTGGGAAAAATATATGACAGGGGTTAATAAAACAAAGTGGTAGGATTATACATTTTATATTGTAAATTTTTAAAATTATTATTTTCTTTTGTTTCCTGCTGCCTCAACATCCCCACCAGCAGGCATAAGCACTCTACCGAAGTGACCAGATGCACCAATGTGACAAAGTTGATCCTTGCCGTTAGTTCTCTTCCTACCCTCCCTTGACCATGACTTAGTAACATTCAAATCAATGAAGTCCTACCCTATTGCACCCTAATTGCACTGGGGCATCACCCACCTCAGTGGCTTCATGCATTGCTCTTTATTATGAAAGCAAGATACGTTTCTGCTCAGACAAGTAAAGACATTAATATTAATGTAAACTTTATTCCTTTAAAATCAATCTCCTATGCAGTACTCAGCTGGTAGAGTGCGGGTAGCATTGATCTTTGTCATTAGTTGTATTTTTACAACTGTGATCAAGATGAATTCTCAACGGTGGACCTAATATCCTAGAGATAATGAGAGAGTGGGAGGCAATTAGCTGGTTCTCATCATTATTCTTGTTTTTAAATCTCTAAGTCCTGCCCTCTCACTACACTAAACTGTTAAATAGTAGGCCATCTGTTCTTTGCTTAACAATTATGTGTCTCTATTGTTGGGTTAGGTATCAGACCCTCTCAGTTGTGCACGGTCTCTTTCGAGCACTCTAGAGTTTAGATCATGGAAAACACATGGGCTTCGAGCTCAGATGCTCCACGTTCGAACCATGGTGCTGTGGCTCCCGATCTTTAGGCCTTGAATAGAATTATTGAACTCCTTAATTCTAGCTTCCTAATTGGTAAAACCAAAATATAAATACCTACTTAAATTTCTAAGAATAAAAATGAAGCAAATATGTATAATGCTAACCCCATAGGCGTGATTAAAATATTTTAGTTATTAATGATAATTCTTTGCATTTTTATTCATTCATTCAAAAAGTATTTATTAAGATGCTGTTATTTGTCAGGTATGATATTCCACTTTAAGAGTAGGAGTGTCTTTTTATCTTCATACAACACAATACCTGCTACACTCCCTTGCCTTTACTACATGTAAATGTGAACACAGGACTATTACAATTTCTATTGTCTTAGAAAACACTATAAATTGCAAACTTTTCCTAGGTTATCTTTAGCTGGAAATATTTAGAAGGTATGGCATCATCATGATTTATAGTGTAGCCGATTCAAGAGGTATCTAAACATTCGCGCAAGAGAGTATTTCATTGTCTCACTCTTTTCCTGTGTGATCTGGCAAATTATATGATGCCAACTTGCTGTGACTCTGCTGCTTCAAATTTTTCATCTCTAAACTTAATTTATACATTGATTCATTACATTTAGATGTTTTCTTCCATCGCATTCATATATTTATATATATTTTAAAGCATTCCTTAGGTACGTAAGAACTTATTCATGAGATAAATTCCAGGCCACAATTATAAGCTATTTCTTAAAATGGATTAACTAAATGCAAAATGTTATTGATCTTAGAATACATGCTTTTTAGCTCTCTCCTGAAGTGAATTAAATAAAAGAAGGAGATTTTACAAGTGTGTGCCAGAATGAACTGTTGAGGTATTGAAGGAAGGACTTCCATTAAGGATTAAATATATAGGAGTTGGCTCAAAACTAGGGTTACAGTTGTAAGTATGCAAAACACAGAGTTTATTCCTGTATTATTATGTATTAATTATTGCATTGTTTTCCATAGGTACAACTGTAAACTTACTTTTGTCAACCCCTATATTTAATATTTATATAGAGATTGAAAATAAAATATAGCCCCTATGAAATATTGGTGTGTGAAAAATATAGGAGCCTGATACACATTTTGGAACTGTAGCAGAATTACTGTCTTACAAAAAGAAGTCATTCAATCTTTATACAATACTTTCCCTGTTACGTCAACAAACCTCAATGAACTCTATTCATGGTATTTGCCTTGAACCCACAACACATAGGTATCATACTATTTAATATTTCATGATTATATAAGGCATGAGGAGATTGCGAGAGTACTTAATAAGAGTTGGGGAGTTCTATAATCCCCATTGTGTCTTCTCAAATCGAGGGAACTAGTGTGGGTTCTAGGTATAATGCTAGGTGAACCCAGCATTTGGAACCCATCCAAATTTATTATGTTCATGGATCCACCCCTACTATTGTCTACTATATGCTGGCAGTAGGGTAAATATAAAGGATGCACAAATAAACAAGATAAGATACAACAAGTTCTTGTCTTCAAGGATCTCCTATAAATATATGGATATGAGTAGCGATTAAATTGGTAATTTCAATATTTTAAAATACATTCTGTATAAGAGTAAATATAAGGTATTAAGGTGACACAGAAAAGTCGCACAGATCCCAATATTGTGCTATCTGGCATGATTTTTCAAAGGTGGGGACACTGGAAACAATTTTAAATAAAAAGAGCAGGAAGTTAAATTGTGAAGGTTGGTGTTTGCGGCCTACAGATGGTACAAGAAGGCATGAAGTCGTCTACTCAATTCTTTTTCAAAAGGAATACCTTTAGAAACCTTGTAAAAAGGACCGTGGTGTTGGTGAGCAACTGGAAAAGCAAACCAGTAGTTCCAGCAGATCCTCGCTGCACTAGCTGAGACCTACGAAACTGAAGGAACCTTCTGCAGTTAGTTTTACGAATTGTTCAAACATAGCTATCCAATCTTTTTTTTTTGAGAGATAAATACATATATTGATTTACAAAGCACTTTCCTCACCCAGAAAAAGATGCCCATTAACTTAGACTTTACTTTTTATCCCTTGACACATAACTCCATTAAATGCAGCTTTATTTTTTAAATTTTTATTATGGAATTTTCTTTCTAAAAATTTTTATTGAATTTATTGGGGTGACATTGCTTAATAAAATTATATAGGTGTCAGGTATACAATTCTATAATGCATCACCTGTACATTGTATGTGTGTTCACCACCCAAAGTCAAGTCTCCTTCCATCACCATTTATTGCTCTTTTACCCTCTTCTACCTCCCCCTCTTTTCCTTCTGGAAATCACCAAACTGTAGTTTGCATCTGAGGTTGTGTATTTTAGTCAGGGTGCCAGCCAGAAACAGATGGCACATTCAAATGAGGATAACTCAAGGGAGTTTACTAAAGGGACTATTTACAAAGATGTGGTCAGGTCAACACCAGGGCTGCTTGCACCCCTGAAGTGGTGAATAAGCAGAGCATTTATAGATATTCTTAAAGAGAGTTATGCGGATATGGCCACCTGGAGAGGAGGTTTGACCTGCAGCTAAAGGATGAAGCCAGGCCGAGGAGAAACCATAGAGTGGGGAGAATAAATACCCTGAGTGACCTCTCTCTCTTCCCAGTTGTCCACCCAATGGGAAAGGCAAAGAGATTCTTAAGGTCAGCCTTTGAGAGGCAGAGAACAGGGCAGCAGGCACAGATGCCCTGGAGGGTGTGAGAAAGCTACCCAGCACAGTGTAATTCATGAATCAGAAAGGGGACCAATTCACATACATCTACTTAGTTATCTTCTAGCCTTTCATACCGCACTGCTTAGGAAATTCTTTACAGAAAGTGCTATGAAGGAACTGCGATTATTAAAGAATTCTGTGTGTATGTGTGGTGAGGGGGTTCAATTATGCCCTTCTAATTCTTCTGAGCCCATGTTACAGGCCTCTTAGCTGATCTATTTATTCATCACCACCAGGGACATCATTGGACGAGCTGAGTCCATTTTCATCTCTTCTGTAGGATTATCATGTCTTAGCAAAAATGCTGTAGACCTCACCGAACAATAAAATTAACCACCAGGAAATGTTTTATAGCCCTATAAAACTGATCTGGCACAGCTGGTATTATTGCTAGGTATTATATATTCACAACCTATGGACTACAGCCAGGCAGTTTTAAATGGATACATTCCATGTTTGAAGAATAATAAATGCCAAGAAAAATACTAGTACTAGAGCCAGCAACAATTTTCTATGGGATAACTCTGAGGTTCTAAGTCTGATCGTCATCTATGGATTCCTAGTTCAATGTCAAGGTACATAGTGCCAGTCCCACATTAAAGAGCCATTGATAGATTACAACAAATAGGTAAGATGCTATCCTTTCAGTTTTAGGAAATACTAACCATGGGAACTGACTCTGAAGGGATAGTCTGGGTATTGTAACAGAAGGTGGCCAACATTTCCCATCATCCAGACTGGGAATTATTTCCTGTCCAAACCAGAAGCTGACTTAAGTCTATTATCCCTGACATATAATAAGTACAAAATAAGCATTATTCATTGTTATTATGGAGCAAGTTTTAAATTTGTCCCTCCTTATACCTATCCTGCTCATCTTCTATTCTTGTATCTTTGCCATATCTTGTCTTCTTTCCACCATGACACAGTAAGCCTAACCTGGGGGAGAAGTGTTCTCTTTATTTTGTTGGAGAGTCTTTCAGTTTCCTTATCTCTAAATTCTAATGTGGGAGGGGATTTCCTCCAAACCACCAAGCAATTCTTGGACACTATCTACCCAGAGATAGCCTCAGATTCCACAGGTTAAGTGTTCAGTCCTACAAGACGGTATCCCCCTGTCTTGCTGCCAGTTCAGATGCCAGTTGCAAGCCCAGCTGTTACCTGTGCTGTTGACAAATCAGCAATAAATCAAAGGTCCCCACTACTCTCTTCTTGGATTTGATTCATTTGCTTGATTGGCTCACAGAACTCAGAGAAACATTTTACTTACTAGATTTCTAATTTATTATAAAAAGATATAACTCAGGAATAGCCAGACAGGGGAGATGCATAGGGAAAGGCATGGGGCAAGGGCAGGGAGCTTCTGTTACCTCTCAAGGTACATCACTCTCCCCAAATCTCATGTTCACCAACCCAGAAGCTCTCCGAACCCTGTCCTTTTGGGCTTTTATGGAGCTTCATTACATAGGCACAGCTGATTGAATCATTGGCCATTGGCAGTTGAACTCATTCTCCGGATCTTCTCCCTTCCCCAGAGTTGGGGGCTGTGGTGGGGACTGAAAGTTTCAACCCTCTAATCACATTGTTGGTTCTCCTGGCCACCAGCTCCCATCCTTAGGTGCTTTGCAAAAGTCACGTCATAAACATGCACACAAAACCTTTATGGATCTCAAAGGTTAAAGGTCAATATCATCATTCAATACATCACATGATATACCAACATCATTTGCCAATGAGTTTAGTGGTGCCCAACTATAATTAAATCTAGCAGATGCTAAGAACCATTGGAAAGCTATGACCTTCTTATTTATGAGAAGACTTATGAATAAGATTCTCAGAATTGCCTTCAAAACTAACAAGATTAATTACATGAAATGAAGTGTAATTATCCTCCATTCACATTTTTTAGTGTATTATTCTGTTAGAGTGAATTTTGATTTTCATAGTGTCCAATAAAACCCAGCTTTAAAATATTTCCTTTGGGTTTTAACCAAGTGTAGTCTGGTAATAAATTAAAGAGATATATACCTTCACCAACAGGACACATCACTATTTTCTCAACACCTTTCTTCTCCTTCCCCTTCCTTCTCTCCCATTCTCTCAGCATCTTTTTCAAAAAGCAATTCTCTTAAAAGCCAAAAGCCTTGTGGTCATTGCTTTCTCGGGATTCTGAAGTTAGTGTACCTCCTCTTATTTATTTAGCTCTTTGAAAATAACCAGAAATTCTCTGTTTGACCAAGGAAGACTGCAATCTCTCCCTCTGTAGCCTGGTATGGTGCCACCACGAATACAGAACATTTAGAAAAGCTATTGGGTTAAGTGTGTAACACATGTCCCTGTGAAGAAGTATGGAGTGAATGAGCTCTTTTCCATAGCAATCTCTTTAAATAAATGTTTGAAGCCCTTTCCATACAGCACCCTGTGGCTATTTCTCCTTTCACAGAGCTCCCAGAGCAGGGTCACTGCAGCATTTTCAATGTCTCCTACCCACCACAAGAGTCCTCTGTCATGGCAAGACCCCTAGCGTTACAGGGAAACTGAGATGGCTACATTTTAAAAATGCATAATTTAAAGCTCAGGTTTTTTTTTTAAGTTGGTGTGTTCTTAACATTGAAAGTGGAATGGAGAGGGGTTTGATTCAATAGTGACAGTGTACTTGTATTTCCAGGAGCACAGTCCCATTTCATCTGCACGCTTCCGGTTAAGAGGGTCAGCAAGCACTCAGCCCTTCTGCTCTCTGAAATGGTTAAATCAGGAGAGAGCACAATCAAGAATGAATATTCAAATGGGAAAGGTGATTTTACTGTGTTAATCTAGAACAGCCCTCTCTAACTCACTAAACAAAGGGGTTCTGAAGGCTGGAGAAGGGAGCTTAAGCTTGAAGTTGAAATAAGGCTTCCTCCTCTGTTCCCCTCTTGAATTTACAACAGTCGTATCCAGAGAAGATTCAGATTCACAACACTATACTTTGAATAACGGACTTCAAAAGAAATTATCAGCTATTTTGTACTGTCACTTACCTAATGTTGAATTTTTACATTCATTTTTCACACAGCTGTTTCTGCATATGTGTGTATTTCCATTATAAAGGATTATAACAGATAAAAGGGTTTGGGGTTTCTTTTTGTTTACTTTTAAGACTTCTTACAAAACACACACACACACGCTTTACATATTACACATATATGTAGGTATACATATACATTTGCATAGAGATGACAACTTAAGTCATCATAGACTTCTTGAGTTACAATTCTTTTTTCTTCAAAACTGTCAACATCACTGCATTGCCTTCTGGTGTTCCAGATTATAGAGGGGAAGTCTAAGACAGCTTTTTCCCTATATGTGGTTTTCATCCCTTTTGCTGATACATGAATGTTACATTTATTTTATTCTGGCATTTAATATTTAGGTCTGAATTTTTAAATTTTGTGGACTTTTAAAATCTGTATTTAAATCTTCCTTTCAGAATAAATGTAGTTATTATTATTATAATATTAATTATTACTTAACTGAGTATCTGTCCTTCTCTGTGCATTCTTTCCAACACTGGCCCCCACCCCAGATAAAGTAACCCTCACACACAGAGACTGGGTCTCCTGTATCTAGTAATGTCTTTCAACTACTTTATACTTTATCTCATGGATCTCTCAGTAAATATCTCAACTTTGTCTTCTGTGCTTGCTTGACTTTACCTTCATTTGTAATTTAGTAATTTTGTTGTTCATCAAATGTATTTTTCTGACTTTAGAGTCACCCCCACTTCACATCTGTTTGCTTTAATTTCAAAGTTTATAATCGTTTTTTGTTTTTTAACGAAACTTATTTTCAGATACAAGTTTTCCTCTGCATGTTCAGGGTATTTCTCTTGTGGGCTGTGATAAATATTTTTCACAGGCCCGGTGCTTTTCTTCTGCAGTAAGAATCTGACAGGAAGTTCCACTCAGTAATATTGTACTTATTGTGAACAAACAGTAGCTATTGAAGCCCATTGGGAACAGGTTTCCTGCTTGGTGCGGCATCTGCTTTGAGACAAAGCACTGCCATTTTATTCATTCAATTCATTCATTCAATAAAAATTGTATTTCTACCAGGGCCCAGGCGTGGGCAATGGAAATATAATAGGGAACCAAGGAGGCTGCTTTGTTGGGCTATCTGCCCCATTAGAGAGAGGGAGAGAGACAGAGAGAGAGAGAGAAGAAATCCAAAGCACTAACACATCTCAAGGAAGTGGTAATGCCATCGTTATTAGCACTGAAAGTTCTCTTTCCGCCATGCTGGCTGCGACAGTCTTTAAAGAGGCGGAGTGGAGGAAACAAGAGGTCAGCCACCCTCTCCATCCACAGAGAGGCAGTTTTACTTCCCACCAATATTTTTATAGCTATAGTAGCCCTTTATCGTTGTTTTCTAGAGCCTGATTCTTGCCAGGGTCTTCCCTGAAATCAAAGGCATGTTAAAAGGTACAATTGGGGGCCCTGGCCACTATGGCTCAGTTGGTTGGGGGTGTTGCCCTGCAAAGTGAAAGGTTGCCAGTTCGATTCCCAATCAGGGCACAGGCCTGGGTTGCAGGTTCAGTCACCATTCGGGGTGCATAGAAGAGGCAAACCATCAATGCTTCTTTCTCACACTGATGTTTCTCTCCTTCTCTCTCTCCCTCCCTTCCCCTCTCTCTACAAATAAAATAATCTTTTTTAAAAAGAGGTATAAATAAGGAGGGGTTAGAGGAGATTTATCTACGTTACAAATTAAGCATCCCTGTCTTCTGGAAACTGCTAACATAAGCTACCAAGCTAACAGTGCTTCTAGGAAAGTTATCTCACCATTTATCAGCTGAACAAAATACCGCAGCAGAAAACATTCGGAGCCTAGTGACCTCAGGGAACAAGCGTTTTACCTCACCGCTACCAGAGTGAAAACAAAATGTTTTTAAAGGGTGTAATCCAACCACTACCACAAATTATATCTACTGATGCTAACATTCCAAGGTCAAGTTTAACAATTGTTTTCTGAGTGTTTATTATATGCCAGGTACCGTGCTAAATGCTTTCACATTACTGACTTTCTTAATGGTTACAAAATTGTATAAGATAACACCAAATCTCTTCTTAGTACAGTTAAGAAAACCAAGGCTCTGATAAAGGTAAGAAATTCTCCCAACATCACAGAGAATCAGACCTGGAATTTGAGTGCAGTTCTAATGCAAATCCTTAACAAGCCCAACTCAAAGAAGCAACAAGAATGTTAAGCATATATAACTTTGAGGTATATTGTATGTACTATACAGAAGCATTCACGAACTAATTTGATATTCTGAACTATCATTATCTTTGTCATCCTTCATATTTTAGCAATCATTTATATTTTACAGGAAGTTTTCAAATATACTGGCTTATTCAAGAATCAAAATGATTCATTAAGAAAAACAGGGCAAAGACAATTACTAATCCCATGTTACAGAGAAATAAACTGAGGTTTAGAAAATTGAAGTGTCTGACACTAAACTTTTTCAAATAGCTAGGTTCAGGGCTCTCTCATACCCCCCCATATTTTATCAATTGCCCTCAATTGGCCTCTTATTCCCTCTCCTCAGTTAATGCCTGGTACCTCCTCTTATTACCAGAGCTCAGAGACTTCTGCAATGAAGTGTGGAATGTGTTTAAATATAAAAATTGAATAATATCACACATGGGGAGAGGGGAAAGGGCTGCATGGGAATATGCTGAGTGAATCTCTCTAGGAGAACCAGTAATAATTACAGGAACAAAATCACTGTGATTCGAGTGGACAGAGAAAAGGCAAATTCAGTTTTTCATGATAGAGTCAGATTTTCCCTGTTCAGAAAGGGTCCCGGTGGGATGAGAATGTCTCAAAAAGGATTCAGACAGTGTAATAGACAAGTACTTTCTTCTAACTTGGTTTTAGTCACGCAACATGAAATAAATGAGAAGAATGTATGTCGGGACCACATATTCTGTTGTCTTATTGAATAAACACAAGAAAATCTGGACGGATGTACGTGGAACCCGCTCAGAGTCTCAAAACCTGGCAACCTTGGCTAGAACTAAGCAATCACAGAACACAGAATCTTGGAGCTGAGAGGACTTCCAAAATTGTCTATTCCAGGCCTGTAATATCCCTAAGATATGATGGTCCAGTTTCTGTCTGAATCTCTCTGAGGGGGGGAGAGAGAAATCCATTAAGCCCCGAGTAGGTTTATTACAGTGCTGAATAACATTCATTCATAGAAATTCTTCTGTTCATCAATTGCAGCCACGGTTTTCAATTTCCTCTCAAGGGGTCTCATTGAATAAGTATAATCAATTTTTACTCATCAATAACTTCAACTATTTAGATATACGTATTTTATTCTGGGTCTTTTGTTTTTCAAGCTAAATATCTTGTTATCAACTTTTTTTCATGACACAAAATTCCAATTCCTTTACACCTAAGTCCTTTGCTCCCGCCCCCTTTTGCTTTGTTAACATTCTATTTAAAGTCCAACCTGTGTGTTCTGATGAGGATGGAAAATGAGATCAGTGCTGAACAAATCCAAAAAGCAGGAGAAAGATTTTCAGATAGTTGTTAACTCTGTCAGCTCTCATGCACAGGACTCGTTTACCCAATGAACTTATTTATAAATCATGAAGTTTGCTCCTATTATAGTCTATAAGAATTTAATTAGTCATTTTCTGTCTATTTTAGTGTTTCACCCCCAAAGTAGAAATGCTTTGTATTTTCGTTCCTTCTTGCCTTTCACCCACTTCTTACTCATATTTATATCCTCTCTCTGAAGGCACTCTTTCTGACACATGCAATTACGCTTAGATGATAATTTGGGAACTTCAACCGCCAGCTCCAATAGGAACCTACTGGATTGCTTTTCACACTTGTACAGCAAGTCCTTGAGTAAAGTTTCCTTCAAGGTGTTTTGTCATAAAGTTAATGAGATGCCATAGGAAATCAACTCTTATTTACATCAATTAGCCTATGGTAAAATTGGTTTCATTATACATAGTTTTGCTTAAAGTGGCAGAACGTTTAGGACTTACTGTATTTTGTCTTACTTTCTTTTGTCTTTCAATATCATTCACTAACGTTTCTTGACCTTTTTATACTCAGGAATAAAATGTATTCTTATATTCAGGAGTGGAGTAAGTCATTCATTCAGCCAAGAAATACTATTGATTGTCTTCTCTGTACTGGCGTTGGACTAGGCATTGGAAATCGATGGAGATACCTAATCACAGAGGCTTTAAGATCTGAATATGTTAATACATAGAATAAAAATAGCTAGTGTTTATCATACATTTAGTATATATATGTCAACACTCTATTAAGCATTTTTGTGCCTTAAATTCACCCTCATAAAACTTCATGAATTAATATTGTTATCTTGATTTTACAGATGAAGAATCTGATGCTTAAAGTAGTTAGAAACTTATCATTATTTCACAGCTAGTAAGTAGAGGGTTTATAAACTAAATCTAAGATTATCTAAGGCCAAAACCCACTGACTCACAACCAGAATATAATAAACGTAATGCATTATTTGGAATATCATGTCAGCAGTCATTGTTACTTCTCTTTCTTAGCCTGGTCAGTTTTAATTTTTTATCAATTATTTGAGTCCTTTTAAGGAAAAAGCACGTTGTATTTTAGGGAAATATAGGTTATCCTGCCTAGAGGTGGCTGTCTAGTTGATTGCCCACTTCACAAACTACAGACGGGGATATCTGTCCGTGTTCTAGGCAGTCAGGCAGCTCTGATGTGAACAGATTTCGAATTTCATTGAACACATAATGTACCCCTTCATAAAGCCTTAAAGATCGTCATAGGCACTCGGGAGCACAGCTGAGTGAAATACAACAGCAATTGAAAATACTCTATAAAAAGTAGAAACAAAGCCACTATGTTCCATCTCTGAAACTAATATGCCGGAGGAATTGATTTGGTAATTGTCGCCTTACCTGCTGAAGTCTTAAAGGGTGTTGTTGTGCAAAAGCAATGCAATGCAGTGTATTATCTTTTTAGATGGGCTCGTCTAAATGCACAGTAATTGCAGGAGTTGTTCAAATGGTTGGAAGGAAGCGGTTCAGAGAGACGCTGCAGCCTGGGAAGGAAGGTATACGGGGCTTAGCTCCAGGGAGTCCTTCAGAAAGAAACTGTTGAGGAAGTAATTAACTTCTCTTGGAAGAATGAAAAAGCTTTACTGTGTAGTACCAGGAAACTCCTGAGTTGAGCCTGAGGAGAGTCCATGACTCCAGCACCTTACTCACAGAGATAGGCGTGAGTTCTAGGGGACATGCCTTTGTTATTTCTCCACTCTCCTCCCCAGGAATTTTCTTTTCTTTTCTTTTTTATACTACTGGTGTTTAAAAGATACACTTTCAAAATATACATTTACAAAACCCACGTAGATATAAAATAAACACATATCAAAGCTTGCATTTAACTGTTTAATTAAGGAGAGGACCAGTAATATATTATTTTTGATTCTCAAAGAAAAATCTAAAGGGAAGGTGACTATACTGGCCCATCAGAAATGCAGAAATTAATGTGCTTAAATAGATGCAGAATTGGCAAAACTGGTCGGTCTCCACAGGGATTCAGTCAACTGAGTCTCCACTGGAAAAATTTACATTGTTACGGACAACGGTCTTTGCATAATTAGTAGTCTCCTACAACTGACAGAAATGAAAAATAGCTCAAAAACAATGAAAATCCAGATACAACCTGGAGAGGAGTACTAGACAGGACACTCAGTAATCTCTTTGGTCCATTCAAAGTCTTTCAAAATCTTTCCCTACATTAGAATCTAATTTTTTAAGTACCCACATTATTTCATTTAACCCAAACTTAGCAGATACTGTTTTCATCATCTCCATTTTTCGGTGGGAAAAGTGAGGGCAGAGAGGTTGATTTGACAAACATGACACAGTTAATAATACAGCGGCGATTCTTAACGCAGATTTGTCTGAATTCCTACTTCATATTTTTCCCTAGTCCACATCAAATCACTTACCTAACTCTAATCTGCCCTTATCTAATGGAATTTAATTTTAAGTGAAGCTTATCATTTTATGGAAATGTCCTTATGCACCTATGTTTTTAGAAATGTATTTAATGTAAGTTTTGCTTCTTCAGAAACATTTCAGTTCCTTAGTAAAGAAGATGAATGCATCAAGTATTATTTGAGTTGACTTTCCTAGAAGGATTGCATCTGTAAGGGAGGGAAAAATGTCTTCTCTTTTCTCTTCTGGTTCTTCTGGCTGGTCTACTAATCAAATTGACATGAGACAGATTGACAGGAGAAAATAACCAAATTTTATTGCATATGTACATTCAAGGGTTCCATGAGAATATGGGGCCCGAGGGCAAACTGAGCAGTTGAGGCTTGTATGCCATCTTGAGCTAAGGAAAAAGCGTTGGGGTAGTGACTTGGTGTTTAGGTAATTCACATGGAGATTTAAAAAAGCAAATGTATGGTAAACAAATGTGTGTTGGGCCAGCTTTAACAGTGGGACATAGAGAGGACTTCGATCCTATCCCTGTTAGGTTCTTCCCTATCACACCTGTTCATGTGAAAGCATATCTATAATAAGTTACCTGTAATAATTCCCCTCCTAGAGCAGTCTCTATCTAAATGCTTTTAGACAGTTGGGGGAAGGTCAAAGGTTCTCCCTGAGTCTTTTGTCCCTTAGAAATCACCAGCTTAAACATAATATCCTGAAAAAGGGCATATTTTAGGGTGGCAAACTGTTCTTCCACACATCCAAAGGCAGATTCATGTGTAAACATATATATTTATTCAGTACAAGTTTCTTCAAAGAAGAAACAGAATTAGCCTGAGCGAAATAATTCCATTTAATATTATTTTTTTCAGCCTGTCAGAGCAGATGTGAGATAAAAAGAAAGACATATTGTATTTAGTCTCTAGTATTTCAAAGTGTCCCTTGTGGTTATTCTCAAAAACAAGGACAAAGGCTCTTTCCATACTGTTTGCTACTCTAAAAGCACAAATTCTACCCTCTCCTTAAATCCTCGGTACTCGAGCTGAGGATTCATCTGGAATACTTGCCTCTTGCCAAAGAAGCTTTCTAATAGCATGCAAATTGTTGGAGAAAAACAACTATACCTTAGTAAAGAGAAGCCCCAGGAAGTGTGCCAGCAGCATTAGGCGGCCGATAGAATATGATGTACTTTCTGTCCTCCATCAAAAAGTTAATGTCACCTAACCTTGAACCCTTTCTTCCGCCTACATTAGCAGTTTTCTGCAGTTCCAGAATCGTCCTTTTCCCCATTGGTATATCTAATCACCACAGTTACATACATTTAGCTAGCCAAGCAAATACCTGTTAGGGAACATGCCGGGAGATATACACCATGAGAGTGTATATTTATTCAACTTTAAAAACGCATAGATATCCTCTAAATAAAGATACATGCCAGGGCATTTTAGGTATGCAGTAAATTCATTCATTCAACAAATGTTTATTGAGAATGGTCCCCGTATCCAAGGTCCCTACAGTCGATTGGAAGAGACAGCTATAGTCGTTGCTTGACTAGAATCACTCATCGTTTTAAAATACAGGTTTAGTGTTATTTAGGTATGGTGAGAAGACTGCCATTGAAAACATATAGTTTGCCATATTCAAAGGGCCCATGAGAATGAAAATGTCTCACCACAGCGGACCACGTAGGGAAGCACTGGGTGGGGTAGGTCAGGGGGCAGAGGGAGGAGGGGGAAATGTGGGCAAGACACTTCACAGTGGTTTTAGAGGGAAGCAATGGGAGAGGCAGAGCAAACATGCCTAAGATTGGATAGTTTAGATGACTGTAGTGGGCTCGAGGGCATAGGGACCGTCCCTGGTTGTCTGGTGCCTGGCCTTGAGGTAGCTAGGGCAAAATGCACAGTGGCCCAGAGTGTGAGAGCTTCATAGAGAATGTGGTGGAGTGTGTGGGCTCTGGATGGTTGGCGTGCATGGGAAAGCAGGCTCCTGGAGAAGCTGTTGATTGTCTCTAGGGATTGTCGAACCCTGGGCCGGGCACTGCCTCCGGAGTCAGCCAGGACCTGAATGCCAAAGCATCCAATACAGAAAATAAAAGACATGGTTAATCCACTAATACATATTTTTTTCTTCATGCTCAACACCAAAAGTCACCAGTGCTACAGGCAGAGGGATGAAGACGATTCAAATGACAGAGGAGGAAGAGGATGAGGAATGATATCATCACAAATGCAATTTAAAAAAACAAAACACTAAAGTTCAGAAACCCTTGTACTCCCTTCCAGCTTCTCAAAGGTTGAGCAAGATGGACCAGTTGAGCAGAATGTGAATCCGGAGGA
The DNA here is from genome assembly GCF_022682495.2 of Desmodus rotundus. Taxonomy (NCBI): domain Eukaryota; kingdom Metazoa; phylum Chordata; class Mammalia; order Chiroptera; family Phyllostomidae; genus Desmodus; species Desmodus rotundus. Next base: position 148,089,456 of record NC_071392.1, read on the forward strand.
AAAGCACAGATAATAACAATAGCCATCGGGGTTTGCTCATTAAGAGCGGGGCACTACGCTCAGGGCTTGGCAGGCAGTTACTTAGTTTGGTCCCTCCTGCAACTCTTCCAGCTTAAAGAAAGTGAGGCTTACACGGTTTAAGCGATTTCCCAAACTTACATAAAAGTGGTAGAGCTGGGATTCATGCTGAGGTCTGATGGTCTCCAGAGCTGGATCTCCTAGTTTTTACATATACAGACACACTTAGTCATACATGCATATATGTGTGTGTATCCACATACCACAGAGCCTTTTATTCGATGGAAGAGACTTTTAAACACATCATTCAAATTAGATACAGTAAGATTTTAATTTTTCTAGGGTGGTTTGGAAATGGAGTGTGGGAATTAGATTATAAGAGTATTGAAGATATAACTATAAATGTCTTTCTTTCAATAATTATGATTGAAAATCTTCACAAACCACAGTCTTATCAAAATGAAATTCTTCTAAGAAATCTAATGTTACCTTTGATGATTAAATACCCAAGCAAGCATTAGCGTCATCACTACGAACATGGGTGGGAACTGGATCGTCTGAAGCAGTGCTAGGTGTGAACTACACGAACTGACTCCCCAGACCATGAAAGCCGCATTTGTTGTTGTGGCTGTGACTTTCCTGCCTCTGGCTCCTAAAAAATGTCATGACAGAAAAAAATGGATAGATACATATATATTTATATATTAAACACATAATTTGAGATATATGTATCTCAAATTATATATGTGTATATTTCAAAAGGGCTTCATAGAGTAGATTCACTACTACTTGCATTATTTGCTGGAAACAGAAAGGCAGGAAAAGAGTCACAACCACTGAGATTAGAGAGAACGGGGAGAAGTCCAAGAGCGAATACTGTGATCGACAGAGTGCTCGCTCTGGGTTCACACCGATTTGGGTTTGCACGCAGGCTCCAAGTTCCTGGCTCTGTGAAGTTGTTCCTGCTCTGTGAAAGGGTGAAAATCTCTCTCACGAATGTAAACTCCCAGCACAGTGCTTAGTGCCCACTATTTAAGCATTCAGTAGAGCCCATTACCACTGCCATCGGAGGATGATGGGGTCTCCCGAAACGGAACTTCAGCTTTGCCCTTAGTACCCTTTCTTGGCCCCTTCTGGGTTGAATTGCTGCATCTCTGTGGAACCAGCATCCTAGGAAACAAGTTCCTCACACACAAGTTCCAGGCACGTCTGGAACCTGTCTCACCCCAGTCATTTCAATGGGGAAAGCAACCTTCTAGCTGAAGAGCAGTAGAGGGTAAAGAACATCGAGCCTCAGGCTCACCAGACAGACCTTGAGGCACTGACACAGAAGGGCGTGGAGGCAGGATGCAGCAAGCTCCAGCTCCGCTAGCTCCGGTGGAAAATGGGATAATTGTCCTGCTCTTGCCAACCCAAGGGCTTGTATTCTCCAGTTCTTATCAGATGGTCCCTTAGCTCTATTTCTTTGGAGGAAGAATCTTGCTCCTGATAATTTTCTCACAACAGCAGGAAGGTCACTGCTCAAAATCTCGAAGTTAGGTGCGGAGTTGGCTTTGTTCCCAATAGTTGGGTAAGCAAAGTTCTTTAATTGCCCAAATGTCAGCTCTTTAGCTCTGTCTTCCTCATGGATACCTGACCCCCTTCCAATGCATTCTTTTCCCTCCACTGATCCTGCCCCGGAAACCTCTCGATTAATTACCAATTCCCAAAGGCATATCACTTTATATTAATAAACATAGTTATAAGCCTGGCTTTCTAATAGTCTGACAACATTTTCTTTTGAGAATTCAAATTTAACAGCAAAATCTAGCACAAGATGTGATGATTTCTGGAGTTATGGATTTCCTAATCACTTGGCTGTATTAGGCCATATTAAAAAAAAATAGTGAAATTCATATGCCCAGCATTTTCTCCATGAATGTATCACCTTTTTATCTCTGCCTGGCACCTTAAAAAATAATTTCCCCCATTCCCAGGCAGGTCTTGATAAAAATAAAAATTTCACTACATAAGAAGGGCGATGTTTTAAAATATATTATTTCCATTTCTATTGAACATTTGCCCATAGTCAACACCCTCCCTGGTGAGTCCAAGGCATCCTGCTCTCGCAGGGTGAGTTCAAGTTGATGGTAAGAATTACATTGTTATAACAATATTTACATTAATAAAAGGAGAAACAGTTAATCTTTGGGGACAGATGAAATTCTGAGCCTATTGTCTCTTAGGGACAGTGTTTCTGATCACACACCATAGTCGCCCTAAAAACCATGATGATCCCCACATGGAACCCAAGATACAACAGACATCATCGGCGATGCCCACCACAGAGGGGGTGGCTTTTGGGTAACACCTGTACGATCTCTTGGAATTGGGGGTCAAAGGAAATAATGGAATATTCATAACTTGAGGACATGCCAACATTCTCAAGAGCTGAGTCACCTGAAAATTTATATCATATGCTCATATTTACACTATTTGTTCACGGAGTTGAGGAATGAGAAATGTCACAATTGTTGATGAATGTTCAGCATAGTTCTTTTTTTCTTTTCTTATATTTCTTGAGGCCATCATATCCCCGATACTAATATTGGAATGCTTTACTACACTTTTAGTTGTAATATGACCTTCAAATACTATAGAATTCTCAGAGCCAACATTTAACCCGAATCAGGCCGAGTTCCAGTGAACAAGGATGTCTCGTGTAAAGAAACAAGGAAGTCTTTCCTGCAATATTGTATACCCGTCATTGTGACAGACTATCCTGGCTGCGCCAACGTGGCTGCCTTGCAGTGTGTTCTCTGCCTCTCTGACTGGTGAGTGCTCTGGATACAGCACAGACATGTCACAGAGGGACAGTAAAAAGCCTCATGTTATTTCTACATTTGTGTTGATGGGCCACGACCAGGCTCTATGGAGCCAATCCGCACTAAACAGATCCTCTTTTTTTTTTTTTTTTTAAGTTTGGAAATGAGATAGATCAGCCAATCAGGGAGCCTGGTACAGTGAGACACAAACCAAGAGCCATCTAGGGCTATCGCTTTGTGGAAAAGAGAAACTCTAGTATCTCAGTGATTATATTCCCAACTGACTTCCATTTCTCTGGCATCTTCAATGTGCCCCTCTCTATATTTAGCTCTTATCTTAAATATGAAATACATAAGGAGGTGGTCCCTGACCGCTGAATAAAAGAAGTAATCTAATAACTCATTATTATATAATCCTATATTTAATTCTCTGTTGGACACTCCCTTTTATCGGGTATTTTCTTCTGCACTTATTTGGGTACCATCTGCCTGTCCCCCTGCCCCGGACCAGCAGCTCCATGAAAAGAGGAGCATTACTGCTCACCATTCTGCAGCTGTCTCAGCCTATTAATAACCACTGTTGTGGCTGGGCTATATCCCTTGTGGTTCTTTTTGTGACTGCAAGGCACCTTTCAGCAATAACCATCACAAAACTTTGAAAACAAATGGTTTATTACTTACAGGTCCTGGAAATCACATGGGGCCATATAGCAAAGTCATGGGGAGAGAGAGAAAAAAAAAAAAACTGTGGGCCTGGGATTCTGCTTTTACTGGGGTCAAGGGTTGGGCCTAGGGTTTTGTGGGGGTCGTTCTTTATTGATGAATTTAAAATGTGAGCAGGGATTTAAACTTTGGGAAGTAAAAAACCAACCAAACAAAAAACAAGTGGCCCAAATGGTCAGCTATAGAAATCAGCCAAGATCTTTAAAGCAAAGGGGACTTGCGGGTTGGTGGGAGGGTCGAAGGTGACTGGCCTGGCTTTTTAGTCACATGTGGTTGGTAACGTGTTTATTCAAGATTGCCCTTTTTGAAGTGGGTGTCTCTTCGCAGGGCATGCAATTAAAGCTTATGTCAGGCCACAGCTGGTTTGCTCGATTGGTTGGAGCATCATCCCGAACACCAAAAGGTTGCAGGTTCGATTTCCCATCAGGGCACACACCTAGGTTGTGAGTTTGATCTGGCAACCAATTTCTCTACAGAACAGGGAAAGCCTAACTGTCAGAGCTTATACCACTTTTATGAACTCCAGATGATCCCAAGTACTCATAAGTGCTTTTGGCACATAGTAGGTGTTCTAATAAATATTTGCTGAATCTATTAAACATTATTGTTAAAAGTCTGAGCCAAATGATTGTACCGCCTATGGGAAGAAGACACAGGAAGGGCAGTCTGCTCGCTGGGCTATTGCCCGGATGCCACCACGCTGTAACTCTGTCCTTGAGGTTTCCCTGTGTCCTTGGTTTTCCCTGGCCTCTGCTCCTTCCAAGCAATGATGCTGGAGCAAGCACTTGCCTTTTCTAAGCCTCAGTGTCTTCATTGTTAGAGACAGTTTTCATTTTAAGGGGGTCAAATTGATCCAGAGGGATTAAATCACTCTGTCACATTTACAGAAAGTGTGTGGTTTTCAGACTCCAAACTCTTGAGTTTGATTCATTTTCCCAAACTGCCTCCTCCAAATTTTCCCCCAGCATTTCTCCCTGAGGTAGGGGGAGGTGACTTGTCCAGAGCCCTCCGCCCAGCGTGTCGCCAATCCCTTGACTCCTAGTTTAACACGTTTTTACATTCTATCTGGCTGCCTACCATTCTCATTGAATTATAATGAGCTCTATTCTATTATAATGATTATGTTAATGTGTTAAGTGTTAGTCTCAGCCTGACCTTGTATATGTTTGTTTTTGATGCTCTGTTTCTATTTAAAGTGCAAGGTCTTGGGAGGAGGAAAAGATGCCAATTTAACCACCCCACTGCCTCGTGCTCCTGGAGGCTTAGCAAACACTATTTGGTGATGATAATGGTGATAGAGTAGACATAATAATATTCCCTTTTCTCTCTAGGGAACTGTGTGGTTGCTTTATTTTGCATTTGGAATTATTTTGTTGTTGCTCCAGAGATAGGTACTTCAAGTCCTCTAAAAGTCAGCAATGGGAGCAGCATTTTCCATTAAAAAGTTTTCTCTACAGAATTCTGAAACTTCCCCAGATTTGCAAAGGGGAACAGAAGTGTGAAACCCAGAGAAGAGTGTGGAGTGGAGCTGTCGTTTTATATTTGTTTTCCAGGACACTGCTGAGCACAGCAAATATAAATGGTAAATGCTGCATTTCATTTTCAGGAGAGCAGGTGGCACCTGAGGGAGGGGAATTAAAAGAATGTAGGATGTGCAGGAAAGAAAAACAACACTCTGAGAAATATGGAAGCCTACAAGGAAGTTGAATTGCCTTCTTTGCTACTCCTTCGGTGATGCCCATGGCATCTAGGAAGGCAAATAGGTATAGGTCTTTGGCACAAAGACGACCATATTTTTTGGACACACACCCAAACTTGTGCATCTTTATCACTTGCATGACAAAGGGATTGAATGAAGAATGAATTTCAGGCCTCACACTCTTGGCCAACCTGTAGCTCATGGTCTTGTACAAAGCAGGAGGAGGTACTTTTTCCTCATTCATACACACCGAGGAGGCAGGTAAATGCCTTTTTCTAACCTCACTGTGTACGTGAGAAGCAGCCTTGTGTACAGAGTCCAGATAGTGTAAGAGCCGTGTTGATATCATTTCAGTCCATCCGGAGTTTGCTTGTATGAATATCAATGAGCCCCTTCTCTCTGATCTCCTTTTCTTTAACCCTGTACACTTCCCTTGGACCCTTGGATTCTTTCAGAAAGGCAGAAGTACATCTTTGGTCTCCACAGAATAAGAGAAAACTCTTACTACAGATTTTTCACAGCAACTATATATATAAGACAAATAAAGTGTTTTTTTTTTCTTTTTTGCTTCTTAAACTTCACCTCATAGTACAATTTCCATGTGTTTATATGCTCACAAATTTGTTTTCTCATTATCCATTCTCGGGTACTGTACTACTTGAGTGAGGTCTTAAAAAAAGGATTAATTAAAAAAGAAGGATGTTTTTTAAAATGGGGGGTGGGTGGGAAGGAGGATTAAAAATGTCCACATTGCCCCATAGGAATGTCTCAGGGCATTAAAAGGGATTAAGGTGATTTGAAAAAAAAAATTATAAAATACTTCACAGTTGAAAAAAATACTGCAACAACATGAGTGCAGGTATGATTATTTTTGTTTTATAAACAGGAAAGTAGTGGCTTATAGATACTGTATGACCTACCAGGGTCAGACAGCTAATAAGTGAAAGAGCTGGCCTGTTCTGAGAACGAGAATGCTGTTGCTACTTTGGCCATTATCTCTCATTTCCTTTTAAAAATTAATCTCAAACTTTCCGAAATGCCTACTATTCACCAAGTGGTGCTGGGGGGGGGGGTCGTGTATGATATAGGTACATGTATACAAATATTTATATATTTTTTAAACTAGGAAATGCCATCCCCTCTGAAGTACGTTTGAATGCAGACCTAATGTTATCCTCCAAATTTAAATTCCTGTTGAACTCGCTTTGCCGGTACCCACCACAGCTGCATGGACTGTTTTCTAGCATTGTTTCCCGGTATGTTCTGGGGCAGGCTCATCATCCTGGCTTACCTGAGGGCTCCTGCACTCCGGCCTCAGTGACAGCTCCTAGAACAGATTGCACTGGATCCGTGAGAATCCGTCCTGAAACTGGCCACAGCTCTCAGCAGGGATGGCATCTTTTTTCAGATAAGGAACTAGGATAATGGAGGTCTGTGGCTCCCTGTGGTCACGTAGGACTTGTGAAGAGGATACACCTGAGAAGAAAGAGGGGCAGAAAGAGCAGAGCTGAGAGACAGAGGAAGAGACATCTGTTGACACGCTTTACACTCGTTAATCTCGTGGGTCTCAGGAACTTGCCTGGGGGCGGTCTGCTCATTACGCACATGGATTTTCTTTTCGGATTAAATTGGTTCGAGGTGGATTACTGTAACTTAAAATCAAAAGACTACTGAATAATGAAGTAAAGACAATACTAAAGATGAACAGAAGCATAGGAATAGAAGTCAAAGCCCTCTACTCTTCAAATAACTGTGGAACTGACTGGAGGTAAGTGGCACTATTTCTCTCTCAAGTGCCCACTTGACTTTATCGATAATTTTCCTGTCCTTGACAATGATGTCACGGCTTACTTGTGTTTCTTTAGTCGCTGTGTGCTAAAAGGGCCCCGAACCTGATCAGGGGCCCTTTTTATACCAGTGATTGAGTTAGCTTAGACAGGAATATGGCTATCAAAAGATTCTGTCCACGCAAAGTGTAATGATGATTAACGAGCTCACTTATCTCATAACTCAACAGTGACTTGACGGGGTGGCCTATGGGGTGATCGGGAGACAAAGAAAGAAGTGGTTTGTGTGTGCTCAGCACCACAGACTCAGCCAGTCCTCCTTGACTGGGACTTACGTGCCCTTCAAATTAGGGACGTATTCAGTAATTTGTTTCAAATTTGTGACATGGCGGATTTGAAAAGTGGAATAAACTGTTCTCTCAATTAAAATAAAGTTTCTCCTCAGAGATGATAAAATAAGAATGCTCTAGCTACTTTTATCACTGTCTCATAATTTTCAAAAACCTCTACTGTTTGCAAAATATACGCACAGGGGCCAGGTGGTGATAAATGTGCGCGTAAATATGTAAAAATCCTGTTGTCTGTCTCTGAGTGATCTAGAAGCAGGAGAATTTTGATCTAAATACCTGAATGAGGCCAAAGATCTGAATGAACAAATAAACAGACCCCTCAATATACTAAATTCACATCCAAAGATACTTCTACAAAATCATGCCTGACCGACTCCTGTCTCATCGCTTCTCCAAGTCAATGTAGGATTATAAACACGCAGACTTTGTCTCTTACATTTAGCGGTTATATTCTTTAAACAAAATTTGTGTCCTCCACCCAGAATGTTTAAAGATATCAGATGGGAAAGGATGACTTTTAAATTGTTAAACACGTAACTTTTATCCAAATATGTTTTACTTATGTTATTAATGAGAGAATCGCCAGAATGTAAGAGACGGTATGGGAAGGATTTGAGAAAATGGCACAGATGTTTATTGGGGAAAGCACTGCTTAAACAAGATTGCTGTGTTAGAGAAAATCGATACCCTGCCAAACAATAAACCACACTCTGTGGAATTGTCATCTCCATTGGGGAGGGAAAAAATAATCACTTGATACCAGTTTCTATAACCTAATGGCTAACTGAGGAAGGCTGTAAAGCATCAGACTCCATCACTGGCCAGAGTGACATTTTCTGGGAGCATCAGGTATCACTGAGATGGGCTTATTAGAAAATAATCAAGTGTCATATTGAAGTCACGTAATCAACATTTTGTTTTATTTTAAATGTTGGTTAATTTTCCTATAAAGAGATAACTCAGCATAAGGGTGAGCCAAGTTCATTGATCTTACCTAACTACAAATGGAGTTTCTGAGATAATTGAGGGGCTTCATTGATTTTTTAAAAATTATTTCAGGCTAAAAAAAATAACAAATTTTCAATCATTCATAGCAAAAACATATCTCAGATATTTTTACATTTGCTATGGATATGAAAAAAAAATAGAAACTCAGACAGATATAATGAGGGAAAGATACAAATTAAACTGCTTAAAAATATATCTAAAGGGAGGGGAAAGTTTAGTTTAGAAAATTAAACAAATAATGAATGTAGACAGTGTTTCAAAGGAACAAATCAATATCAGATGCATTAAAAATAATAAATTATACATATTAATTTTGCCATGAAGAACTTTTAAGAGCTTTAGAACTGTATTCTCTTTGAGTGGAACAAAATTTTTTTAAGAATCTTTTTTCTTCACTTTTCTGTACAGTGTTTGAAATGTCACATACCTCCAGAATTTAAACAGGAAGGAAGTGAGGGATGGAGGGAATAAATAAACCTGAAATCAAATTATCGATTTTAGAATTTAATTTAGATCATCATCACCATCATCTTAGAGTGCTCTAATTTACTTGCCCAAAGCACTTTCTGTTCCTGAAATAATTAAAATTTGATTAAAAATACAAATTATACATTGTTGTTTTTAATTTAATTAAATGAGACGGCTTTTCTTCCTTTGCCTACCCTGCTGCCTCCAAAACCTTTCTTGCCCCCTTCCTTGGGAGGTCACTGGGACTACTTCCACCATAGTTACAAAGTCCCTGCAAATTAACTCACCTTGTAAGCAACCGTCAACCAATAGTTGCAGGATTTTAGAGACAGGCAGAATAGTACGCTGTTCCCAGAGAGATAAAGATTATGCAGGACCCAATTTATCTTCCCCGGTTAAATTTAGTAACATGAGCTTCTGGATACATGAGGCGTTTCTAACCAAATGCAAAGGCTAGAAAAGCTAAGCACAGAAAAACCTAACAAGAAACAAAACCAGCCCAGATCTGTGCAGCTATGAGCAGTGAATTGTATAAATGTAGAGGAGAGTACAGCATTGGGGGAGCGTGGGGTTCAGTGGAAGACCTGGAGGACATGGGTTATTATCCTGATGACTCTGGCTAGCAACTTCCTCCTACTGTCCTCAGTGGGGAACAATTCCAGGGACACCTATATGTGTACAATGCTAGTACAAATAATTAATGGTGTGAGGACTCCCGTTGAAAGATTTTAAAAGGAGAAAAACATTTTGTAATCACAGTTAATGAAGGAGTATTTTTGTACACAAGTTTTCTTTTGTAATCATGGTGTATGCTTATCAGAAGAATGTAAGATAATGAAAGTTGGAGGATGTTAATGATTGTGACCGTTGGAGACAATCAGGGACAGCTGAGCGGTGGATTAAATGTCTAAACCAGGAAGATGTTCTCTGAGAAAGGGCAGCCTTTGCAGTCACCTGCTTGAGGAAAAGGGCTGGGTTTGGAAACGGGAGCATCCTTAAGCACAAACATTCCCAACCTTTAAGACTCAGGTAGATGACAAGTTATCATGCACAGCACCACGGAGATTGAATAATTGATTCCCTGCTTATTGTTAAATGTATCCTGGGGCCCAGGGAAGCTGATTCCTCATAAACTCTGAGATGAAACTCCTATTCCTGGTGGCACAATGACAATTTACAATTTCAATTGTAGTTAACCAGGGAGAAAGACCATCTCAGCAGCAGACAAAACCAACAAGCTGTGCTCCACACCCAGACAATCATAAACCGATCTTTAATGTTAGCAGTAAGGAAGGTGATTATGTCAGCAGTCTTAAGTGCTACATTTTCAGAAGGATGGAGTTCCAAGACAGACTTGCACAAAGTGGAAACCTATCTTCAGTAAGATATTTAGGGGCTACAATCATGTCTCTTTTTCAATGGCCTGCCATCCTTAACCCCCCACATTGGCAGAAAGCAAAAAGCAGCACACAGCTGACCAAGTACTACCCTGCCTTCGGTGTTCCAGTGAGTCCCCGCTGCCCCTGAAAGCCCAGGAGAAACATCAGCTCCGTGGAATATCCTTTCCTAACTGGCAAGGCAGGGGTCGGCACTTCTCACTTTTTGTTGTTTGTTTGTCTTTAATACAATCTTCATTCACGTATTCATGCATCAACAATTGTTATACCAGGAGTTGAATGAGATAAATAGCAAGGGATGTGTGAACTATAGCATTGATCCACTGTATTCCCAGGTGTTGTTTTTATATCTGTCTCTCTGGCACCTTAAGGACAGACCCTGCTGTCTAACTTACTTTGATATCTGCCATAGCTCGCTGGGTTACAGGATCATAGTAATTTCATGTAATTTTCATACCACCTGACACCCAGTCCATCACATATTCGGAATGACCAGTTTTTATTAACCTCCTAACGTTACTAGGAGACAGTCTCTTTGGTGCACCTGAGCATTCTCCCCATTGAGCCGAGATGGTGGCCGGGGAGGTTCTTAACTAAGCACGTGGAAAGCTAGAAATACCAAATGGATAAGGCCCAAGCGTAAAAAGCTAACAACATAATTGGATAGAAAAAGCCCTTACTTTCCCTTCTAGTACCAGGTTGGGGGTGGGATCAGGGGGAGGCAGACACATGCACCATAGAAGTCAAAATGGCATGGGAGGAGGTACTGGACCAGAGAGGCCTGTCAGTCTAGCTTGGGGAAAGAAGGGATTGGTTGGGAGGGGAACCCATTTGAAGTGCGAAAGTGGGAAGTTGATAGGTCATTTTGAGAAAGCACCTGGCCCGTCCTACACCCAAGCTAATATAATACCAGGAGAACAAAGGGTCTTTCTCTCTCATTCTCTCTCTCGGCTCCCTGGCTTGTGACCGGCACTCAGTGGACTTGCCTGTTCTTTCCATGGGCCACATGTATGCTAAGGCCACATGGCCCATGGACTCCAGGAGGAAGCTTTCTTACTCTCTTGCCCACCTGGTGAGGTATTCACTGGTGCGATCACACACTCTCTCCTGGGAGCACGTGATCTTGAGGCCCCGCCAGCAGCATGGCCCATGGCTGGTGGGCTCCACACCCCAGCTCCAGGAGGGAGCTAGAAATGAACAGCAGCTGAGGACAAGCTACGCTACCTGGATGGGGAATATGTCTGTTTAGCAGCCCCCTATGGGGTCCAAAGGACTGCACTTTAAAGCGGAGCAGGAACTCCAATCACTGGCTTTTGTCTTGGTCTTGCTGAGATCATGGGGTTTAAGACAAGAGTCCACCATTCTCCCAGATCATGCAGCACCTGAATAGAACCACTTTCCTTACACCAGCATCTGCCTCACGAGTTGGGCTTTTGTGGTGACAGGCAGCCGAATCCCCATTTTTGTTCATCAATACTAAGTCAGCTCAACACTATATACTTTGTTATTTTATCCCTCTATTGCTTATCTACACTTGTTTTGGCATGTGTGTGTGTGTTTGTGTGCGTGAATCTGGCATTCTAAACTAAATGCTACTTTATTCATTTGCTAAATGTTTATTGAATACTGATTATTCACTAACATAAGTTATAGGTTAGGTGTTAGGCTGCCTACACTAAGAGGAGGGGTTCTCTCATCTATACTTCATACTGCCCCTGCTCCTTCTGGGACCCTCCAACTAGTTCCTTGAGACCACAAACTTTATTTTAGTTAGTTTTATATATTCAAAGGCTAGCATAAAGTAGGAACTCCAAAAATTAAATTATTGCTTCACAAATTAATAATCGCCTTTCCTCCCCTATTCCTCCTTATGGCATTTACACCTGGAGCACAGTTGAGCACATGGTAGGACTGTGAATAAGAACAAACGTTTATGAAGTGCTTCTTATATGCCAGATAAAACTCTAAATTCTTTGGAGATATAATATCATTTGATTTTCTGAAAAACATAAGGTTAATCTCTTATTAAGACCCAATATCAGAGATGCATTCGCTGGGGGCTAAGGAACTGAAGTCAGAGACAGGTGGCACATCCGTGACTCACACAGGTGTAGTACTATTGTACTCTAACATAAGATGACAGATGGCTAGATTGATTCATTGCGACATTTAGAAGTGATGCCTAACTTCTAGAGTCATTATCTAAATTGGCTCAGTATCTACTTCCAAGGAAAAATCCTCGGAACAGGGAGACCTAAAATGTGACGTGAGTGCTCCCTGCTGTTCTACGTGCTTCGTGTAACCTTTGGTTATTCCTGGTGGTTGACTGCTGGACGGAAGACTGGCTTTTAGACTTCTGTTGGCAGGCCTCTTTGACTTGGCATCTTTGGACTTTCTGACGCTTGCTTGATCCTCGGACCCTTTTCTAACCATGTGTGTAGCCACATTCTGCTTGGTCAGCTGAGGTATGAGCCTAGCAACACAAGCCTTTCCTTTGCCCCAGACAGTTATAGAAAAATCCCCTCTAAAGGCAAAAAACTAACAAGCACAATACTTCCTATAAAACAACGATTATTTAGGTGTACTTCCTAATGATTTGCATGTGTCTGTTAAAAAAAAACCCTCTTTTCAAGACAAAAACAATATTTCCCAAACAATAATCAGGTTATATGATACCTGTTTCCTTTTATCCTACTTTCTCAATTGCTTCTAATGAATTGCAGGTAAAACCTACCTGTAAATTCTTATATAAAGTCACATCTCACTTTCAGTTAACAATTTATATTTTATTAGAAATGAAGATAAAGTTGGAGAACTTACCATTCCTGATTTCAAAGTTATCACAATAGTATCAAAATAATATGACATCAAGATAAAGAGAAGACAAGCCACAGACCGGGAGCAAATATGTGCAAAAGAAATATCTGATAAAGGCCTGATTTCTAACCTATACAAAGAAATCTTAACGCTCAACGATAAGAAAATAAACAATATTAGCAAAGTAACCAAAGATCATAATAGACACCTCATCAAAGATATGCAGGTGGCAAATAGCTTAAGAGAAGATGCTGCACATCATATGTGCTCATATGTCCACGCAAAACCTGTACACGAATGTTTACGGCAGCTTTATTCCTAACTGTCAAAACCTGGAAGCTACCAAGAAGTCCATACAGAGAACAAACTGTGGTACATCAGACAACGGAATATTACTCAGTGCTAAACGGAAATGAGCTGTCAAGCCATAAAAAGACACGAAAAAAACTTAGATGCAAATTACTTACTGAAAGAAGCCAATATGATTCTAACTATATTGCATTCTGGAAAAAAACCAAAATGATAGACCCAGTAAAAATAAGCAGTGGTTGCAAGAGATCGGAGGGGACAGAGATACAAACAGGAAGGGCGCGGAGGAGTTTCAGGTCAGTGAAAATGTTTGGGATGCTGCTGCGCTGATGGGTGTATGTCACAAACCCACAGAATGTACGAAACCAAGAGCAAACCCTACAGGAAACCGCAGACTTGGGGCGATCATGATGCGTCAGTAGGTTCATTGTAACCTGAGTAGCTCTCTGCTGAGGGACGTCAATAATGTGGGAGGCTATGCACATGCAGGACAGGAGGTATATGGACAATTTATGGCTCTTCCACTCAATTTTGCTGTGAACTTAAAACTTCTCTAAAAACAAAGACTTCTTTTAAAAAGCACGTTCTCCCCCCAAATTGTCACATCCCTTGTGGTTTAAATTTCATCTCCTTTTTAGACTCATTAAAGTGCCGGCAGTTTATAATGTTAATTTTAGAAGTCAGATGTCTTAATTTGTCTTTCTTGTCCTCCAGAAATATCGGCAATTCGTAATGCTCACAGGAGAATAGTGAAGTGTCAGCCAGCAAAGACACGAGACTAGGCACATAGCAGAAAAGTTAGAGAAAAAACGTGGTTGCCCTGTGGGAGATTTCTATGCAAAGTGCCTCCTAAAAGGACTATTGGAAGATAATGAAGAAAAACTCTGAATTGCTCCATCAAATATATACAAATTATTTTCAAGTGCTGCTAAGGAATAACAATCAAATCCTGAAAACACAGTAGTTAAACTACAATACCTTAGAAAAAAAGAAATGTTTAAAAAAGAAATAGAATAAATCAAGTCCAATCAAGGACAATCCAAGTCTTATTCAAAAATCCTGCACAAACAACAGACTGGCCCTGTTACATCACATAAAGAAAATGAATAAAACACACTCGGGCAAACATTCCTGAAAGAGTCATTCTATGGTCTCCTTTGCTTTGAAAGAGAATTTGTGTTTCCTTGGAGTTCAACGTATTTGTAGATTTAATTAACGAGTAGAAGAAATACAATTTTGACCTCTACCCTTAATTTGCTAGGTATGTTTGATTTGAATTGATACATTTTTTGATAGATTTATATTCTTGTAACAAATTAGGACTAAACATAGTCATCAAAACATTGTCAAATATTTGACTCAAAGAAGAGAGGAAAAAAAGACAGCAATCTTGTTTCCTAGTTACCATAGTTAAGTTTCCAATAAACACGCCTCCTACATCTCAAATGGCAAGATTATTTTTATTGAAAGCAAACCTTACAATAAGCAACATTTAATAAAATCAGAAGTAAATTGTTAGATTTCACATCACTGACAGTTGGAAAGAAAATACTTAATCGCTAATTATCCTGTTTGCTACACTTAAATATTCTGGCACACATGAGATTATGCATTTTCTCCTGCATATTATTTGTGTAATTTGGTCAATCTGTCAAGTAGAGAATGCCGGTGCCCAGGTTACGGTTTAATGGTCTGAATTTAAGTAGAAGTCATATTCATATATGTAAATCTTAACTTGTTGCTTATGATTATGGTAAATCACCTTTCTACGCTATAACACGATTGAATGAAATGGCGAAAAAAAATTTCAAGTATCAATACCTATTCAAAAAGAACATCTTGGTTAGAATAAGATTTAAGGAAACAAAAACAAAGTAGAAAACTTAGATACTATAAGGTCAAAACATTATAAAAATTAACATTACAAGAAGCTTTTAAGGATAATTTTTATGTTCTTAGACTACTTTATTTATTCCATCTAAACTCGATTTTTTTCCACCCCCAAAGAGAAAGCAACCCATTCCCAACCTTTTATCCCAACCCCATGCACATGTTCCTTCTCCAATATTGTTAAAATTTTAATGAACCTAGGGGCCAAAAATCCGATTTTCCTCGTTTGCAATTTCTATCACAATTAAAAGTGCACATCTCATTTCACATATTGATTTTACTGTTAGAAATTTATTCTACAGATATACCTGAACAAATGTAGAAGTATAAATGTAAAATAGTGTTCAATGAAGCATCGTTTGTAATAAAAGAGAGAGGAAGAGAGCCTGAGAATCACCAGATATCCATCAGTATGAGATGTGGTCTATGGAATTAAATTCTGATATGTTACAGTATACTCATGCTGTGATTAACTTATGGCTAAATTATGACATAAGCAGAGGCGAAAGCAAGGTAGAAGTAAGTATACATGTTAACATGGAAGGAATCTCCAAGGTTTATTCATCAAAAAGTAATGTTAGGAACATGGTTTTTTTTAATTTTTATTTTATTGTTGCTCAAGTACAGTTGTCTGCATTTTCCCCTCCACCACTCCCTCCCACCCCCCGCCATCCCCACCTCCCTCCCTTGCTTCCACACTCCCCTTGGTTTTGTCCACGTGTCCTTTATAGTTGAAGAACATGTTTTTATAGTATAAGCCTATTTTTGTAAAGTGAATTTTTGAACTTGTCGATTATTAAATACCTAGACATTTAGTAGTGGCTTAGTATCTAAAATATTTTATATTCTGGCTATGCACGTATATTATTTTTACTTTTCAAGTTAAAAGAAACATGTCTTAATAAGAACAACATCAAAAAACAGTAGATATCAGAAATTCATTTTCTTTTTGAAATTTGCTGCTCACCTCAATCATTCTCAGAAGAAAAATTGCAAAACATGTTTAGGTGAAAACTGTAGAATTCAATAAAACGGCGCCGCAGCTGTTATTCTCACCGTAACATTGCAATTTGCATAGTGCAACGAAGTAGCCCGCGGGGCCGCTTTGGAAGTGTTCACCCAGCACACCCGGCAAATCCAGCACGTACAGACCGGTGATGTCATTCTCAGTTCTCATCAGGAAAACAAGCTCTCGCTCCTCATCCAGGTGGTAACAACTCTTTGGAAACCAATCAGATTGTAACAACCATAATTTTGTGGGGACGATCTTGCAAATTGAAACTCAGACAGAAAATAAAATTAAAATTACATGCAAGTGAAGAGCAGAATTCTCTAAATCTCAGGGTAAACAGCTTGCTCAGGGGAGATAGTTTATTTAGCATGGAGCTAATTAAAATATATTTAGTATAATGGGTTTAAAGTATCAGTTATAGAGTGCCCTATACAAGAAAATAGAAACAGTATCTATAGTGCCAGATAGATCGTGGGTTCCCAATCCGGCACTATTGAGGTTTGGGGCCAGATAATGCTGTGCTAGGAAACACTGTCTGTTACATGGCAGCACATTTAGTGGCATCCTTGCCCCTGTGCCCACTGCTGGCCAGTGACACCCCTCTTCTCCTCTCTCCCATCTCCAGTGGTGACCAAAAATGTCCCGGACATTGCCGAATATTCTCCGATGGGCTACTGTGCCAGATGGAGAATCACTGACAAAGATTATTTTGACTAATCTGGGGGGGGTAAATATTTTTTTGCCATGATCCTTAGTAAGACATATATTTTAAAACATAAATGGGGATACATAATTATATAAAATGGTATATAATTATTTTGGCATGGAAACACTAGGAAACACCGGTGCATCAGGAAATCCCATTGGCTGTTAAACTCTGAAGAGCTCTAATATGGGGGTTCAGGGGGTTGCCGTGTCCAGGGGACAGAAGTCCCTGACTTTGTCCTAATGATTATAGACCCTTCATTCTTATAAAAACTGGTTCAGCTGCTCCTATGTAAACTTACTGCATCCTAGTACTTATAATATAAACACATATTTTATAAAACAACAACCATCTAACTATGACAACCCATACTGATATTTTCTATGTTCTCATTACGTTATCTCTCTCCCTTCCTTCCTACACTTTTTAATGTTGGCACCATCTACTAAATTAAATTTACTGAACACACTGCTAAGTTATAATTCACACTCTGATAAACCCTGGAGTACATATCTATCATCTCAATCACACAAGTATGACTGATTCATATTCATAGAAACAGCCGTGCTGATTTGGGACAGCTTCCCTGCGCATTGTCACACCGCTTTGGGAATGCGATGCAGTATTGGTACCAAGATGGAACCTATTCATGACTGTGATTGTCAATTAAATAAATCAGACAGATAAAGTAAGAGCCATACGATTTTGCTCACATGTGGGATATAACACTAAAAGGCAACAAATGAACAAACAAGACAAATAAGAACTCACAGGCACAGACAACAGGGCAGTGGTTCCCAGAAGGCAAAGGGGGTGGGGGAGGTAGCAGAGGGTAAAGGGGTCAAGTACATGGTGACAGAAGGAGATGTGACTTTGGGTGATAAACACATAATACAACATAGAAGTGATTTATTATAGAATTGTAGACTTCAATTCTGCAAACTCGGAAGAAGGAAAGTCATTTAGATAAAATCATCAAAGAAGTGTAGACTTCAATTCTATATAATTTTATTAACAAATGTTACCTCAATAAATTTAATAAAAAGGAAGACAGGTAATCTAAGTGGTCCTATATGTAATAAAGATATTAAATTTCTTAAAATCCTTTCTGAAAAATAATGCCCAGCCCAGAGGGTTTCATTGGTGGATTCTACTGGAAGTTTAAAGGAAAAAAAGTTCAGAACTCACATGTTATCTTCCAGAAAAAAACAAGAGAACACTTATCAACTCATTATTTGATGCCAGGATTTTTCTTATTCCAAAACCAGACAAAAACAATTCAAGAAAATGAAATGAAAGAACAGTATCAATCATATACATTGATGCTAAAACCCTCAACAAAATATTGGCAATCTAACCCATCAATAAATAGAAAGTGTAAGACGTCATGGCAATATGAAGTTAATCTCAGAAACAAGATTAAAAATTAATATTAGAAAGTCAGTCATTGGAATCTACCATATCGAGGGGGTTAAAGGGGAAAACCATGACCATGTAAGCAGATGAAAGAAAGCATTGGCAAAGTCAACATCTACTCCTGGTTAAAAAAAAAGAAAAGAAAAATTGAGCAAGCTAGGACTATAAGGAAGCTTCCTTTACCTGATAAACAGCAGCTACATAAAACCTACAACTAACATCGTACTTAATAGTGAAAGACAGAACGTTCCTCCTCGAGATTAAGAACAAGGCAGGGCTGTTCATTCTCATCACTCCTATTCAGCATTGTACAGAAATCCTATTAATCATAATGAAGCAAGGGAAAGAAATAAAAAGCGTGGACATAAAAAGAAGGAAATTAAAATATCCCTACTTATAGAAGACAAGATATTCTATGTGAAAAACCCTAAATAATCTACAGAAGAGCTCCTAATACTTATAACTGAGTTTACCAAGGCCACAGAAACAATGTAAACTAACAAACTCAGTAATATTTCTATATACTGTCAATGAAAAATTAGATATATTTTTAAAAGCGCCATTCCTGAGATCCCCCAAAATAAATTACTTAGGTATAAATCTAACAACATATTTATAGTACAGGTATATTGAAAACTATAAAATGCTGATGAAAGATATCAAATAAGATCCAATATATAAAGAAATATATGGTGTTCATTGATTGGAAGATACAATATAATTAAGAGGTCTATTCCAATCAAAATTCCTATAGCATTTTTATAGATATAGACAAACTAATTTCAATATTTATATGAGAATGCAAATGAACCAGCCAAGACAATTACTATACATCTATAGCCATCAAGACTATATATTATTGGAAAAAAAGATAGGCAGTTAGATCGATGAAACAGAATAGAATCCAGAAAAAAACCCTACATAAATATGATTAATTCACATTTTTTAACAGAGAGGTAAAGGCAATTCAAGGAAGAAAGGATAGTCCTTTTAACAAATGGTATTTGAACATTTATTTACCAAAAAAAAGTACCATGACCTATACTTTATGCAAAACTAACTCAAAATGGACTGTAGAACAAATTGTAAAATGTCAAGCTATAAAATTCTTAGAAGAAAACATGAGAAAAAAAACTATGTGTCACTGAGTTAGGCAAAGACTTCTTAAACTCATTAGTCCAACAAAGGACTTGATATCTAGAATAGAGCACTAACTCCTACAGATCCAGAATAAGACAGCAAACCATGCAATCAAAATATAAGCAAAAAGTCTGAAGAGCAACTTGAGCAAGAAAACGTGTGGGTGGCAAATAAGCATATGAGAAGATGCTCAATATTATTAATGAAATGCAAATGAAAATCACAATGCCATATGAGTGCACACCTATTAGAATGCCCCTGAAAAACACCCGTGAGACCAATACTGGCTAGTATGTGGAGCAATTACAAATGTATTGCTGGTGGGAAGATGCAAAGCTCTGGCACGTTTCAACATGGTTAGATTTCCCTTCCCCTGCCAGAATCATGGGAGTACTAGGGGGGTTTTTCCCTCCAATATTCACCATAAGAATTTGATAGAGTTCTTGGAGATAAAACTCACAAAAGCATGGGGGGCCCTCCATGACCGGCCCTCCCCCGCTAGGAGTTTAAACTCTTAGACGTGCCCACATTGGGCTCTGGAAGTTGATTGCAGTTTAGGTTTTGTTTGTTTTGGTTTTCCCCTACTTTGGCATCGCTTCCCATGGAGGTTTCTCTTCCAGTGAGCCGCGACTCTCTGTATATGCCGTCTTTCTCTTAAGTTTGGGGACAGCATTTCCCCTGTGACCTATCTTCTATAGTGAATCTAAGAAGAATTGGTGATTTTTCACTTTGTTCATGCTTTTACTTGTTAGGGACAGAGTGGTCACTCCTAAGGGCCTTTCATGCCAGGCCAGAAATCAGAAATCTGATCATTTTTATAAAGTTAAATTTGCACTTACCATATGACCCATTGACCCCACAAAAGCTGTACATAAATATCTGCATGCTAGTCATAATTACCAAAACCAGGAAACAACTCAAATGATAGAATATTCAATGAGAGAATAAGCAAACACTGATACCAACATACAACAGAATACCACTTAGCAATACAGCAGATGTACAACTGTTGTTAGCAATAGCACGAATGAAGTCCAAAGGCACTACACCAAAGCCAATGTCAAAGGCTACAGTCTGAATGGTTTCATTCATAGATACTGTGGGAAAGGCAAAACAACCTTGATGGAGAGAAGGTTATTGGTTGCTAGAATATGGGTCGGACAAGGCTTTGACTGCCAAGAGAAACTTCTTCAGTTGGAATTATTCTGTATCCTGATTGGGTGGGTTGTTATGTAAGTTTACAGATGTATTAAAACTCAGCAACATACAATAAAAAAGAGCTTTTTCCTTTATGTGAAAGTTGAAAAGCCAATACGGTAATAGAATTTTTCCTCTTGTTTGCACTAAAAAGAAAACCCAAGAAGGTTGTCTATGCTACTCCGTTTAGCACAATTATAGCCCCAAATCAGACATCATGCCAAGCACATTGTGACTACTCTATAACCCCTACACACCAGCACACCAGACGCAGCCAGAAGGAGGGAAACCCCGACACCAACCACGCTGCACCGGGAAAAACTCTAATGAACCAGCCATTTGCGTCCCGGTGTTTTAGCAAAAGGGATCCTTAAACACAGCATATTATTTCATAAATCAGTGTGGCGAGGCATTCTTGGGGGGAAAAAATGAATAAGAGGCAAATTCCCTTGGCTTTTGAGTACTGTTTAATGAATCTAATTAGCAAGCTGCAATGGTCCTGGTAGAGGCTTTGGAGATTTTTGCATTCTTCTAAAAATGAACCAATGTCCCGGCAGCTCCTGAAGCAGAATGTTAAGATAAGAAAGGCAGCACAAAAAGCAGTCACCTTGAATCAGAACCGAAGAGCTGACTGGAGGTGCTGCTGAGACTATAAAGAAGTTTGTGTTTTTCTCTGCAAGATCACCTTCCATTTTAAACTCCCAGCTTCACAAAAACTGCAGGTATTAGAGAGAAAAACAATAGTCAGCTGGGGTTGTTACTAGTGGGAGGTTAAAACTCTGGGGGGATTGGATGAGAAATCAAACAGTAGAAGGCTGTAAGTAGATTCAGAAACAGCAACTTGGCAATTAAGTTGGATGTGTTAACTAATCAGCAAAAGTAAAATGGGGTGACCACCCATCGGAAAGTCAGCGGTGAAGGCTTCCGTTCCAAGCCAGTCCTGCAGAGGAAGTTTCGGGTTTGCCTCTCTCCAGGCCATCTTGCTGGAGTACGCCAGGAGAGGTGCCAGGCTGCCTTCTAAATGACCAAGGTCACACTTGTGTTCTTTGCTAGAGCCTCGGGCCCACATCAAGGTCGCTGAAGTAAGCTTTCTTTCAACCGAGATCTGGCTCTTACCCTTCACCCCACCTCCCACGATCAGGTCTGACACAACATGCTTGCCCTGGGCTGCAGTCAGTAACTGTGGCATGGCTGGGCTGGCAGCCGAGTTGACCTTCAGCTTGCCGGGATGTGCAGGCGTAAGGTGAAGGTGTCTCAAGGCATGGAAATTATCGCTCTGTCCCCAAGTCATGTGAAGTTTTAAATCAACTGAATCCTCAAACAAGACAAGCAGCATAGGTCACGGCAGAATTAAGCTGGCCTCTTTAGAGCACTTCATGGGCCCTTTACCTGACGCACAACGGAAATGTAGGAAGTGACAAGTGGAAAATTTGACCAAAGGTGTCGCTTCGCCGCCTGCCTTCCTGTATGTCACAATTTGCTAAGGCAAATCTACCTGGCTGGGGTGAGAAAAATTAATAAGCAAAAGCAGGACCGTGGATGCTGGTAAAATACAAGCCATAGTCAGGCAGGATAAATAAAATTCCCACTGGATTTTCTCCCAGGTAACTCTTATGTACGCAGTCCTTATACACATAGTAACATCTAGGCGTACCAGTGCCAAATAAAAGGGGAGGCAGGAGGGTGACCGGTCACCTAGTGTTTGCTGAAAGGCGATTATCAGAAAGTAATACTGGATCAAAATGAGGAAATGAAAAATGGCAGGAAGAGAAAAACATCTGTGTTACTATGCTCATTTTTCATCGGCTCTGAGAGCTCCGTGGCTGCGTGTGTGTGCATCGCCTGTTTAAAATGCACAAGTAATTTACCACATGAAGAAGCTTAGAACGAGGTACGCTGGTTGTGAATCACTTGAAAATTAAATTTGAAATTCATTCAAGGTTGTTCAAACCTAGAAATCCAAAAGAATCAGGCTCTTCATTAATACTTTGTGAGGTTAAAATGAGGTTCGCGTACTATTATTTACTTGACTCTTGGTGTGAGTTAGAACTTTGAAAACCTCTTATGTTGATGATAATCTGTTTCTGTTCATAATTGATCATAGTGCTTTCAATTTCTAACTTTCATAGAACCTGTATACTGTAAGTGTCTGTGGTCATATTTACCCCAGAGTGCTAACCAGTGAAAAATGAAAAAAAAATTCTACTTACATACCTTTTCCAAAATTATGCAACATACACGTAAACAGCTCTTACTGGTATTTTTTCACTTCCTGCTAAAAAGACAGCTAATTATATATAAACCTTGGTCAAATGATTAAAAAACAAATAACTGAGATAGCTCATTGCATGGCACAAGGTAAGTTACACAAACATAGGCATTTGGCTGATGATGTTACTTTTCCAATGTTTTTGTAGAGACACAGTTTTAATTGCACTGAATTGATATGGCTGCATCAAACACACCGATGCTGTCTGTGTTTGAAAATACACTTACAGGGGGAAACCACCAAACAAGCAAGCATCAAGGCTGTTGAATCCTTGTTACCTGATGTTGAGCAATAAACCTTCAGAAGCATCTAAGTGGTAGACAATAAATCAAAAACACCATTCCTCCCCTCCAGGAAGAGAAGGCCTGGAATCTGGCAGGTTGGTGTGACTCACGTGGTCTTTAAGTGGGCAGAGCATTTGTTATAAACTGACACATAAACATATGTCTGTAGGTATCACAGAGCCATGGGCTTCTCTGCTCGCCTTTCTAAGTGCCATAGCTTGTGAGAAAAAATTTTCTAGACCTAGGAGAAGCTTAAAGATCAAGCAAAGAGTAGGCAATTGTTACCTTGAGTAAATGCAAGTAATATATAACCAGATCTTCTAATTTTAAAACAATTTAGTGTAGTGTTTTATATTCTCTATTTAGTTATACACACCCATGTAAATCATACATATATATGTCTATATGATAACGTGAAATCTAAATATTAAAGGCTGATTTGTTGAAATCAGGCAAGACTGTTATGTTGAACTCCTAACCCCCCACTACCTCCAAACATGGCTGTATCAGGAGATGAGGTCTTAAAAGTAGTTGTTAAGTTCGAATGGCCTTAATGCAATTTAACTGGTACCCTTGTAAGAAGAGGATATCAGGGCACAGACAGTCATACAGGGAGGACCATGTGAAGACACAGCAAGTAGACGTCCACCTATAAGCCAAGGAGGGAGGCCCCACAAGACACCAACACTGTTTGACACCTCAGACATTTAGCCTCCAGAATTATGAGAAGATAAGTGTCTGTTCCAGGGTACTGTGTTACGGCAGCTCCACAAAGCTAACACAATCCCCATCCCGTTAAAAATGTGTTAATAGTTATAGCAAAGCTGAATGTACTTTGAGTACACAAGTCATCTCTGAGTTAGAAATCATAGATGTTGCTTTAGAGTTAAGGTGATCTATCACATCCCTTCCTAATGGGCCTGAATATCAAAGAACCCTGTTATGGGGAAGCTTTAATTTAGAAAATGTACCTACAGTATTTCCAAGAGCCTGAGAGAATTCAATTGTGATGACGGTCTCTATTGCAGAACTACATCTCACTTCCAGCAAACAAGTGGTCTCCACAAACAGTGGCATCTAACCCTACAGTCCAACGGAAGAGGGTAGAATTAGGCTGTAAACTGGTTTTTTAAAGTAGGTTCCTACCACATGGCTGCTGGGTCTGGGCAATTTTTTCCCTTTATTTCCTTTTGTATTTGGCAACTTTGTTTGTGAAATTAAACCAAAAAAAAAAAAAAAGAGGAGGTGCACAGGACAAATAAAACCACAGAGCTCCAGACAAAAGAGCATGCTTCATGAAGTCAAATGATGACAGATAAAACTAGGCCCCAAGTCAAGATTGGATGATCTTAAAATGTATTTTTCTTTTAATTGTTTCCCAATTTATGTTAACAATTTCTTTCTTAGGCCTCCCTCATGCATTTGCATAGCAAGAATTACCTGGAAGGGATCTCAAATATTTCTTTAAAATTCCAGATGATAAGCTTTCATTAACTCAATAAAATAATTTCACCAGCTTTTACACATTGACTTTATACTGAAACATGATTCTGGACTCTTAAAATGTCAATAATATTTTCCTACCTTAAATATTTAGTAGCTATTGCAAACAGCTAAGCTACGATTGGGCAAAGCCAGAGAATTATCAGGAAAGTTTTTTATTGCTTTCTTCCATCTTCATGCTCTATTTTAAAAATCTTTGTTGAGGTTGGTTTTTTCTTTTTCTGCCCATGGACTTCTAGAGCTTTAAGACATTTTATTCCTGCAAGGACACCCATAGTTCTGACCTTGGAAAGACTTTGACAGCAAGACTAGAACCAAATAAAATAATGAAAGAGGCAAATTAGTCTTCAGTATTACATGTGTAATTTCCCTCAAGTATGCCACTCCACAGCTTTCACAGAAATTTCTCTATTCCAGAATCCCATTCTCATCTTGGGTAATCGCCCCAGAAGAAATTATTCCAAGAAAATGCTTTATGCTGTGTAACTCAGGAGGCCCAAAGTCTGGGGCACAGAGAGCTCTTAGCAGCAGCGTGACTGGGAGCACATTATTTAGCGTCTCCCATGGTCAGTGTTATCATCTGTAAAATTGAACCAGCCTAGTGATCTGCGGTCAGAGATAAAGGGATCATCTATATAAATCGCTTAGCATAAGGCCTGTCCCATGAAATCTACTCTGTAAATACTTGTTGTCAAAAAGTCCAGGCCCTGGCTCTAAGATGAAATAAGCACATCCCTTGTTTCTTCCACTAACCACAGCTATAGAACCTGGACAGAATGCTTGGGGTAGCTATTTGAGCTCTCTGCAAGTAAAGAGGAAGATAATTTATGAATAAAGCTGCTATAAAGCATAATTAAAGTCTTAAGATATAAAGGAAACCATACCAGATTAAAAAAAACTAGGAACATCTGAAAAGCAACAAAAATGATGAACATTTGAGTAAATATATTAGCTGCTGTTGCTTCTCTTGAGATGTGTGAAATGCATATTGAAAAAAAAAGGTTATTGTTGTATAATAAAGAATCTGTCTATTCTTTGTCCCAGATTCCTGGCAGGAAACTCCTAAAACCCTAATGCCCTAAAGCCCATGGCCTTCCCTGTGTGCTCACGAGGAGAGAGAGACCTCTGGTGTCTTCTTCTCTTCCTGAAAGGACACTGGCCCTATTGGATTAAGGTCCCATCCTTATGCCCTCACTTAACCTTTTTACCTTCTTCTAGGCCCAATCTCCAAATACAGTCACACTGGGGGTTAAGGTTTTAAAATGAGATATGGGGGGAGGATACAGTTCAGTTCATAACAACATTATACCCTAATTTCATTATTATCAATAATTCCAATAATTGAAGTATAAATAATTTCATTAAATGTAAAATATTGATTCATACCAATGAAAAGACAGAGAAAGATTTTAAAATATCCATCTACATAAAGTGACATATGGAGACAATGGAATACTACTCAGCAATAAAAAGGAGCGACTGATACACACAGAGACTTGGGTGGATTGCAGCGGCATTACGTAGAATGTGAAAGAAGGAAGTCGCAAACTACCGTATACCATATGATTCCACTTACATGATATTTTTGAAAACATGAGATTATAGCGATCAAGAATAGATGGGTGATTTTCAGGGGCTAGGGACTGGGTTGTTAGTACAGATGGATATCAGGACAGTTTGGGGGTAATGGAAATGTTCTATATTCTGATTTTGGTGGTGGTTGCATTATTCTATAAGTGTGTTCAAATAGAGGTCAGATTCACAGTGTGATAATTTATAAAAATAAGTGAAAATAAGCAAATGCTGTTATTTTTAGTGTCCTGCCATCAACAAACTAGTACATATTGGGTGTTCTGAGAAAACATAATATCTAACTTTGCTCATTTAATGTAATGCATATTAAAATAAGAAATCGTTATTGATATC
Source organism: Desmodus rotundus (assembly GCF_022682495.2). Lineage (NCBI taxonomy): Eukaryota > Metazoa > Chordata > Mammalia > Chiroptera > Phyllostomidae > Desmodus > Desmodus rotundus. The sequence continues at coordinate 148,116,179 of NC_071392.1, forward strand.
ATTATAACTATCTAATAAGTCACTTTCAAAGAATTCTGAAATGACTTCTTCCTTATAAACCATTTATTTCGGTTATCTATTTCTGTGTACCAACTGTGTGGTTTAAAACGAAACTTTACTATTTTAGATTTAGTTCATGAGCGTGGTGGCTTCCCTGCTGATTTTGCCTGGGCTCACATGCATGACTGACTACAGACAGCTCAAGAGTCAGAAGACCCAAGATGACTAGTTTGTCAATAATGCTGGCTGATGACCTGGGCAACTTGAATCTCCTTGACATGCCTCTCACCCTCCGGGAGTGCAGACCAACCTCCTAACATGGTGGCTCAGGGCACCAAGCACTCCAAGAGGGTGAAGCTAAATGTTAGACCTCTTGAGATCTAGGCTCTGGACCCCAATGCCACTTTGCCATTGTCTATCAGTCAAGGCAAATCACAAGACCAACCCACACTCAAAAAATGGGTCAATTGGCTTCTCTTCTTCATTGCAGAAGCCACAAAATATTTAGACTGTGTTTTTCCATCTACTAAACCCTTTCATTCTTATATTGTAACAGCAGCTAATGACTGAGGGAGAATACATTTCTTGATAACATGCAAAGATAGAAATTTCAGACGTTTCCCCAACCCAGGAAAAGAAAAGTTCTTTCCTTTATGGTGTTAACCTCATTTTATATGACTAGCCCTATATTCATAATGCCACTTACATGTGACCATCTCTCGGCAAGTTTTTCATTTTATGAAATAATTAATTGAATATGGCTGTTGTTTATTTACTGAAGAGCTCAGGCAAGCATCTAGTTCTCTTGCAAGGCGGGCTTAATGACCTCTTAATATCTAGAGTCCCAGTTCATCTCAGAGGAAAGGAAAAATCACACTAACAGGAATGGCACTCATTAAATTCACTCTGCCTTAGTTGGGAACTGGAAGTAGTAGTCCTCAACTTTGTCAGCTAAAAGAGAGAATTCTGATGATTAAAAAGTTGGAGAATTATTTGTACTTTGCAAAAGAGGCTAAGTACTTTTCTCAAAGGAAATAACTTCCAGATTTCCATTTTTAGAAATATTTCTCCCAATGCCGTCTCTGAAAATATGTTTTCAATCCTTTTATTATTATTTTATTATCAGTTATTATTTTTCTTGATTTTTGTAGTTTGTTTATTCAACATTTGGAATGTTTGGAAGTACACACACACACACACTGATGCTGCAGTTGTTGTGATATGTAAAACAACGTAGACGAAGAGTCTTCTATATTCTCTGAGCTGAATATAGGTTTCCTGAATAAGAAACAGGTTTATTTTAGGACTTCTATTCCAACCTAGCAACAGCATTCAAAGGACTGCTCACTTGAAATTAAGAAATTTCAGAAATCACAGCATCTATTACGAATGTGAAATGACCCTCTGCTCTCAAATGTATGTTGTGCCTGACATTACAATCATTTATGTTCTTGTTTTTATCCTGAAAGTAATGCTCTGAATAGTGTCATTCTTGTACTTTGCTGCTTGATATAGTTCAGCAGCTTATAATTGGCCATAATGAAATGGAGAAAATAAAAGACTTTGGGACAAGTGACATACAGCAGCACTCTATCTTCATAATGGCTGAATACAGCAATGGAAGGTCGTGTTTCAAGGAAAATAAAGTTGTTTGAACAGCCGCATATTTTTATTAAGAGGCCCCTGCAAAAAAACGATTTTTTAATTTAATTCCAGGCTCAGACAACTGTTAGTAAGTCAATGTACCATGGCCCCTGCTTCTAATTAGAATCTAAAATCTGCCTTCTGTACAAGTATATTTTATGCTACCATTGATTTGATAATCTAGTGTTGGAACCATGCCTTTTCAATTAGCCCAAATTCAAGCTAGTCACATGATCTACCAAAACAAGATAAAAACCTCAGGTTCTTAGGAGACTGGATGTTTTGCCAGGGCAAAGAAATGAGAACGCCCGGGAGGAATATGTGCATTACAGCACGAGTCACAGAAGCAATTGGTGGAGGAGGCTTATAACAGGCCGTGAGGGATCTAGCCGTTGTGGGGGTTGTTCAGTGTTCAGTGTGAGGTACTCTCTGAAATATTATTAGCAGTGAATCTGCTAAAGGTAATGGATCTCCTTGATTCATACAGAAAACCATGCTAAGAATCACAAAATGACATAGAGCTCTTAAGCTGGAGCCAAATTTTTTATACCCACCCCTTGCTTTAATAATATATACAAATCTAATTTCTATTACATACAGCCAAAATTAGAGGAGGGTTTTAGCTTCTCAATGCCCCTCTCCTAGAAAAGCCTTTATGCTTTACTAGAACATCTCCAGTTTTTGCAGTAGTTTTGTGGATCAACATTCTTTCTAAAGAGCCCTTATAGAGAGGATTAGGGACTGAGTCCCAGACGCAGTTGGATCAGTATGAAGCTCAATGGAATAATCCTCCCCCTCGCCCTGTTTATTCCTCCTCAGGAGTGATCAGGAGCCTTCTGAGTCATTCCACAGCGTCAATATTTCCCGAGCTTCGCATCACCTAAGAAGCCATGCTTCGTTATTGTGCTTTGTTATGATGGATTTCTGTCGAGCCCAGTTGCTTCCATCTAATCTGATATCCATGTATCTATTTAGCATTCTTCTGTGTGTACGTGTGCATAGGGGAAAGAGATGTTCAATATTTTTCTTTAAGAAATTCGGAGTCTTGTGAGTGCTGATATGGTCAACTATGATATGAATTACTCCTCGTGACTTGGTGTGATGAATAAAAACTTTATTTTTCTCCTTTGTGATTTATAGGAATAGGTGTGTAAGGTACATTTGAATAAAGAGATTTTTAAAAATATGTTATTAGATATTGAGTCACTATTAATATTCCATAAAACTTGAGTCACAGAAAACAAACTAGATTGAAACTTTGACAGAAGAGTTAATTTGGGGCAGTCTATTTTTAGGGGAAAGTCAAACACGAGAGAAACAGTGAGCCCGACATGAATAACAAAGCGTGCGAAAGCACAATTCATGAAGCACAGCTTTCCTGACATCTTCACCTGTGTTTTAAATTGCTCTGTGAATTTTCCTCTCTATCTATTATACCTGGTGTCCATTCAATTGCAAATGATGTGCAGAATAATACATCTGAGATTATAGAATAGGCCACTGTAAAATACTAAGTGAATTTCACTACATGGTACTTTCAAACTCAGAGGAGTTGATGCGGATGTTTTTCTGCTTTATCCTTAACCCTCAAAATTCAATTTTTCAAAGTTCCCTATTCGATTTCAATCTACTCATTTCAACTTCTTGCATACCAAAGTTTTCTTATTTTCTTTTCATGTATTAACTTCAAAATGAATGTACTTATGGAGATGTTATACATACTAATTTCTACTTTTTCTTTGGGAATTCATCTTGCTAAGAAAACTCAAACTCACAAAATGAATCGGTTTATTTGCACATAGTACTCTTCAGAACAAGAATACATTAGAGAAAATCAATTCATAGATACAATAGATATTATTATAATTCAGTGTTTACTATGGTAAAACTTTGTGCTAAAGATGAAAGAGATGTCTACATGAATACAACTCATAATTTCAAGCACAGACTAATTTTTCATGTTTTTTAAATCTCGACTTACCTCAATTCAATGACTTTCATTTGACATTTGAATCATACACACAAACACACTTTTAACTTGTATAAATAACTTTAGAATATTTCTTATGTTATATTGACATTCTCCTTGTCTATGTCTTCTTGCTAGATTATAAACTCTTTGGGAGACAATAGCTTTTTTCCTTTGTATCTCTCAGTTTAGCACATGCCACTCTCCAGTTAATTTAATTGGTGGAAACATTAAACTAAAATAAAATGGAAGCTAAGCATTTGGGAATGGTGGGTGATAGCTTTACATATTCCGAATATATTAATAGTCTCATGCCTGCTTGTTAGGTCAAGGCAGGAAATAAACCAGAGAGCTGATGCGTAAGTGAAGCCTTGTCCAACATATAGTGCTTCAGGGAAAATATGTACGCTGCTGTGTTTATTTTTTTTCTGGGACCTGAAAAGTGGTGATTCATTAAAATAGATGACACTCTTATCATAACAATTTCCACCAGAAAACTAGGGGGAAAGTACTGGGGCTGTTATTTTTCCTTTTCCCAGATGATGATCCTCAAATATTTTGGTCCCTATTATTTGAATCTCCAAAATAATGATGTGAAGTAATGAAAATGGCTGTTTTTAAAATATCTAATGCTTCATAGGTATATAGGGTAAATTAGCTGTGTTGAATTCTTTTCTTCTATGCAATCTTTGTTTTCTTCCTGTCCTTAATCCAGAAAATTTAGCTTGGCTTATAGAAAACCTGAAGCCACAAAATAAAAAGTTACATTGAATCTACTCAAGCTATATGATTGTTTTTTATTGTAGATAATGTCACATTTTGACATATCTGACACAATGTGCCCTAAAATTGGGAAGGGTCTGTGTTAAGAACTAAACCCAAAGCACATCAGTTATTTTGCCTTCTGACATTTCCATCATGTTACAGATAAGACTATGGGGATCACGAAATCTTTTCCATACTCTTGGTTTTAACATTGACTTAGAGTAAGCTTTAATAAAATGCATACTGGGTGACTTAGGATAATATTAGTTTTAGGGGTGTTTTTTTCTGAAAAACACAGTTGGTTTTAGAACTAACTTAACAAGAAAATGTGTAACATTTTCTACAGGTCAGGAATTCCTCTAAACACTTAAAACTACCTTAATTGCCCCCAGGTTCAGTTGTTGGAATTGAACGTGACACGTTTAAGCAACTCCCCCAAAGTCACACTGCTAATGATTAGAGGAGCCCTGGTATCTGGCCCAGCAGTTCCTGTCCTCGGGCACAAACGCTGCTGCACTAACAAAGGAATAAAACAAAAATAGAGTAGACTCTGGAATCAAACAGGCCTGGGTCAGCTCACTGAACCCTTGACTTTGTGATCCCTTTAATTAATTTATGTGTCCATGTGGTGCTGGATTTCAGGAAGAATTGAGTTTCAGTGAATGTTTCACCAGATTTAATAGGACTTACCTTCTAGACTGCGTGAGGGGTGGAGATGAGGGACGTAGTGGGGTGAAAATGGAGACAACTGTACTTGAACAACAATAAAAAAATAATTTAACTTTTATGTTATCTTAATCTATTTGCTGATCTATACACCTTCAAGTGCCTATTCCTTGCTAGGCACTATTATAAGTACATAAGTACAACCACGGATAAGGCAAAAAATCCTGATCTCATGGGTAGCTTATATACTTATTAGCTCCCTCAATACACTGTAACAGTGGCCAAAGCCATATTTGATTGAATCCCTATTTCATTCCATTAAAAGTCAACCAGTGCTCTCAAGATATACCTGAAGTTTATCAAATCATCTTCAAAAAAAAAAAAAAGACTACTTCTTGTTAACCTCTGTCCCTTAGAATCAGGTGACATATTTTCAAATAATGTGACTGTCCTCGTCAGTCTGTGGATAACCAGGACAAAGACAAGGTCATTGCAGATGGAAATGAGTGGCTGTGTGCCACAAACAGGTAGATCATCTCCTTGTCGAGAAGCATTTGAGGCACATAGAAAAATGGTAATTAACGTTAATGGGAAACCCAACAAAATCAATTCCTTCCCTGCATATGGTCTCCCGGGACGAGTTTGGTTTCAGTTCATTATTGACAGTACAGCTCCGTGAATTTGGGAAAATGGCACTGGGATTGTTTGGGCTCTTGACACTGAAAATGCTTCGATTGGGACTGGCTGCACGATCATCATTACCCCTTTAGAGACCCGTTTACATGAGGATTAATCATCATACGTCCAAAGAGCCTGCAGTTAGAAAAAGGTTGCGCCTGACACTGAGCTGTACAAATCACTGCAATTTGTAATCTTTGCAATCATTACAATTTCTAGCCTGGATTAAGTATATGAAGTATTAAGAAGAAATAAGACTTTATCACAGAAGTAAAATGTGCCTCACTGGCATTGGGTGTATAAAAGACATTTGAATTGCGTTGTTTTGCTTTGTTTGCCTGCTCAACATCCACTTTTCCTTGCTTTGATAATAGCACATGACCTTAATTTTTAGAAGCAGCCATTTCTCACTATCAGTCCTCTGAATTCGTAGTATATAATGCAGTCCCGGACAACCAGCATGTTCTCTCTCTTCTCACCCCAGAAGCATAAAAACATGACCAAAGGCAGCCAGTCCAGTGAAACTAAATCCTTGTATTGTTCTGGAACTACCGGGGAAATGAAGCTTTCTTTTCTCCTGAGCTGACATACAAGGCTGATAGTGTTGAGGTTTTCCATGTGGGAATAGACTGACAGGGTCCCAAATGGAGAAAAGTCACAAAATAGAGAGAAAATGAGTTTGGGGGGCATTATTTGAGATCCTAACTCTGGACGTGCTGGAAAATCACTCTACCTGCTCTTAAGTTATGCAATTCACCGAGTATTTTCCCTAGTCCATTTTTGGTTTGATTTCTGTCTCTAAGAGGTACCTGGAATTGCTCAGACATTCTTCCTCAAAATATATGGGCGTGGGTCAATATAGATCTGAAGCTGAAATTTGAAAATAAGTCCCGAAAACAGTTGCTGGCAAGGCTGAAGTGTGGAGGGGAGGCAGATTCCCTGAAGACAGAGCCTTTAATAGGACATCTTTAAACTCACCTATGGCTGGTGAGGTAACTGCAATGAAATCTGATGAGTAGAGCAGCTTAAAATCTCTCATGATAACATCTTTGATGCATAACACATAAAATTTCTGAATGAGTGATTTTAATGAGCATTATACCCAAAGGAGCTTTAGCATGAAGCATATTTTAAACAGTGAAATTCAGTGCCACGTATACAGTTGGAAGAGGAGGAAACTTGTTTCCCTATTACTCGGGCTAGTGCCTATGACTATACTGAGAGAATGCTTGCCATCATCCGCATTGAAGGTATTAATGCCGCAATTTTGCTTTCTTATGTTTAAATGGGTGTGAAAAGTTATTCACTGTGATTCTTTCTTTGAGCAAAGTTCGGCTTTTTCTGTAGGAACCTACTGTGGTATGGCCTAAGGCTTTATATATTAGCCTTCAATCTTTTATAACTGTTGCCTGAGTCATAATTACAAGTTCACCATGAAATGGCATGTGAATTCATCAAACTATTGTCCATGAGGCTTAGGTTTGAGGAGAAACATATTTTTGGTTTACAGTATGTAGGTCATTAAAAAATGAGAAAGAATGAAAGATGCTTTGGACTGTAAGTCATTTATATTTTATAGAACAAATGCCTCAGCACCTCCATTTTACTGCATTTTTAATGAAAGGACACATAGAGTTTCATGTAACTATGAATAAGTCAAAGTATTTCTAAGAAGCAGTTCTTTGCTTCAACAACTTTTATTAAGTTCGTTGTCCCCATCCTGAAACATTTTCTGGGATACGCTCACTAAAATGACTTCACGTATGAAGAACATCCCCTTGAATGGCCTACTCGTACACTGAAATTTAACTTTAGGTGGCCATCGACTTTACTTTCTATGACTAACTATAATTACTAAGCCCCCTTTTTAAAAAATTTTTAGGGCTGTGTAGTCTGGTGTTATTTCACTGAGCATGCTTTCAGCTGACACAATGTAAACCAGCTTAAAAAAGAAGAGGAAGAAGCAAAGGAAGAGGAGCATGAATAAGAAAAAATGGAAAAGGACAAGTAAGGATTAGACAGTTAGTATTGGGTACAACTGGAATCATGAACTGAAGCAGCACCAGCATCTCGTTTATGTCCTGCTCTCTGTATGTTGCCTTCCTTTACACAATACTCACCCAACAAATGGCAAATCAAAGGTCACAGCATTTCAGCTTACTTACCCCAATGGTAGGAAATCAACCTTTTTTGTCCCAGAATCTGCATATAAGTTCAAGGAAGTAGTCACTGTAGCTGTTTGTGCATGAATGTTCACAATAAATGAGAAGTGAAATCTAATCATGTGATATCGGTGTTATTAATTGTCATGTGAGTGGTAATACCGAACCCCTGGCAGATTGCACACCCAGGTGTCAGGACCGTTGCTCATATATGCTTGCATCCCCTGTTTCACCAAGAAGTGGGCAGTGTACATAAGAACTGATCCTTACATTCCACAATAACTGATCCTTTACTGATTGGGCAGAAATACCGTGCTTGTGACACGGGATGACCATACTTCTCGAACACACAGAACATCTTGGAATGGTGATGAAATTTCAAAACATCATGCTTTTTCACGTTTCAAAGTGCACTGTTAAATCACTTACCTCTGCATTGCTAGCAGCTTATCATCAAAGGCACTGAATATGTATTTTACAGGAATAGACAGATGATTGAAAAAATGATTGCGAAGAATGTTAACTCTAGAATTATGTGTGGTAAGACTTCTTTGTAGTATGCAATCAAATTTGGTAGCCAAAGAATCTAACTGTGAATAGTATGGCAACGCTGAGATCTCCACACTAGCGTTAATGATCACAGAGTAACTCTAATTGCTATAACAAACCACCACATTTCAGTAAGCTGCACATACGAGTGTACTCCCTGCTCACATAATTTCTATGGAGATGGTCCTGGTCCCTGACTAGCCCTTATCTATCTAGTAACCCAGGGATTCCTTTAATTTCACACCTCCCCCATCTCTAGGTACTGGAAGTCTTTTGTGCTCAAAAATCAAATCAAGGGGAACAATGGCATGGAGAAGTCATACCCCGTCTTGTTAACCAACCTAGCCCGGAAGTGAAACACATCATTTTAACTCACATTTCTTTGTCAAGAACTAGGCATATGGTCCCATTTAGATGCAAGGAAATGTAATTTCTAGCCAGCAACCCATGTGCCAGCCATAGCTATATACTATGGATGAAAAAAAGTAGGAATGTGTGGTGGACAGCTACTGATTTCTGCCACTATACTGTCTAAACAGTAGGCAAAGCCTCCAGTAAGCTGATTTCTCAGATTCAAAAAGCTACAGTGCATCCTACCAACAAAATTGACAGCCAAATGAACATTTCAGGCACTCGAATTTTTTCCTGCAGTACAGACATAACAAAGCATCAGGCAACACAGCAGCCGAAACCTGTTGACCTAGGGTTTTTTTTCTGTTTTTTTTTTTTTTTATGGTTCTGTTTCTGTTTTCTGTTTTCTTACTGCATGTGTTATTTGTTGTTTTGAAATGATGTGAAAATACAACCTCAGGCTGGGATAGTACAATACACTTTTGTGACTTCTCTCTCAAATCTTAATTTCTTTTTTTATTATTGCTTCATATTTTTAGGTGTGAATTCTCCCCAAAGTGATACTAGTTAGCATATGTAATCACAACGTCTACTCCTTATCCCGTACTTACAATGCTGTGGCCCATCAAGAGGAGGATAATTAACTGCTTTTTAAATTACTGTGTTTGGTGTACTTAACACAGCAGTATACTCTTTACCATCCTCAGAAAACATGAAGGCTAAATATTACAACAGCATTTTACTGACTGAAAATACAAAAACAGGTGGCAATTACAACAATATTGTGTTCCAAGGTTGTAGTACCGGCAGATCAAAATACACTTCATCAGCAGATGTTGCATTATGTTCATTCCTTCCATTTTTAATGTAAGAGGAGTCTGAATGCACAGAAACAATGTACAAACTAGAGAATATGGAAATATGCACGGAACACCGATATATTGTATATAATGATTTCCTATCAAAATCAATTTTACTTTGGCCATAGCAAGTTACCACTACCCATTTCTTGAAGCCACATTTATTAAGGACTCATAGTTTTTATGAGATTTCTTATCATCTGATTTTTCAATAACTTTTCATAATTTGTTTTTTCAATTGATATAAAATAACCCTTTCCCACTTGCAACAAAATCATCATTTTGTCACATCCACTTATTCACTCAGTTCATTATTTTATTTTTTGCCAAGCCTCTTATATGTAAATAAACCATTCTGGTAGGTGCCTCAAGGAACACACAGAATTCTCGCAACTTGTCCTTCCCATACCAAAACTGTGCATACCATAACAGAATAACCATATATGACAAGGCTTCAGTGATGTTTCAGAGAAGGATACAGTAAATGTTGAATAAATTAAACAGATAAGGTATAGTATATGTTCTGAGAATTAAACTTTTTTAATCCTCATCCTAGGATATATTTAGTAATTTTAGAGAGAGAAAAGAGGGGAGGGGAGAGCAAGAGAAACACAGATCATTTGCCTACTGCACACGCCCAGACCGCAGATCGAACCCACAACACAGATATACGCCCTGACCGGTGATCGAGAGGGACAACGTTTCAACCAACCGAGCCACCTGGCTAGGACAAGAATTAAATTCATAGTAGTTAAGACTGGTAACCAAAGAAGGCCTTTGTAGGTACTGTGAATTAAAGACTTGGGAACTGCACACAGGTTAAACAGTAAAAGAATGAGCTAGGGAATTCCAAAAAGGGAAACAGTGCGAAAACGATACAGAGAAGGAGGCCTGAGTGTGACAGGAAGAAGGATCAATCAGTAGAGTATTATGGCTGGAGAGAGGAGGGTCCAAGGATAATGAGTGTTTTATATTTTAAGATCTCAAGGATGAGGAAATGTTACCCGCTCTGCACTGTGGGGTTAGGGATGTGGCAATGTTTCCAGCAGCGAGAAGACCACATGCAAAAGCCCAAAGGAGACGAATACGTTCATTATTTAAGGAACCACAAGAACTTTAATACAACCAAAAGGAAGTGTTGTGTGCATGGAAAAGAGGAAGAGAAGACGATGGATGAGACTGAGATAGATGAGTCTGGGGAGATGGCTTCCCTGGGCCAGAACGGTGAGGTTAACGTTTACTCTGCAAGTGCCGGGTGTCACTGAGAGGGGAGAACAAGGTCCAAGCGGTGTGACCTTAAGGTCAGAGCTGTCCAACGTGAGGCAGCAGTGAGGATGATCTACAAGAGAACACAGCAACAGGAGGCTGAAAAGAACTATTACTAGAACCTTGGAGAGCCCAGATGCTTAGGACTGGGGAAGTGGGCTCCGGGTTGGGAATGGAGTGGATGAGTGACACAGCGAACACAAAGAACTCACAATTTCTATGTGCGTAGATGATGGTAGTGCCATTTTAGGGCTTCGTAGTCCATACGTTTCTACGTTGACAGTCCTTACCTCATGCTGTATTAGGCAGATTAAAATATACCCACAAACCCATTACATGTCATAAGTAATTATAATAACTAAGTCAAAGTGGAATTTTCTAACTTTTTAAAATTGTGAGTTGATCACAAGATCCATTATTCATTTTTTTCTTATGATTTTAGCCTAATTAGGTTAGATTATACTTCATGATTTTCATACCTACATAAGAATTGCATTGAGATGTAGTTGTCTAGGCATAAAATAATTTGTGGCTAATTAAACAGTTATTTTAATTTTTCTGTTTTCACGTATGTGTGTATAAATTTTATATATCATTTCAAACACTTTCAGAAGCCCTCCAAGAGCTTTACGGTCCTAGGCGCTGTACCTTAACATAAAGTTGCCATGGATGGTGGCAACAGACACTGATTCACCAGAAATCGCACCAGGAAGAACAAATACCATTCCAAGCGCCTCCCACCACACCCTTTGTAGTTTCCGGTTCTCCAGCTCTGAGCGCATTCTTTAAATCAGTGAACCCGCTGAGAGTGTTGTAGGTCGTAGGCTAGCTTTCCCGCCTCGTTGGGTAGACCTTGGTGGTCAACTCAATGAGAAAAAAAAAGTGAAGTGAGAAATCTTTCCACTCAGACCCCTCCCACGAACGAGGCCGTCCTTTGTGTTCTTAGGGAAGAAGGAAAACACACAGCGGCTGCTCTGCTCCAGGGCAGCCCAGACCGCTCAGCAGAGCTATTTCCAGTAATAAAAGGGCCCAGTGTGGTGCCGAAGGACAGGTGCTGAACTGACGTCAGCCCCGCTCAGGGCCAGCCTGCGGCTGCTCCTATTCTTCCGCCCAGGAAAGCGCTCCCTAGGAATCCTCACTGACAACGGTCTGGGCAACAGCACTGATTTCGACTTGACCAGTTGCCATTTCTATGGAAATCAGAATCAGCCCCCTCCTCTCGCTGTTTTCCAATGGCCAGCTAAGCTTTCTAATAAAGAAGATTGAGGAGTAAGAAGGCAAGGCACCTTTATGTTACTACATTAGTGTAAAGTGAACTTGTGCTAAAGCGTTTGATTTAAAAAAAAAAATAAGTGAACTTTCTTGATAAAAAATGCTCTTCGAAAATAGGTTTTTACAGTTGCCAACGTTACATAAAGTCTTCAAAATCTGGTCTATCACTATATCAAAAGGACATTAGATATTTCTGACCTGAGTAATTTGACATGAACTGAGATTGATATTCAGCCCTCAGATTTTTGATCGGATCACTTTTTTGAGAAAAGTAAAGCAAGCCAGGATAGGGTTAGGAGAAGACAGAGAAGATGACAAAGGAAAAAAAAGAAAAAACAGAAAAAAACAAAAGAGAAAAAAGAACACTCTGTGAACATCATTTCTCCTTTTTCTCTCTTCCAGAAATGATTAGTTCAAACATTTTTTTAACATCCCAATTTAATTATATGTAGTTCCTACCCTAAATTGAATTATCTTAGTATAATCATAATCTCCAGAATAGTTTTTTCTTCTTGTCTTTAAAAAAATCAAAAATTTAATTCTGCATTATTGATTCCAATACTGTAGAACACAAACTATGCTTGTCGCACAACTGGAGCCCAGAACTCCAGTGAAAGCTAGTTATTCTAGAGACTCACATACCCCAGGCTCCCCTTCCTCGTGTTCTTGAAAAGAACAGTCCATGCCATCTCTTCTGAGATAACTTTGTCTCTAACTTCTGCAGTTTGATCAGCCTATGTGGTCAATATACAAACGAGCAGCATAATAAATACCCTCTCCTCCTCGTCTGTGTTCATTCATGTTGACAGACAGATTGAGAATTCTCTGTGAACACGAAGCAGGCACCATGCTTCCAAAATAATACAAAATCCTGCCTTTCCATCTAGACAAATAGAAGATGTTATACACACAAGTACTAATCAATTTCCTTAGCCCTCTTTCTAATTTTTGGTACCTTGGTAATAGCCAGGCTGCCTAAGCAGTGCCTCGCTGCCATGCAGTGAGGAAAAGGCATCAGAGGGCAGAAAGTGACTTCTTTATTCTGCTCTGAAACTAGTCTTCTCCATAAGTACTTTTTTGCTTTTGTTCCCCTAGAGAAATTAATCTGCATAATAACTACTATCCGCCAGTCAATTAATTAAACTCCAGTTAACGCATCTGTTGGAATGTTACCCAGAGTTTTGTGGAGTGTGTATTTTCACTCAACAAACTCTGTAAAGGGCCCCGTTTCATTATCAGAACAGTGAGTTAAGTAGGTATGTTCCTAATCACTAGTTACTTTCCCAGAACTCACATCATTTCTTGTTAGTTCAGTTACATTGCATGTAAATACCAATTATTATAATAAGCTTCACAGATACTTTTTAAATCTCTGCCTTGTATAGTTGAGACAAGCGCCTCAAGTTATCTTCCTTCATAAACTTTTTCTGCAGCAACTCTAATTTGTATTCTGAATTTCTATAGACGGAAAGTTTGACACCTCATTGTTTTTGTCATTATTTTATTAATCAATTATTCTAAAATATAATAAAAGCTCCTTGAAAACAAGGACTGTATCTTTCCCGTGTTACCTGACAACCTTTCATTGGGCTGCTGTTTGCTTTGAGCCCAGCACATGCCAGGCCCTGGCTAATATTTGAGGATCTGGATAAGATGCATTTGAATCCAACCTCCGGGAAAGCTCTCAATTGAGGAGGTGATGGATTTGGGAAGTGATGCACTCAGGAAGATGCAGTGAGTTCCACAGACAAAGATTTGTGAGCATATAAAAGATGGGCAATTAATTTTGCCCAGTGCGGTCATGTCAATAGATATTTAATGGAGGTTCTAAAAAATAAATATTAGCTTCCTAGTATAAAACTTTGAGAGGAGATCTGGAAGAGAAAATTTCAGGCAGAAGTAACAGCATAATATTGAAAAGACTTCCCCCAACTTTGGCACAAAAATATGAAAATAATAGGAGATTCAATAATAGTTTCATTTTGATAAATGAAGATTATGTAGCTTGGAAAAAAATCTAGATTATTTTCTGCTGAATAGAAGCAGAAGCAAAGCCCTTATTTTATATTTAATGTGCTACCTTAAGTAAAAGCTGAGACAATCCAGTTATTAAGAGAAAATTGCCAAGTATTCAGTGTGATGTATTTTAATGTAAACCTACAGGATATCTTAAGCGTTTAATATTCCCTACTGTTCTAATCTAATTAAGGTGAGCACTGTGTTTGAAGGACAAACTTTAGTCTACAAATGCACTGCCTAAAGTAACAGCATTTACATCCTGGGTGAATTCCCTTATAAAAGTAAGAAAGGCTCATGACCAAGTGCAAAGGAGAGTACTGCCCCAGTCATCTATTAAGGTATAAATATATGTCTTTGATTCCAAATTCTAATCACTCGCATATCTCCCCCTTCGTTTTTGCTAAGTGTGGCTAAAACACGAACTTTCACTAAAAATGGTGGAACCATATTTGTATCCAATTAAACTCTATAGATGCTTAATGAATGCTTGATGTTTTCTGTATGAACCATGCTAGATAAAAGGGCTATAAACACGACAGACACCAACCAGGGATCACGTGGTCTTCTGTCCAATAGGAAAGAGACAGGAGACAAGGAAATAGCTGACTATGACTCTGTGATCAAAACTCACAGACACAGACACAGTATGGTGGTTACCGGGAGGGTGGCCGTGGGAGAGTTGTCAAGGGCAAAGGGGGTTGAATATATGGTGATGGAAGAAGATTTGATCTCGGTGGTGGGCGCTCAATGAAATGTACAGATCATCTATCATAGAAATATACACTAGAAACCTATATAATCTTATTAACCAATACCAACCTAATACATTTAATAAACAAGTAAAACAAAATAAATAAAATGAAATTAAAATATTGATACCTTAACCCACTTCAACAATAATCAATGGCTCACTGTCACTTTGTAAAGTACCATTTGAATTCAGTATCCTGAGTGATCAGGCCCAACATCGCCTCCACCCACATAAATCCCCATTATCACCACCTGCTTACTCTCTCTTTTTCCCACTTAACTTCAGAAATATAGCCTTCCTTGTCTATCTTCAGGAGTGTCAACCTTATTCCCATTCTTGAGTGTTTTCATTTGTTCTTCCTTCAACAGGGTTATCCTCACTGATTGTCTAAATTCATCCAAGAGTCTTTCAAATATTAATTCTAGAGAGGTCATTCCTGACCGTGCTATTTAAAAGAGCACGGTCTACCTTTGTCATACTGTTAGGCTTGGTGGCTTGTATCGCGTCCTGAAATCATATTTTACAGACACACACGCAATTACTTTAAATGTCTGTCTCTCTTCTGGAGAGGAGAGGCATTGACTCTCTCGTTCACAACCATATCTCCAGTTTCTTGGACAGCGCCTTGCACATAATACATGTTCAATAAATACTCCCTATTTTCTGTTGTTGATTTATATGTGCAGGGTGATATGAAAGGGAAAGAAATATATCCTTGAATATGCTTTCCTTTTAGGAATTTGTATTTGAACATCCGACATAGATGGTCAGGAGCATTGTGGCCATCTCCGCTGTGATACTAGAAAAGAAATAACCTACACACCGGATAACTAGTTGACATAGAAAAATTAGGACAATGCCATGGTCAACATGCCCCTGCATTTGAGGTAAAGTTGTCCACATTCAAATAATCCGGATTTGAACTTCCTGAATGAAGGTCAGAATTACAGAACTGGTCTCCGGGGCCTTCTTTTCTACCTGTATATGACTGTGTAAATTTGGAAAGGTTAGTCATCCAGTCTATGCCTCACTGTCCTCATACAGACAAACATTTCACAAATTTTGTAGGACGTTAATAAATACTGAAAAATAATTTCAAAATAATGTGATCTTGAGTAATGTTGGGTTTGATAACAGGTAAACAAGTTTCTTTTCTGATGGCTTCTTGCCCATCGTTGTTCGTGATTAATATCCACGAGGGCTTTGAGTAGGTGCTCCCCAAATCATTTGCCCTTAGATAGCTTTTAACACAGAGTACATTGCGGGAAATGTGTTACCACATCCCCTTCAGGAAAGGCTGTGCTATGTGACTCTAGGTTCCTTCTAACAGAAAATTCTATGGTTCTATGATATTTCAAGCCCTGATAAAGTACATCATTACTTCATGCTCAGTGGTGAGGGGGATGGCTAGTGACCTGAGACTGGCATCAGATCAACTGTTTGAACATCAAAAAACCTAATTTTCCTGTTTTTAGGGATATCTGTAGCCGCTACTAATTCTCATTCACATTTGGGTAAGAAAATCCATTCTTATTAATTTGTCTCTTTTTCAATCAAATAAGGCAAAAAGCTCTGGAGATTCTGTTCTGTAATATGTAAGAGGAAAAGGCTCTGATCCTACACTCACAGAATTCTCTTCCAGGCCTCAGTATGGAACACGTAACATTAAAATGATGTTTCATCCAGGTAAAATGTTCTGTCTTGTTCTGGCACTATACTAAGCCAAGAGCAGAGCTATTCAAGGTAAGCACCATGCAACTATTCGCCTTGCATATTTCTTGAGCTCCTAACAATTGGGACTGGGACTGCAGCATTGAACAAGACAGATCCTGACCCTGGGGGTCTGGAGTTTGAAGTCTAGCTAAGAAAAAAAACAGTCAACCAATAAATGCACATCTAATCATCTTATTATTATAAGTCTGAAACATGGCATGAAGAATACAGGGTATACGATGTCACATAATATAGAGTCCGATTTGATGTGCTGAAGCCGTAAAGGTTTTCTTGGGGATGGAGTACTTGGGGATGGAGTACTGTGGAGAGACTTCCAGGATTAGTAGGTGATGACACGAAAAAGTAAATTAAAAAGTAAATTAAAAAAAGGGAGGGGAGAACATTCCAGGAATAGGAAAAGCTTAAGGACAGAGGAGATTGATTAAAGAATTTCAGGCAGGGTTGCCAGAACTGGCAAATAAAACACAGTATGTGAGTTTAAATTTAAACTTCAGGCAATTTTTTTCAATATAGCTGAAGTGTTGTGTGGGACAACACTAAAAAAGCAGGAAAATTATTATTTGTCTAGAATTCCAATTTACCAGGCAATGTAATTTTTTTTTCTGTCAACCTAAATTATGTCCACAAGGGCTTTGAGTAGAATGTTCCTGAAATTGAACCAGACCCCTTCGAGCAGGGATGAGAGGCACCACAGGTGAACACCAGAAAGTGTCCTTCTGAATTTTACTTATTCATTCATGTATTGTATGAATCTTTTTCACGGACTTAATTTCAATAAGCCTGGGGACATAATCAAGCAAAATATGTACATAGATGACTCCCCATACTAGGCTATTAATCAGACATTGATGAAAATTTCTCCGTGGTGCCCTCCCCGAGCACAACACTCAGCACAGAGGTGACTTTTGTAAGTTCAGTGACTGAAAATATATAAATACTTTATATACAGGGAACATGTTGCTAGGCGTCTATGGCCTTGGTTCCATGATGGAAAACCAGCGTTTCACTTTTATATAAGATACACTTAAAATTTAGCTCAAGTGCTTCCTGAGGATCATCTTACCTCCTCTCCTCTAGGTCCTTCCGCTTAGGCAGTTGATTTCAATTTGTTTTCTGCGGAGGATCCCCGGGGCGCCATGAAAGGTGAGGGCGGGAAGGGCTTAAGCAAATGGTGCACCTTGGACTCTCCACTTCCACTGCAGCCACAGCAGCATTTCAGAGATGGCTGACTGCCTCCACGAGTGTTTACTTTCGTATTACAAATTAGAGCATGTCTTACAAGGAAATTTTAGTAAGTACTCTTCTAAGTTAACACGTCCACATGATCATTAAAATAAAAATATCTCTGAAATACTCCCCCAAAACCATCATCCAACAATTTTGACATAGTCAGTGGTTCTCAACCAGTGGGCATTTGACAATTTCTTGAGGTGTTTTTGATTGTCATACCTGTAGGGGGTCATTATTGGTATCTCCTAGATAGACACCAGGGATGCTGGCGAGCGCCCTACAATACACAGGACAGCCCCCCAACAAAGAATTGTCCCAAATGTCATCGTTTCCCCTCATAAGAACCACTGATGTAACTCAGCAGTCAATTTGGTTTTAAACACGTTTCCATTCAGAGCAATAAAAACTGTCAAACGCACGGCATGAGTATAAATACTGAACGACATCGTTTTAAGAAAACAGAAGTTTACCGTTCTGGACGAGTCCTACGTTAGGCCACGGGGCACGTTAAACATCACTGAACTACATCCAGGGCAGTTGTATACCAGTTGTCACTTTCCATTTAGGAAACGGACACTTGACATGATTAGCTAACAACCTGCTGATAAATAGCAGAGTTTGTATTTGAATCTAGGCACCTGGCCCGGCTAGCTCAGTTGGTAGAGTACAGGACTCCTAATCCCAGTATTTGAATCTAGGTACATGGATGCCAAAACCTACATGAATATCCTTCCAACATACATCCTTCTCCACTGCATGTATTTTTTTAAAGATTTTTTATGTATTTATTTTTAGAGAGAGGGAGAGGGGGAAGAGAGGGAGAGAAACATCAGTGTGAGACAGAAACATTGATTGGTTGCATCTCCCACATGCCCCAACCGAGGACCAAACCCAAAACCCAGTTATGCACCCTGAGCAGGAGTTGAACTGGTGACCTTTTGCTTTCCAGGACGACACCCAACCAACTGAGCCACAGTGGTCAGGGCTCCACTGAATGCATTTTTTAACGCAATGATCAGAGTAGATAACTGACTCTGTAGCTCAACATTTCCAATTGAAATGGTAGTAAACCCCCCCTGCCTAAATATTGCCAATATCTCAAACTGATGTATACCTTTTTACCAATAATTATATCATACCTACTCCTCATAACTCTAAATATATACTCCCTTTATTTGAACACAATGTGTTGTTTTGAGTTGATTCAGTCAACTTGCTTATTTTTACTGATTTATTGCTGTTAGAGACCCTCCCCTAATACCCACACACAGGCCTTAAATTAAAGGTTTCCTGTTATGCCTCCATTCCTAAGGAAGAAAATATCTTAATCTATTCTTAATAACTCTCTTCAGCTATTGTGTCAGTAACCGCCTCATCTTCTTACCTCAATACCTACATTTTCTTATGGCAAAACCCTTTGTTCTTTACATTTAAATGGAACTCCAGACGTTAAGTGGTATTATTCGAGCCCAACAGACCCTAAACATCATCCCATCAGTTTGACAGGTGATTTGCTCCTTAATTACCACTTACAATAATACATGCCTCGCTATTTTTATGCTCATACTGTATTTATTGCTGCTACATGCCATTAAATCCAGACAAATACACAGAGAGAAGCAAAATTACATCTCCAAATCATTGCAATAAACTGGATGTTTATTCACAGAAACGTCTGATTTATAATCACTTGCTGGCAAGACTGGACAAATTCTGAAGTGGCCTTGAAGGAGGTCTAAGCATACTGCTAAAAGAGAGTCTTCACAGAGCTTCAGAAGGACCTTTGTGTCTGCCAAGGGAACGATGTCCCCGTCACAAAAGGTGTTTTCCAATTTTGAAGTTGAGATTTCATTTATTCACTGTGATACTAACTGCAAACCCAGAATCATTTGGTTTCAATGAAAGAAGAAAGAATATTGTTTCTGATCAAGCAAGTTCTAAACAAAACATTGTCAGTTCCCATTTGTCCAGTGGGGTATTTTCCTCCATTTCTCTCAGCATTCTACCTTAACACTTTCATTTACTTATTGACAGAAATGGAAATTGGTTTGATTTTTTTGGAGAAATTTAGGGAAAATATGCTGTCTTTTAGAATACTTTTTGGAGGCATTTGAAACTGATTCTAACCAATGGAGGCAGATAAGGACTTTACTAGCAGGAAACCTCAGAGTTCTTAGAACAGAAGGGAACAGCTTCAGCGCGAGCCAGAGTACACATTTCACAGACAGCATTTGCTTACTTTTCTCAGGGCAGAGCAGGAAATCTTAACTGACATTTTCATGACAATGAAATGAATATAGCACAGAACGTCCTAGCATTTTGTTTTACCATCTATCTCCCTTAAATCAAAAGCTTTCCAGTGCCATTGCTACTGTTTCCATTTCTCATGCCCTGTTCCAAAATTGCTTCTCTACCTCCATTTTCAGCATCACTCCTGGTTTTCCCTGTCCTCTTCAATCGTTCTACGGCTCCTGTTAAAGATGGACGTGGAGAGGTCTGACCCAGAGTCCCCTCGATGGAACTGCTTGCCGACAAATTGGCAGAGCGTGGTCAGCAGCTACCCTTCAGTGGTAGGCTCTTTCAGGGGCTGCCTCAGTGGTCTTTCCAGGCCTCCCCTTTCCCAGGGCAGCTCCCATGTGGTGTCTGAGAGAAGCGGGGGCATAAAGACCTCACCCTGGCCATTTCAGCCTACAGTGGGACAACTCTGTGCACTCACTCCCCAGAGATCCCAGCGGGGCTCACTGAGGCTTTGAACTGAGTCTCCTTTTCTGTGTGTTGAGAAGATGCAGAAAGAACGAGGCTCCTTTTAGATTGATTGATTGATTGTGTGTGTGTGCGTGTGTGTGTTTGAACTGGACCACATACATCAGGATCACCGGGATAGCACTACACCTGATTGCGTGGCCCCATCTCTGGAGTCACATTTGGAACTAGATCTCCAGAATCTTCATTTTTAGTGAACATCCTGGGTATTTCTAGGGCCTATGGTCCATACATCACATGATCTGAAGTACTGCTCTAGTCCAGACGTCGGTCTTCAAACTGGGGAAGTTGCCCGCTGCGTATGGATTTTAAGGAAACATATCCAGGTCTTCACCTTCTGAACGCAGATTTCCCTAAAGGCGATCTTCCTGAAAGAGTCTGTTTCCTTTCAGTTCTCCGCAACTACCTGGGCTTTCTCACTGGCTCCCCGCCCTTACCTCCAGCGTCCTAAAGGAATAGCATTGCTCCTGGCTGATGAATCTTGCCAGGATGCATTGCCTTAGGCATCAATCACATAGGCAGGAGCAGAGGGGTACGCTGTTCACAAAGAAACCCAGGAGAACAACAACAAAAGGAAGTCGGTGGGAAATATTGCCGTTTTACTCCTGCATCAAATCATGGCAGGATTCTCACTTGCTTTAAAAATTGTTTTTCTATTATAGTTTCCATTCAATATTCTTTTGTATTCGTTTCAGGTGTACAGCATGGTGGTTAGACAATCATGTACTTTACAAAACGTTCCCCTGATATTTCCAGTATTCATCCGGTACCATATGTAGTTATTACAATAGGGTTCTGACTTTCAAGGCTCCTGATTTTTGCTGTCTCTGCCTCTTCAATGACGGTCTACCTATCTATTTTCCATACATTCATTCATAAACCTCTTTTTCTCTTTCCCAGGTTCACACATGAAAAAGTGGTTAGGGTATGTGACATGTTACTTGAAATGAAGATGAGTGTATAAAACAACTATGTTACATTTACACAGTGGAATACGATCTGGCTGTAGGAAAGAAAATTTTACCCTTTGCGACAGCATGGATGAACCAGGAGAACATTATGCTAAGTGAAATAAGCCAGTAAAAGAAAGACAAATACCGTATGATTTCACTCACATGTGGAATCTAATGAACAAACTGATCTAGTAAGCAAAATAGAGACAGATTCATAGAGAGCAGACTGACAGTGCTGGGGTGGGGGTACTCGAGCAAAAAAAAAAGGATCCATGGGCGTGGACAACGGTGTGGTGATAGCGGGAGAGTGGGGGCGAGTTCAAAGTGGCAGAAGGTAAAAGGGAGATAAATGGTGGTAAAAAATACAGTAAAAATGAAATTAAAAAGTCTCTGCTACTCAATTTACATATAAAGCATTTCTATAGTCAATAAGTAATCTATGCAGATCC
Source organism: Desmodus rotundus (assembly GCF_022682495.2). Taxonomy (NCBI): domain Eukaryota; kingdom Metazoa; phylum Chordata; class Mammalia; order Chiroptera; family Phyllostomidae; genus Desmodus; species Desmodus rotundus. The sequence goes on from NC_071392.1 coordinate 148,138,260, forward strand.
AAACTCAATTAAAATATGTGTTAAAAGCCAAGATGCTATAAGCAATTTACCAGAACACAAATTTTGAAACTATCAAACTTGTAATGAAAAATCTTTGGTGACAGGCTAAAATATGGTAGTAGTTAAACAACTTTAAAAATCATTTTAGTGAATAAATGAGGGTAGATATTTACATAGGTGCCTATTCATACACACAGAAGCACAAATAACTTTCCTCCATCATGAAAAAGTCTAAGCTGAACGGCTCACACTGTCAAAAGGCACAGCTCTATTTAGTTATCTGTGGGCGTTGTTTTCTTGAAATCAGCTTTGCTCCAGCACCCTCTACAGGTGTGTCCTCCTCTGCCTCCCCTTTGGGTCCTGCCCAGCTGGGTCCAGCCACATCCAGATGGAGAAGGACACCCATTACCCTAAGGCCTCCCCGTTCATGTCAGCCCGTATTTCATTGGCAAACTCTTGGCCACTCTTAACCACAAGGGCTGGGAAATGCAGGGCCTCGCTAGATTGTTGCATGCTTAGCTACAAATCCAGGTCAATGGAAGAAAGAGAAAACAGATTTCAGGGGACATTGGGAAGCCTTACCATATAAAGTAAATATTAATAATACATCTTTATGGAATAACCATCATTTTACCCAGGATGTATTTTAATATATTACTGAATTCTGTTCATTAGTGTTTTATTTGTGTTTCTCAATATTTTAAATGACATTGCCCTGTAATTTTCTCTCTTATACCAAGCTTGTCTTTACACAAAGACCATTATAATTTCTTGAATGAACTAGAATATTCCTTCTTTTTACATTAACTAAAATAGATTGCTAATTTTATAAAAGAGGAGCATGACCTGTTTCTAGATTTGATAAAACTCACCTATAAAACTTCTGGACAGAAATTGGTTTTTAAAATACTTTTAACAAATATTTAAAGAAATTACTACATTGCTTTAATGACAACTAATCTATTTTAGGTTTTATGATTATGAACTTTTGGTAAATTATAAAATTTTCTGAGAAATTAGGCATTTTCTTAAAATTCTCAAATACAATAGAATAATGTTAGTTGTTGACCACATTTGCTGGTGATTCTTAACATGTTTGTTTTAACAAAACCCTACAGCTGGCCTAGTCTGCAGAGTGAGCTGCTCTTCACCTTGGCCTCGGTGATGCAGCAAATGCAGTGATAACGGAAGTAGGTAGGGCAACACTTCTTGCCCTGAACTCCATGTGCCCCTGGGGCCTTTGTTAGCTTAAGCTAACGTGATCAGGTATCTCTCACTTCACCCAAATTATCCAGGCCTAAAACACATGCCAAACAACTAAAGAGAAGCATTTTAAATCTATTGAGGAAGCATGAAAGAGGCCTCTTCAAACTACAGCTGAAGTCTGACATTCCAAATCAACACCAGCCAGCTAGGATACTGAAACAATGTTCTGGTGATTTCATTTCATAGGTAAGGAACCTTTCTGTACAGCCACATTTTATGCAATTCAATAACAATCTTAAAAAGAAATGCTATAGCTCTTGATAAAAGGAAGGGACCCAAACCTTCATATAGAGCAGTTTGAAACACAAGTAAATCAGTACTAAGTGCATTCTGGTTTTACTCTGATGCTGTTTACACCTAACGATGATATAAATTTGGGAGAGATTTTTCCTTAGATATTACTTGTGTTTCTCATGTGCTGTCTCAGCAATTCAGCCATCTAATTACTTGCCTGTATTCATTCCTAAGACAGGAGCCTCAGTAAAAACCCACCTTGTGAATCTCAAATCTGGTTGCTATGGTGACAGTATTCATTTTCCACCAACTCCGCACTGTTAGCTAACATGTTTGAGTATCATAGATTTCTCTCCAATGTCAAAGCACTATGATAGGTTATTATGGCATTTTTATGTATATAACAGTATGGTCTTTAATTTCTCTTAAACATATACATTACTATATACCCAAATTCTCCTATTTATTTGGGAAATGTTATAAATCTTGAGCTTTGAATTTGGTGTAAGGTGACATTAATCATTTTATGCTTTTAACCTCCTCATTCAGACTCTATGAAAAAAAATTCAAAAGAGATTTTAAATAAATTCTGAGAACATAGCTTTGCTTCCCATTAGTACACAGGATAATTTTCCTAATGTTTATAATTCTCACAAAAGCTACCAGAGGCCAGAGAATAGGTTCATATTCTTTGCATCATCCCGAGTAACTACTTCAACAAGTTTTTGCTTACCTGGCCATGTCGTATCTCAAGGCAACATTGATGAATACCCCCATGACAACGTCCCAATTCCAAAATATATCCTCTCACTGTTTGCTTTGGGGGATTAACATGCTCACTATGACCTACACTCCTTGGACAGACATCAAATTTAGAGGAAGATGAAGACATAGCAAGTCTAGTAAAAACGTAATCCAATTACACCCCATTATCAGCACAATACTAATACTGTACTCCTGTCTGGGCTTCACAGTGAGAGTAGCCTGTCATCCCAAGCACTTCACCAAACTTGTTCCACACAACCCTGCACAGCAACCACATTAATTGACAAGGACATAGTAAGGATGAAGTAACTTACCTGAAGACACAGAACTATAAGCTATTCAAACTCAGATGTGCAGAATAACTTCCATTAGTGGGGATACTTCTGCCTACGAGTAGCTAGAAATCCAGATTCACCCTCAGCCCCAGGGCTAGGGGAAGACGGACGTTGAAAAGCACCAAGAGCGCCCACTGAATAAGGCACTCACTCTCAAGTCCTCACTCGGGTTCCAGTCCTGCCCCATCCTTCCCATCCCCGTCTCTGCCCCAGGAGGTGGCCTGTATGGACCACACCAGAGCCCCCTTCCCCTGTCACATTCCTGTGGATTGAGCTTCTCCTTCTATATTTCAGCTGGAAATCAGAATATGTGGAGAGAAACCTGTCTTCAAAGTAGTCCTGGACTCTCCTTTCCAAGTTTCTTGAGTGGTGATTGTATAAGGGTCACAGAATAAAAGTGTATTTTCTTTAAGAGGGTTGGAAAGAAATATGCATTTATGTTTAAAAATAAACATTTGTACTGAAATCTCTTACGCTGTTCCTCAAAAAATATGATAAATATTTTAATATTGTGTCCAGTTATTTTTTTCAGTAATTATTTCCTGAGAGTTTCAATAACTCTCTGTTCTGCTAAATACAAAATCTCAACTCCTGAAGTGACTTACACACTCCTCTTCCATCTGACCCCTGACCGAGTCTTCCTTATCACCTTTCTTTAGCTCTCTTTAGTCCAGGCATTCATAATACCTGTAGACTCCTTAACACCATTGAGAATGCCAAGCTTTCTCTTGACTCTGGGCTTTATACACAATCCCTCTCCCCGAATTCTCTTTCTCAACATGTATTCTTTTTTAAAGTTCTTTTTTTAAAGATTGTATTTATTTATTTTTAGAAAGAGGGGAGGAGAGGGAGAGAAACATCTATGTGTGGTTGCCTGTCGTGTGCCCCCAGCTGGGGACCTGGCCAGCGTGAAACCCAGGCATGTGCCCTGACTGTGAATTTCAGTTCACAGGCCAGCACTCCATCCACTGAGCCACCCCAGCCAGGGCTCAACATGTGTGCTTGCCAATCGGTTTCTACTACATTGCAAGTCTTACAGAGATGTCATTTCCTCTATAGGAGGCTGCTCCCAGCTTTTCAGTAATTGCTAAATTTAACCAGGGTTCTTTTATGGCAGGCAGCATGGTTTCCTACTAATAGCCACTCTTATCATGGAAGTGCTGTTCCCTTCTACCAGCCGGCAATTCCAGGAAAGATATCTTTCTTCATGAGAAACAGATTTGGGGAGGGGAAAGTCTTTGTAAGCTCCCGCCTCACCTTGTTCTCTGCTTTGGATGCAGTTGTAGTTGGGATGTTGATTTAAAACCGGGGTGTCATCTTAAAACCATGGAGGGAGAAATCACAGTCACACCAAGGGAGATAGAATAGAAAGATCGAAGGAGACTGGGTCATGAGTGATACTCTGAGCCAAAAACAACCTTGGTACTGCCTACCTCTGGATTTCTTCTTAAAGAAATAGTAGATATTCTTAGAAATTAAGCCCTTGTTAGTGTGACTTCCCACTACTTGAAACTAAAAAGAAAAAAGTCCTAATTGACAACACTTTCCAATATCAACCTGTATTTTACTTATATAAGACATCGTGCTATTCTAACCCCATTAGCATGAGTCTCACAGGATAGTGGAGGACTGTTAGTGGCCAGCACAAGATAGAGCACATGGCCCATGCTACATATATATCTGTTGAGTGACAGTGTGGTGTTGAAGAGCATACATTCTGGAACTAGATTTTTTGGGTTTGAGCTTCGATTCAACCTATTAATGGCTGTGCTACTTGCCATCTGTCAAATAGAGGTAAATATAATATCTATCTTTTTGGCTTTTCAAAGAGTTGAGTGAAGAATAATAAAGTATATGGCTAGTTCTTGGATCATAATAACACTCAATAAATGCTTGCTATTACTCAGTAACTGTGCTAGCTGTGGGTCATTTCAAGATTAGCAAGAGTAGCACTCTGACCACAAAGAGGTCATAATCTAGTAGAGGAAACAGTGATACAATTATACAATGAGTTAATCGCTAGAATAGAGGTCCTTGTAATGGTTATTATATTAATGAGGAGAAGGTATACCAATTTCTGCCTAGGGGATATTGAAAATGCATCCCAAACAGTGGAAAACCTTACCTTTTACTCAGAACCTCAGCCCACAATTTCTTCTATGTGCAACTGTAGACAGGGAGATAGAGTACTTTGAAAGCTCTACCAGAAACCATGTCTCTTAAAAGTAAGACCTCATTTCCAACTGGAAAATATGTAAAGAGAGGTAGAGTGGATGAAGGGTGAGGCCTGGCCAGGGAATTTTACCCTTTTTCTTGGCTCCTCCTGTATTTAGCATTTTCCATCTGGGAAGAAAATTGAGGACATCTTTGAAGACGGTTAACCTTCTTCAAAAAGACTCAATGAGAGGTGCTGTATAAACAGAAAACTAACTCAGACAGCTGAGCCCTTCCAGATCTCAGGAATGTGAGAATGGAAGATTGACAGCAAAGCAGAAGGGTGAGGTGAAGAAATTCAAGAGCCATCTGTCAGTTATGAGGCTAAAAAAATGTATTAGCAAGACATACGACCTGAGCCTTGTCTTCTTCTTTGGCCAATTATCAGAACGCAGCATTTGAATTTGGAGGTAAGAATGATTTATCTCATGTCTTGGAGTGCTTCTAAAAACAAAACATTTACTCAGAGAACAATCAGGACCAATGGTACCTAACTGACCTGCCTGAGTATCTTCTCCTGCTGCACTGTGCAGGTCCTACTGAGGGAGCGGTTCCCTGCACATGTAAGATGATTATTTGCATAAATAACTTCCAAGGTCCAGCATGGCCATCTCACTGTAGATTCTCAGAAACACTGAGGTGTGGGAAATGTCCTCAACTGTGTCATCCACATCTGTACAAGTCACTCCCTTTTATTAGAGACAGTGCTGCCTGAAATGAGCTTTCTGCCACCCAGTCCGTGCCGTCGGAGTGGAAGATGCCAACATGCACGGGCATACCTGTCACTGCACACCTGCCACTCAGTTCTGTTACCTTTTCCTCTTCACTGTTTTCTCAGTCTCCCTTGTGATCCACATTCATGGATATACCATGAATCTTGTCGTTGATGAAACCCCTCTACATCCCAAATCATTAATAGCCTAACAAAGGTTGCTCCACCACGGCTATTATAAGCAATTGGACTTCCAGTCTGGTGGCATCTCTGTTTTCATCCTCTCCATCTCCCTCTGGTTTTTACTGCCCTCTCCATTCTGTTTGTATTTTAAATGATCTCTAACCAGGAACATGAATTCCATTGCATCTCTGTACTTTCATCATCATCATCTGGCAAAACCCCTGGGAAAACAAAAAACACTTCTTTTCTTTCCTGTGCCCCGGGGGAAATGGAGAGCTCATTTCCCTCCAAATTCACATGATGAAGCCCTAATCCCCAATGTAACTGTATTTGAAGATAAAGATTTTAGAAGGTAATTTATGTTAAATGAGGTCATAATAGTGAGGGCCTAACCCAATAGGGTTGGTAGTTTTATAAGAAAAGGAAGAGAAAGATGTCCTCTCTCTCCCTCTCTTTCTCTCCCCTTCCCCACCCCAACCCATGTGCAAACACTACAGAAAGGCCATGTAAACACACAGTGAGAAATCAGCCGACTGAAGCTAGGAACAGAGCTATCACCAGAACTCGACCATGCTGGCACTGTCATCCCAAACTTCCTTCATCCAGTAAGGTGACAAAAAAAAAATTCTGTTGTTTATGCCACCCAGCCTATGGTCTTTTGTTATGGTAGCCCCAGCTTACTAATAGGCCTGGTATTTTAGAATTTCTGGAAAAAATCATACCACAAAGTTGATTACTTATCACAGACTAAAACCACTAATGCATTGGTCTGATCAATAAGTTCTTCTGTGACCCACAGTGAATGAATTAAACTCTGTCCACTCTACTCAAATATCCAAATCCACTCTCCCTTCTCTGTTGTATTTGTCCATCTCAGTTCTCATAACTGACTGCAGTGAAGGACCTCCCTATAACTTTGGAGACCCTCTCCACTCAAAATTCAGAGGTGGATATAAAACTTGCTTTCACAATTGGGGTGGTAGAGACTTGGACAAACATATACATGGGGTTATTACTTATTTGTTTCTACCTCAGTCTGCTTGGGCTGCCATAACAAAATACCATAGACTGGGTGGCTCAAACTGAAGCATTTACTTTCTAGAGCACTGGAGGGTGGGAGTCTGAGATCAGGGTGCCAGCACGATCAGGCAGATTCTGGTGAGGGCTCTCTTTCTGACTCACATACAGCCTCCTTCTTGCCATGGCTTCACATAATAAGAAAGTGAGAGCAAGCTCTCTGGGATCTCTTGTTGCAAGGACACCAATTCTACTGACCACAGCCCTACTCTTATGACTTCATTTTACCTTAACCACTTCCACAATCTGCAGATACAGTTACATTGGGGATCAGGGCTTCAGCATATGAATTTGGGGGGTTGGTGCACAAACATTTAATAGGCAATGGTTTCCCCTCCTAGAATACTGCTACCACCATTAGAACAAGCCTGGACCAACTCGCTGTAGGATGAGAAGCACCATGGAAAGGAAATGTGTTGTCTCAACTGAAGTCATTCTAGATGAATCCGCCTGCAGCCCAGCTGGCAGCTGGCTGCAGACACACGTGCAAGTCCAGCCAAAATCAATGGAATCAGCGGAATAATTGGAGAAAATAATCAACGGCTGCCATTGAGTCCCAAAGATTTAAGATTGTTTGATACTCAGCAATAGCTATCTGATAATACACCACCACTCTCGAAAGAACATGCATGTATCCTTTTACAGAGAAAATAAAAGCTCTCAGACAGAAACCTCCTTGTCTTTTTGCTCCTGTACTTACAAATGACTGGAAATGATCTAACTTCTCTCATCAATTTCTCCTCTTACAAAAAAGAATGTGTCTTATATCTAAAGCCAATTGCTCTATCTCTGGATTTTCTGTCTTCCTACTTTGCTCACTTGCAACTCATTCATTAAACTGTTGTAATTTTTGGCTTTGACTCTAGTCACTAACCCACGATGGTCCCTCTAAAGATCACTGAGGAATCTTTACATCGCTTTTCAGGTCTCATTCTCTTGCTCTCTCAGAAATTTAACTTAGTGGAAAATTTCCACCCTCTCGAAAGTCTCTTTCCTTGTTTTTCCCAATACCACCCCTTTATTTCATCTTCCCTCCTCTCTGCCTATTCTTTCCATCCCTTTTCCTGATCTTTCTCTTCCAGCTGGTTCTTGAATACTAAAACCCCTGAAGGCTCAGTCTTAGTTTCCACTTTAATCACTCAGTATTCTACCCTTCAGTAGTTTTTTTTTTTTTTTTTTTATCTTCTGTGACTACCTCCGCACTTATATATCCCAGAGCTGTTCTATAAGCTCTAGGTCATGAGGCTGCAGAAGTCTAGTTATATTCTCACCTGGAATCTCCAGGACATCTCAAACCCACAATGTACACATTGCTTCCTGACACTTCCTCCATTTTATCATGCAAACGTGGCATTTTCCATTGCCATCCAGCCCAGTAAATGACACCATTATACGAGTATGTATGAAGTTGTGCAAGCCAGAATCATAGTATCACCTTGACAACAGTTTCCACTTCCTCCCATTTCCACCCCTTCTCCCAGTTCCATGCAATGAACAGCATATGGACCTTGTCCTGATTCCCCAGAAGCCCTTGTCCTGTAATTTTCGGCACTTTGCAGTGCTCATACAATTTTACTGAAATGCATGTCTGTCTTTCTACTGTAACACCAACTGCATTTCAGTGGTGCGGCAGTGTTGACCTTATTCATCATTCTTTCTCTAGCAAATTTTGTACCCTTGACATTTATAAGTATTCAGTGCAGTACTAACAGGGGTGCCCTACCTCTTGGCATCTCTGGGCCACACTGGAAGAAGAAGAGTTTTCTTAGGCCACACATTAAATACACAAACACTTATGAAAACATCTCATAATGTTTTAAGTAAATTTACAATTTTGTGTTGGGTCATATTCATAGCCATCCTGGACTGCAGATTGGACACCCCTGAAGGAAAATTACTTTGAACGTTTGAATACTCATTTGAACATTTTAATCAGCTAAAAATTGCTATATCCTCTCATGGAAGATTGAATTTATGAGCATTTAAATATCTGAAGAAAAATTTATGTATCTGGGTTTATCTATATGTTTATAGATGAAATACAAAGATTATGTGTGGTTAAGAATCATTGCAAAAGATTGTTTGCCTACGTAAGATTGGACAAGAAGACAATGAGAGTTGGTTATAGGGTAAAACTAATGGGTGCTTTGAGATCAACTGTTTGGAAGGAGAAAATATGGAGTGCTATAGGAGTTATGAAAAAAGAGAAGAAATAGGTGAGCTGTGTAAGCTGATGTTCGAGTACTGTATTTATCATCTGTCGCTGTAAGCTTGGATGATTAACCTCTAACAGCCTCTTTTATTCACATACGGAGACATATTTTAAGCCTAGCTATATTGGAAATCACTTTTTTAACCTAAAAATATTAGAGATAATGAGTCTCAAACCCAGAGCTGAAATGAAGAATGGGATTCACAGGGGTTAGCAAAAGTAGGTTTACAGTATGAGAAACACAGGTTATTTTGTATTATTATTTATTAATTGTTGTATTATTTTTCCATACAAACAAGTGTGACCTACTTTTATCCATCCCTATATAAAACCTCATGGGCTAATGTGTTACTCAGGCCAAACTGAGGGACATGGGTGTATAAAAGGGGAATAGTCACGCCTTCCTGCAAGATTGTTGGAAGGAAAAGGCAAGATCAGGTGGGTTAAGAAATTCTAATTTTCAATTCTTTTGCTCTTTTCCAGGATCCTGGGAACTGGAATCAACAAGCAAAATACTTTTAGAAAAGCAATGTGAAATAAAAAATCCTGGGTTTAAATTCTATCTTTGTCCCTTTGTCACTAGCTGAAAGAATGTGGGAAAGTCATGTAATTTCTCTAAGTCTCAGTTTTCTACCTATTTAATAGTAATAAAAATTAACATATTTAATCAATTAATCAAATGACAGATACTCAGTATCCTTGAGGAAATAAATCATTCAATCAGATAATTCATGTATTCTTTTTTGAGCACTGACTTTATGCTTGGTATACTTCTAGGGGCTATAGGCATAAAGAGAGAAAGAAAAACCAAATGAACATGGTCCCTATCCTTATAATACGTAAGATTAAAAATTAGAAAAATAAATAACGAACAAATTGTGATACATGCCACAAAATAAATACAAGTGGCTGCAATAAAAAATAATGATGAAGGGGATACTTCATTAAGATAGAGTCCTCAAGAATGGGTTCTTTGGGCATTATTTCTGCTTTAAAATCAAGACAAGAGCTAGAAGAAAGTATAGTGTATGGAGCAGAAAATAGGACTTTGGACTCAGATTATTTTTTAAATTGAAACCTAATAGATAAGGAGGATTCAAACAATGGACAGATTCACATGTTTTGTCTATTGTTGACCTGATCCTATGAAGGTAACTGCTGCAGCCAAGTTTGAGAAAAGGAGCAGATTTTGCCCTTTCCGGCAATAAGATAAGCCAATACCCCCCGCTGGTATTTGATTTGCACCTTTTAACAAGAAGGTCTTTGACTCTTTTATCATCTGTGGTATTCAGAGACTTCTCACACTGTGTTAATTATACTCACCAAATGGAAATCAGCAATGTTTAGTGGCATCCAACTAATCTCTGAGAAGAATAATATTGTGGATTCTGTCGCAAAAGTTACAGATGCCAAGGTTCACAAGAAAATAGGTTAGTTATATCCAGGCAACATCACCCAAGTCACGGTCCCATCCATGTCCTCTAAAGTTTTTTGCATTTCTAATACAAGGGTCACATATGCACATATTTATGCAAGTAAACATTTTCATTGAAACCTGCCCCTATCTGTGGGTTCACAAAGGCTATAAAGGATGCCCTCAAAGGAAGGGACTGTTCTGCAACCTCACGAGCTCGGCTGCATGCTAACAGAATAAGAAGGAATTTGGAATTCATATCGGAAGCTTTCAGGTCCCCAACTGTTCTGAGTCATCTTTTTCTGATTAGTGGAGAGGCAGCATTTTAATAAGGGAGTCTCTGTAGATGTAACATCCTTGCCACAGCCAGAGAGCATGCCTTTGTTATACCCTGCACAGTGGAGAAGATTGAAGAACAGTCTCGTTGAGAGGACAAATGTGTGTAGACACAGCTCTGATCTCAAGAGTATAAAAGGCTCCAGTTATTATTTCAAAATTCAATCAAACTTAAAGCATTGAAATATAAATCCATATTTATACTATATAAACAAATTATTTACAATGTTAGGTCTGTAGCTTCTATTAAGCCCAAAAGGAATGTTCTAGGATGTTCATATGTCCACTAGGTATGTGTTGTTCCTTGGTGGTTTCATTCATTTATTTAGTGATATATCACAAATGTATATTTTTGTGCCTAATGTGTGCCAGGCACTGTGCTAGGCACTGAGGGTTAACCGCTGAGTGATGTAGACATGCTGAATGTCCTGGAGGAATTTAAGGACCTACCTGAAGAAGGAGGCAGTTATAAAACAAATAATTCCATGACATATTTAATTATAAATTCCTTACGTCCTTTGAAAAAGCGCAGGACATTTGAGAGCTTCACCTAGTGAGGGCTAGGAGTTGCTATCAGGAAAACCCATTCCCTAAGGAAAGAACATTTAAACACTTACATGGGAGATCAATAGGAACTTGCTAGGCAAAAGTGAGTAGCGACGGGGAAAAGGTAGGGGTCCTTGACAGGCCAGTTTGATGACCAACTTTGTACAGATGACTCCGTGAGAAGAAAAGGAACCTTGGCAAGTCAAAGGATTGGAAAGAAGTCCAGTGTAGCTGAAACTTGGTGAACAAACAATTGAGCATCTGGAAATAGTCTGAATTATGTACAAGGCATGTTAAGAAATGTGTATCCCTATTTGTTGGGAATCACCCTGCCTGGTTTCAGAAGCTGTAATCCCCCATTGCTAAGGCTGAGTAAAAAGACCTTGGGACCATAAACCACTAAGGAGACAAAGCTTAACCTCTTAGCAGGGTGCAGCCTCTGCCCCCTTTGCTTCACCCTGCTTGGCCTTGGGTGGATGACTGGTTAGCCAATAACGGGTAAGATTCCTCAAGGGAGGGATGACCTAAGACAGGCATGGTCACGATGGGGCCATCAGGGAAGGACCTGGGGGACTATCAAAAAAGGGGGTGATGGATCCTCACCCCAAGGCTTTGACATAGCCCGGGTCCTCATTCTTTCTGTAAGAAGTCTCCTAATCTCTTGTCTGTTCTCATCCCCCACCTGACTTAAGCCTGAAACAATGCTGGAGGTGGGTATGGCCCTGTCCTAGAAAGAGCAGGTTTCCATGGCCATCAGGCCTAAGAAAAGAACGCATAAAATCCTGTGAAACCTGCTTTGCTAAGAATACCCTCAATTTAAATGATAAGGGTCTCAGTATAAAATGAGTTTGTTTCCCAAAGTTTTATGGCCCTTTGGCTATCTGACCCTGACTCAGAATAAGCCATCACAGTTCTTTGAATGTTATCTATTGTTTGATCATTACTGCCCTGTATTCCTATGCAAAACCCAGTAAAAGCCCCCTGAGGAACAGGTTCAAGGCCCTTCTCCTTTGAGAGATTGGCCACCTCTCCTCCCCAAGCAGCTCAAGTCTTGGTAGACTTATTCTCTTGTGGACAAAGCTCCCCCACACCTATTCTAAGGGCAGTCAGAAGCCACTGGACATTTTGAAGTAGAGGAGCTATATATTTTGAAAAAAGCCATGATTTTAAAGAAAGATCACTCTGAGTGATTTGCTAAAGAGCAAATGTGATCTGTGCTGGGGCGGGGTGGGGATGGCTCCTGAAGTATAGATACTTAACCACGTGGTAAAAGGCCTCCTGCGAGAAGTCAGATAACTTAGCTTAGAGTCCAGCCCCTGGTTACATAAGAGTTAAAAAAATATATTGTAAAATTTTAAATAACACCAAGGAAAGGGAAATTCATTCTGGAAACTTTCAATTAAAACAAATTTCCAATCTTAATCCCATACAGGTTATTTACATCACTAATGTATATGCTAAACATGTTTTACCTGGTTTGCTGGCCCTATGTATATACCAGTGCTTTTCAAAGTGGGTTCCTGGAACAGTATTATCAGTATCAAGTATAAACTTGTTAGAAATAGAAATTCCCAGGCCCTGTTCTAGTGATGCTCCTCCTAAGTGATGCTCTCCAAGTGACTCTGATCCAGGCTTCAGTTTGGGAACTGCTAAAGTTTGAGGATAATCTATTTGTACCAACAATGTTCACAAGCAAACATTGTCAAGTTTTCCATTCAGGGGTGCTTGGTTCCAGTCTATGAATTAGTATAAGTACATTAAACATTCACAGACAGTAATGCTAGCAGGTGTTCACATCTATTTAAAATAACGCATTCTACTGTTGGCAAACGGAAGTCCAGAGAGGGTGCAAGTCTTGTTCTGGTCACGCCGCGTTTGAGGGAAAAGACTTCAAGATCAGGCAAACCTGGGGTCTTTACTGTTGGAAAGAAGAGGTCCTGTCCAGAAACGTGAAAAAGGAAAGCTGACATCTGAGAACTTGTCTGATGCTTATGTAGCTAGACCATGTTTCTCTCCTGTTGAACTTAAAAAGATATTATAGATCATCGGCCTCAGAGGAGGTCATCCTGAGGCCATAATAAAGAGGCACAAAAACACGGTAATTGTACCGTTCCCATAATACATGTGAGTGAGAAGCATCCCTCACTTCTTGGCCAAAATGAGTCATTGCTAAACTTTATATTTAGACTTTATATTTAGAGTTATTGTTAAATATTATATTTAGAACTTTACATTTAGAGTGATAACTCTTTATATTTAGAGTTACTGTTAAACTTCATATTTCGAGTATTATCCTCATGCTAGTCTTCTTTATCTGTAAATGGGATTTATTGAAATGATAGAATTTCTCCCGCTTCCTGACAGACCAGATTTAGAGCAAACCTCTACTTCCTTAGACCTTCCCTAAAATTGTCCAAGGCCCAAACCCTTTCACAGGTTATTTCTAACATCATCTTTCTTAAGACACCTTATGGTTCCCCATAGTGTGCATTCCGCCTGGTTGCAAAGAGTAATAAGCCCGCTTGTTCAACTACAGGCATGATCCCAGTGGCCCAAAGGGCATTGGCGATGGTGATGGCTAATAGGAAAGTATGAGGCTAAGGGAGAGAGTTACTTTTATGTGGCAGTCATCTGGTTAGTTTTGGAATGTCTGACCTTTTAAAGATACCATTCATTCTAAAAATCCCACATCTCAGATGATTGTCAGCCTCTTTAAAGAGAGATATTAGAATTTTCCTTCTGGATCAATAGTCAAATTGTCTGAATAATAGTTATCCAACTCTATTCCAGCGGGGTTGGGGAAGGCCAGTGGTAGGTCATTGGGGGACCCTAATGACACCATGTGAAAGCTATCACAATATACCTCCATCCCACATTAACTATATTTAGTTAACATAGTCAACTAAAATTCATTTATGGTTGACTGTTTTTTTTTAACGATTATTACACAAGCCTGAGAGATCATTCACTGTGAGAAATGGAATATGCAAGTTGCCTTTAAATGTAGTGAACATTTTGTAAATACTAAATCTAGCAGTTAATGAGGTTGACATAATATGTTTGCTTAAGCACTTACTAATTTTTAGTTGTGGCTTAAATTTCAAGTCAATAATATTATATGTCTGTTTTTCAGATCTCAGATTTTTCCTAGACCTTAGACATCCTTTTTGTCCCCTAATGGTTAATATGACCCTGTGTCTGGGCCCCCTTAAGGTCATTCCTGCTATTTGTCCTTAATTGGTGGGAAATATACTTGACATTTATTTATTTATTATATTTGGAAGCCTCAAATGTACAGGAAAGTTGCAAGTAAAATATAAGTACACTGTTTTCTCCTGAACAATTCAAAATCAAGTTGCCGACCTAATGCCCACCACTCCATCATTCTTTCAGACTAGGTCATTCTCCTATGTAACCCCAACCCAGCCCTCAACCTCAGGAAATTAACACTGATGCATTGCTATCGCCAAATCCTTAGATCCCACTCAAGTCTTGTCAGTGTCCCGATACGTCTATAGGGGCACAGGAATTCAGTTCTGAATCATGCATTGACTTTTGTTAGGTCTCAGTTTCCTTTAGTTTGGAGTAACCCCAGTCTTTCATTAACTTCTATGAACTTGCAATTACTTTTTTTGGAGATGGCCGGCAAGTTGTTTTATAAAGTTTGTCTTGATTTGAGGCTATGTGATGTTTCTTATTCATCAGTAACATAAGTCTGCCTTGTTATGAAGAGTAGCCCAGAAGGATGCCGTGTTCTCCTCAATGCAATATATCAGGTAACACACAAATTCAGTTTGCCCTGTCATTGATGATGGACACTTTAATTGTATGACTAAGGTGGCATGTGCCAAGCTTTTCCACTATAAGAGCTATAATTTTTCTACTATAAAAGCACCATGATTTTATATTTGTTATTTTTATATACTTTGTGGGAAGCTAATTTCAAATTCTGTAAATATCCCATCCTTTATTATACTTTCTATCCATCTGTCTGTCTATTAAAACTATGAATTCACACTGATACCTCCAATTCCAATTCAACAGAGTTTGTTCCACTTTTCCCCTTTTCGTATTTGTAATTTCATTCTCTGACAGAGAGAAGTCTGGCTCCCATTATCCTTAATATAATGTCATTGATAGGTTCTGTGACTTTAAGTGGAACAATGTATAATGAAATCAATATTACTACAGGCTAATTGCTATAAACACTAGTTAAATTCCTGCAGAATTTCATCAACATTATTATGGAACGACATTGAAGGAAACAACATTACTTGAGGCCCCGTTGCATATTTATTGGATTAATCATTCCCAGTCGTTGTCACTGCCTCTGACTGATCCCCTCTGGGCTCTACAACTTCATGCTGAGGAACTTCCACATGGAAAGCCTCCTTCCCCTGCTCGGACTCCGATACCCCAACTGCACCTCAACTAACGGCTTTAAGGTTCACGGTGTCCAATAATAATAATTCCAGGAATAGAAGAGGAGGAACAGGATTAAAAATAAGAAAAGAAAGTAAGAGAAAATGCATGAAGAAGGACTATCTGGCATGTTTCCATTTACAATAGAAAACTTTCTCTCCTGGAATTGTGTTACCTCCTTTTTTGCCCGCCTCCCCCACAATGAAATCAAAGGTGAGCCATGCATACCACCTCATCATGGGGTCCTTAGCTCATCAGAGGCTTGTGATATTTAATGTGCGTATTAAGTAATTACAACCACAGCATAACAACTGAAAAATGGTTACTATATTTTACATCTTTTCATTTGCTGGAGGAGGGCCTTCCTTCATTATAGAGTTACAACTCACTGATATGTTCAGTTTTAACGTATTACAGAAATAATTTACTACTTATAAAGTAACAAATTTTGTGAATGATGTAGAGCGTACTCAAAATTATCTTCATAAGAAAATCACTTTCAATTACTTATGATATCCTTTCCTGAGGAGGAGAAGGTGGGAGGCTTTACAGCTGGGGCGATGCAAACTGTCATTAGGGTTTTATTATCTTTACACAGCACATTACCTCTGTGGTCTTGTAGGAGTATGTTATCTACCTTCCCTTGCACTTGGTTAAAAAGATGGAAACCTTGACAAAGTTTCATAACTTGTATTATTGAATCATAAGAAATGCAATGCCTTGTCCCTATAACTGCATACCTCGTACATAGGAAGTGTTCACCGATTTGGAGCATTTTCATTACTGAGCACACTCATGTTACTACCGGAGGTAGACGTGGAGATGACAGAACTTCGGTATCTTGAATTCTCATTGTATTCTCCTTGTTTCTCTATGTATCTGAGTTTTACAGTGTCCATGCTTTTCTTACAATATGATAGTAATATAATAAAGTAGAAACTCAGTGGTTATGACTGTAAAAGTATATAGTAAACATTAAGATTACAGTTCCAGAAATTCTACCTTCAAAAGGCCCCTCAGGTCATCTGCAAAAATTTTCTTTTAGAATTTTTTTAAACAACATGACCTTGCCCTCTTTTGAAAACTGTAGAAACAGATCCAGAGGGAAAAAAATATGTTGGCAAAAGTATGATCAATGAAAGGAGCTCAGACTAAAATCCCGATACTAAACCACAGGTGAGGGAGGGCTCTAAGTCACATCCCATGTTAAAGAAAACTCACGACTGGGCTGTCTCATGTGCAAACTGGAGCATACGTACTAACTATTCATCAAGCAGATAAAAAATGAAAGATGATAAATTCATTCATGCCATTTATTCATTTATTACAAAGCCCTTTATTGAACATTCATTCGGTGCCAAACCCCATGTTAGGCACCTAGCGGGTCAGGCACAGAGGCTTCTATGAAATCATTAGAAAGCAGCCACAGAGACTTGTGTTTACAGAGATTTGTGACTAACACAGCTAAAGAGAAATAGGTACGAAGTCGACTATTGAGAATGAGATTCATTTGTTGGTGTAATAAATTGCTAAAGGCAGTGATATAGAAAATGAGTGCAGAGCGAAGTAAAGCTCTGGGGACTGAACCATGGCGCCAGGTTCTACGCAATTGAGCTAATGGGCACGGAATTCAGCACTGGCTCTTGCCAAAGCCTGCAACTTTTCATCTAGTTAAATGTGGAGCAAACGTGATCTAAAAGTGTGCCTCGGTGTATTCATCTGTTAATTTGGGAGGTATAAAGTGAGGTAGACAGCCCATTGTTTTTGTATTTGGCGTGAACCCAGTTTTCTGAATATGGCGTCATTTGTTACTTTAATGGGAGAAATAAGTGAAGGTGGAAAATGCTTATAATGGCCATCTTTTTCTCTTAGATTTACTAATCATAGAAAAACAAATTGTATGAGACCCTACCAGAAATTTCAGTTCCAGAACAACAAGAAGGGAAATAAATCCCTTGAGCAGTTATTCTTTATCACTTTGAAAAGAAAATAGATTTAAATTTCTTGGAAATAGTAATCTTGTACAATCTTTCTCCTACATGAGACTTTTCTTTAATAATTTGTGCTATATAATGAGCTATTTGAAGACTGACTATTCAGAAAGCATGCATGTGTGGTCCCTGGAACTGTCTATATGCACAGTAGTATAGGTGCTTTCTCAATATATTGGTACATAATCTGAGCTAAGGTAATATCCTTGGAGTCCACTATCAGCAAGAGATGAATAATTTTGTAAAGTTGTTGTGCTTGACGGGTATCTCTTTGATTACATATATCTCAGAGTAAATGTACCTTAATATTAGTCATCGGCTTCTTTTAAAGTACTAACTATATGTAGTTAAGATAAACAAAAATACTTATTTATATAACAATAATGGTTGCAGAATGAACTTTCCAATATCTTGCATGAACTCAAGGTATCCCCCAGTATCCAGCTACCTATACTATCTTCTTAACCATGTTAGGAATCCAGAATAAGATTTATCTAAAATTTTGACCTCCAAAACTTAACATTCTGAATTATAATGATTCTACCTAAATGTACATAAAACCATTAAACCAATGATATTGATAAACCAATCATTATTGTACAATAAGTTGGCAAAGATCAAAACCTGAAACTTTGTTTAGATCAGGAGTCAACAAACGACTCCAGCAAGCTAAATCCAGCTTGCTATTTTTTTTTTGTAAATAAAGCTTTATTGGAACACAGCCACACTCATTCCTGAACGTATGGTCTATTACTTCTTTCATGCACAATGGTAGAGTGGACAGAGAAGGCATGGCCCATAAGGCCTAAAATATTTACCATTTGACCGTAAGTAGAAAAAATTTGCTAAAAAAATGTGAATATATTCATATTTGTAGAATAATTATCTATAGTAGCCATCATACAGATAGTGGCCACATGTATATATGCTCATTTATTTATTCAACTAATTAGCTACTGAGTGATTTTTATATTTCAGAATCTGTACTAAACTCTGGGCACATAATGGTAAGCAAAGCAGGCAATCCTTTCCCCCATGAAGCTAACCATATAATGGGGTAGACAGAAAATAAAATTTAAAAAATCTCTGTGTGTGTATGTGTGTGTATATATACACACACATACATATACACAGTCTGATTAGTGTTATGTGAGAAACCAGCACTGCAATGTAACAGAAGGTAGGAAGGAGTTGGGTCTACTTAAGGAGGTCAGGAAGTTTCTGGGAGGAGGTACCACTTAAACTGAGACAGATGAGATAAACTAGTACTTTTTCCCAGACTATTTTAGGCAGAGAGAATAGATTGAATCTAGACCCTGAGGCACAAAAAAATTTAGCATTTCAAGGAGTGGAAAGAGAGCTTTTTGGTTACAATGTCGTGAAGGGGACTTGAAATCAGATGAGGCTAAGAGCTAAAGATCTCCTGGATTATCCATGGCCTTGACAGTGAAGTTTAGATTTACTCAAAAATTTTTAGGGAGCCTTTAGCAAGCTTTAGGCAAAAGCTTAATGTGTCCAATTTGTGTTTTAAAAAATTGTCATTTCTGGCGGCTCTGTGGAAATAGAATCAGGAGAGGAGAATTTGGGAGAGCAGTAAATTGCACCTGTCCTAATAAAGGCGAGAACTGATGATGCATTGGTCTGGGCTTTAGGGTCGTAAGAGGAGGATGGAGGAAGTGACAACATAGAGGTACCGTGACGAAAAATTCTAATACATGAAGGCTAGATACATTTGGTGTTAACGCCATGGCTTCACCTATCACATGTGATGCTGTGATGGAACTTTATTCCCAGATGGTTCGATGCGCTTTTTTATTCCATGGTTGAAATGTGCAGGACAAGCCTCATGTAGATTAACATTGAGCAGACGGTAGGTGTGACAGCATGGTTAGGAAGACAGAAAACGTTCTCTACCAAACGCAGGCAATTCCTTGTAGATCTACGTAATAGTTCATTTTGCACAGGGATACTTTATGACATTCAAACAATACAAAGTGCTATACTTTCTGCCTCATTCTCTCTCAGATTCTCTCTCTTGAAACTCAGCCATCTAACATGAGGAAGCTCGGGCCACATGGAGAGCCCCACGAGAAGAGGAACTGGGCTCCTGGCTCTCAGACATGACTGAGTTCCCATCCAAATTGCTCTTTTGGGGAGGTCTGTTTACAGCAATAGACAACTGGAGCCTCTGGTTAGAAGTTGACTTCCCTTTGTAATCTGAGCCTGGGACATATAAGGCCCTTATTAAATCACTATTGATATTGATGAAATCATGGCAGAACAGATAAATAAACCATAATTGTATAAAATTTTTCATCTAGGTAAATGAGTTCAGATGATCCCAATGACATTAATCTTAACCATCATTTCTAAGGGTACTTAAATTCAAACATTTACCATTTTATTTATTATTTTTAATAGACCTTTTTTAGAGCAGTTTTAGGTTCATAGCCACATTGAGCAAATGGCACAGATATTTTCCATAAACCTCCTGCCCCCCACACAAGTTTCAAGTTTCATTAAACTATTGAGTATTTCACATATCTTAAGTATATTTTATCAAAGCATGACATACATAATAAAACATGCACAACTAATAAATACATGGTTTCATGAAATTTCAAAAAGAGAACACATTTGTAAAGTCAGTATCGACATGAAAAAAACAGAACATTACCAGCCTTCCAAAGTCCTCTTCATACTACTCCCAATCTCGACTCCTACTCACAAAATAACCACCAACTTGACTTCTAACACATGTTTGATTTTGCCCGATTTACAGTGCGTGTAACTGAAAACATATAGAATGTTTTCATTTACGATTTTCATCACGCTGCAGTGTGTACGTATCTTTCACTAATTCCCATTGCTACACAGTAGTTCACTGTATTTATCAGAAGTGATGTACTATGCTACTCTCGATGGACATTAGGTCTATTTGAAGCATTATTAAAAGTGATTGCTACCCGGAACGTACCTAGGAGTAGAACTGGGGGCTCATAGGCCTCCCCTGTGCCACATTAGAGAACATATTGCCGGAGCAGTGGTACTCGTTTTACTACATTACACTCCCAAAGTCAGTGTGTGAGCGCCCATTGTTCCACATTCTCACCCATGCTTGCAGCGGCCAGTCTTTCGTGTTTTAGAGTGACTGGTGACAACACGGTGGCATCTGCATTTCCTGGTGACTCATGCCCCTGAGCACATCTGCACGTGTTTATTCACCATTTGCCTATCTTCTCTTCTGAAATACCTGTCAAGTCTCCAGAGACATTCTATTGGATTATTTGCCTTCTAACTGATTATAGTGTTTATATATTCCCCTATAGGTGTCCTCCCTGAAGTAATATCATTGCAAATATTCTCCCCGACTATGTGTCATGAATTTTTATTCTCTTAATTAACACAACATCCTTGTTCTGAGATAGTCTATTCATGATTATTTTTCTCTTATGGTTAGTGCTCTTTGGAATCCTGTTTAAGGAATATTTGTCCAGGTAATTAAACTATTCTGCTATGCTTCCTTCTAGAAATATTTTACACTATTATGCACAGTCGGCCTACAACTGATTTTTATGTTTCAATCTCTACTTTTCCCATGTGCATATCAAATTTATTATATGTCATTTATACAAATAAGTCATATGTCTTCTTTTGTAAATGACATTTTTCACTCAATTTAATGCTTACAAGATTCATCCATGGTATTTTATCTAATTATAGTTCATTCATTTTCTTAGTGGGACAACATTCGAGTATATGGGACTATAATTACTTCTTTACTCATTGTACTTAGAAACACATTTGGGTCATTGCCAGTTAATTTGGTTATTACAAGTGTTGCTTTTATGATTATTCTTTTCGTGTGAAAATATGTATACACTTCAATGGATATATATATCAGTCAAATTTATGGCTTCTGTTTTATGCCCATGTTCATATTTAGTAGGTACTTCAGAATAGTTTCTCAAACGTTTAAATAATTTTACAGTCCAAACAGCAATGTCTGGGAATTTGAGTTTATCTAACTCATCAAATCTTTTGATAATTTTCTGTCTTTCACATTTTTGCTCTAACAGTAGTGAATATGTTGTGGCATTTCTTGTCGTTTTATTTTGCATTTCCCTGACAAGTGGTGAAGTTAAAGAACCTCTTACATGTTTACTAGCCATTTGGAAATCCTCTTTTCCAAAGGCCAATTTCAAGATAATTGCCAATTTTCTATGAGGTTATCTACCTTTTTCTTATTGACTTTTAAGATTTTAAAATGTATTATGGGTGGAAATCCTTTGTTTGATATATGTGAGAATATAAAGAGAATATAAACTTATTCTCTCACCAAATAGTTTGACTTTTTCCCTCTTTTAGTGATGTTTCTTGATTAATAAAATTTCTAAATTGATTGTAGTTTTAAAAATTTATTTCCTTTTTAGCTCTTTTGTCCAATTAAAAAAATATATATCTGCTAACCCCCAAATCATGCAGTTTTCTTATCTCACTAAATATTCCAAATACTTATAGTGATTAAAATATCCCACCTTACACTTTATAAGAGCCAGAAAATGTTGTAATTACAGGGTTTTGGCTTGAGTAGTTCTCAAAACATATCAAATGTGAGTGAATCTATACCTCCACCTCTCCAACTCTCTTCTTTTTACCAGTAAAATAATTGAAGCTATCCATTGCTACAAAGTTGCTAGAGAGAGTAACTCTTATATCACACTTAACAGCTGACTACTTGATCAAATTTTCTAATGATTTAAACATTTTTTAATGTGTGAATGGTTAGTTCTATAATTTTTTTAAAATTTAATTTGTGTTGCCCAGAATGGACTAATGTGGTAAAGAGAACTGAGAAATGAACATTAAACATGATCCCTCAATGTTTAAAAATGGTCTAAATGCTGTTGGGGGGTTTCATTTTCACTGATTAAGAATCCGTCTTTGAAACGGTGAGTGTATCCAAGTGCGTGTTTGACAGAAATTAAAAGTACATTCCTTTTCTTTATGACAGATGCACAGAGAGATTCACGTACAACAGATGCCCGGTCAGTCACATAAACTCCCGATCCTTTTCCAGCACTTCCGACTAAGTGATTCTGACTGCTATGTGTTCCAGACCAATGACTTAAAGGCCAGACACAAATGTCTTTTAAATTTCATCTGATTAATATCCCTTAAGAGCATATTTGTCACTTGCAAAGACTCCGCATGCTGTTCTCCAAGGCAAAACTACGCTGAACTGATATGGAGAAGAAATGGTGCATGTTGAGAATACGGACTATTAGACTCCAATGTGACTGAAACTCAGTAATCTTCACTGCTAAAAGCTAAACGGTAAGTTCCTATAGCAGAGACATGAACTAAAACCTTACCTTTTTCCCTCCAAGTCTGGGGTCACTCCCTAAGGTGATGACACCTGGGTATGGATTTGATAAATGAATAATAAACAGCCCATTAAGTAATGTAGATGCCGCAGAGAACAAACCCTATTTGCCCGAGTTTTGATGCAATTCCTAAGGAAAACAAGACCAAATTTCTAATATGAAAATGTTCCAAGAAAGGCAGCCCATTGTTTTTTTCCTTAGTGTTTCAAGGTCTAAATTCTTTCTCAGCAAAGTAAGTTTTGTAATATTTCAAGCTCCAGAATACTTCCAACCTTAGAAATCATATCTTCTTTTTCATGAGTGCTCTTTGACCTTGAAGTCAAAATGGAAGCTATTCATTCAGCTTTAAATCCCATAAGCTCCTCTTTATAAAATTCATTTTTGTCTCACTATATGACTAAAATAAAATTTATTTAGTGCCATGGGAAATGAAGGAAATAAAAACCAATCCCCTGGAACTCTTTAAGTGCTTTTCTTGCTTAAGTTCCCCTATTTAATATCTCCCTCTTTGAAAAGATACCAGAAAAGCTTTTTTTTTTTTTTTTTTTTTAATATTCCTAGGTTCTCAGGCTCTTCCTCAGGAAATCCTCTGGACCAGTGCCATCCCACAGAAACACAGCGCCAGCCACATAGCACCAGCCACACAGGTCCCCAGTGGGGGGCCACATGAGTGGCAACCACACATTGATGTTTCTCTCCCTCTCTTTCTCCCTCCCTTCCCCTCTCTCTAAAAATAAATAAATAAAATCTTTTAAAAAAAGAACACTTAACTCTTAAAGTATATATATAATCAATATAAACTAATAATAAGATATTTATTTTTTATGTGAAGTCTTCAAAATCCTGTGTGTTTTATACCTCCAGCCTAGCCAGTTTGGACTGGCCGATTTCAAGTATCCAGTAGCAACAAGGCGGATGGGTATGCTGGGCAGTGTACCTGTGGCATATTTGCAGAAACATTTGGAATAAAACCTACTATTTTATATCTATCTTTGGTCTAATTGCTCTTCCTATCTTTCTTTTCCTTGTTGCCAACAGCTTATACACCAAACTGATTTTTGTTTTATTTTCCTTCAAACTAACTAGAAGACACAACTGGAATTATAAAGTTTTGATAGCAAGACGTGAATTCCAAAACAGACATTGAATTGCTTATAATTATTGACATTCTGTTACTTTAAAGTTTTCTTTTAATAGTAATTTTTATTTTCAATTTTTTGTGGGGCCAGGTATAACAGCTATGTCCATCACTCACAAACTATGTGAACTTAGGCAAATTAATTTAACTAGGTTTTATGTTTCTTGTTCCCAATATGGGGAGAAATATTTTCTCAGAGGATTATTCTAAGGATTTCATGAAGTCATGCTCATATACTTAGCACAGGGCCTGACACATTATGAGAACATACTGAACATAAATAGACATGCTTGCTGTTTTTAAGTATTTTTCATTAACTGGATAGCATGAGTGTTTTCTTTGTCTGACTTTTTCATTTACCAGGAGAAGCAGAAAGGATATAATAAACTATTCTAATTCATAGACCTGCTAAAGAGAAACCACATTTATTCAAAGTATTCCTCTGCTCAAATAGCAATGCCTAACTCATCTTAAACTTAATTCCACTCACATTAAAAAAATACATTTCTCCTAATTCACTCTGAATTTTTTTGCTGCTTTGTACAAAATATTCAACTATGTGATAAGATTTTAAGGTATATTCTGATGAGGATCAGTTGATTATAATAATAAAGGGAGAAATAACTCTTCTTTTAAAAGATTGTATTTATTTTTAGAGAAAGGGAGAGTGCGAGAGAAACATCAGTGTGTGGTTGCCTCTCAAGTGCCCCCTACTGGGGACCTGGCCCACAACCCAGGCATGTGCCCTGACTAGGAATTGAACTGGCAACTCTTTGGTTCACAGGCTGGCACTCAATCCATTCAGCCACATCAGCCAGGGCAAGAGAGAAATAACTCTTACTTAACATATACAAGTATGTAGTTTCCTGATTGGTCAATGAGTTCAGGTAGTTAATTTGAAATGTCTTCCTCATTATGTTAGAGAAACGTCAGTAAGCAGTGCAATCTACCTCATGTGTATCTCATAAGGGTCATTTCTGCTATTTTTGTCTAATTCTTTTATCACCCTTCCATCTCCTTCTCCAGATCTATTTTTCCGCACAGTACCCAGGGTCATCTTTTCAAAAGTTTAAAGTGGATCATATCATTTGTATATCAGAGACCCCACGACATAATCCGAATGAAACCCAAATCCCTAAAACGCCCACTGATCAGACTCTCTTCGACTGAACTCATCCCGCATCAACCATCACTGCCCCCTCACTACGTTCATCCGCTCTGGCCTTCTTCCTTCCCTTCAAAATCTCCATGCTTGATGCTTAGCGGAGGCATTTGCACTTGGCTGTTTTCTCCGACTGGAATAGTATACTCTCTCTTAATTAACATGATGTTCTTATTTCAAATGTCACCTCCCCAGAGAATTTTTTTCCTATGTCCAAACCATGTTAAGAAAAAACAAATTAAAATCTGAATTATTCTTTCTCTGCATCCCATCATTCTCTATCCCATTACTGTTTTCTTTATTGCTACTGTCACAATCTAAATTCCAGTGTGTTTGTTGACCTATTTAAGGGATTCATCCCTCTCCCTGTCCAATTAAGTAAAAATTCTTGAGGGAAGAGACCACCTCTATCCTATTCACCATGGAATCCCCATACCTAAGGCATGTTGTTGAGTAATTAATAAATCTCTTACAGAAAAACAGGCCGACGTGATAGGTCTCATTTCCAGACATGATAATGGGTCACACTCCAGGACATGGAGATTTTTAGACAAAGGGAGACCAATCAAGCATGAAGGTAGTAGTAGCCATCTCATCCTCTTGCTTCCATACGGCCTGAGAAATAAGAACTCTAGGGCTCCAGCAGCCCAGGAAAGCACTTAGCCTCTACAAATGCCTCTTTTCTTCCCTCTTTCAGGGATAACAGCTGGACTGGGGCTATGGGCCCCTAAATGAGAATTGAGTTGCAAAGGACAATGTGGAAATAAAATAGAGTGGAGGGAAGACAGGCCAGATACAGATTTAGGCTTTAGACAAGTGAACCTGAAGAAATTGTATAACCCTCTGAGCTTTAGTTTTCTCGCCTACAACAGGAAGGTGACACAACAGTTTCCCCTTATCTGTGGGAAATACGTTCCAAGACTCCCAGTGAATACTGAAACTGTGGATAGTACCAATCTCCAGATACACTGCTTTTTCCTGTCATGAAGTTTAATTTAAAAATTAGACCAGGAAGAGGTGAACACTAATGATATAATAGAACAAACACAGTGATACACTGTAATAAAGTTATGTGGATGTGGTTCCTGTCCCTCAAAATGTCTTACTGTGCTGTATGCACCCTTCACAATGTTGAGTGAGGACAGGAAGTGGGGTGAATGTCACAGGCTGTGACAGCATTAGACTAAGTCTGACGATAAGTGAGGAGCACTTCACGGCTTCTCGGTGGCATGTCCAAATTACCAGCGTCACCATTTTTGCACTTTGGAGCCATTATTAAGTAAAATAAGTGTTGGTTGACATGTATGAACGGTCCATGGACCCAATGTCACGGACACTGACAACGGTGTGGGGATTGTCTGTGGGAGCAAGGGGTGGGCTGGGTGGAGGAGGGCAAAGGGGGAAAAATTGGGACAACTGTAACAGAATAGCAATTAAAAAATAAGGATTACTTAAACACAGATACTGCAATCCCTCCACATTCTAATCACCAAAATGGCCACTCACAGCTATGCTAAGGGTGGGTATAGCTGCAGCCACGCTGGACAGTGGAATGATTCACGTCCAGGGCTCCTGAGATTTCATCACACTGGTCAGAACGGCATGCAGTTTAAACCTTATGAGTTGTTTATTTCCGGGATTTTCCATGTAATATTTTTACACCAGTTTACCGCAGGGAACTGAAACCCCAGACAGCAAGACTGTGGATAAGAGGGACTACTGAGCTCATCTCAGTGTTGCTGGAATGATTGCATTATGCAGCCCACGTGAGGTGCTCAGCGCTCGGTTCGCACTCTACCCCAGGCACATATTTTCCCTGCTCTGTATCTTTCTAACTCCTTTTCCTCTGGTTTTAGTAGGTGCGACGCGAAAACTTTATCTCAGTGAATTTGGGTAATGGAGGAAGAGAAAGTCAGGTAAGAGGGTCATGCGCACAATCTAAGTTACCTTAAACCTAGAAAATCCCCAGCTGAAAACGTAAAACATCTTAGTTATCATTTGCTTCCTTTTTTTTTTTTTTGGCAGAAATCTCCTTTAGGTTTTTGTATGGAAAAACAGCAACTTAGGCTAATACAGAATTTAGATAGCCCACAGTTCCCTTTCAAAATTAAATGATAATCCATTAATGCTGCATTGCTGTGATAGTTTCCAATAGCTATTTCTGTATGGAAAGCCACTATAATAAATGTGTATCATTAAGTTTATATGTATAAAGACAATATATTTTTGGCACATAACAGCAAAAGGGAGAGGAAAGAGCTCTTTGGTTAAAAAGTAAAAAATGCCTTCCTTAAAAATACAGAGAATTTATAAACTTAGATGCTACTGCTGGGAAATGACATGACTCAAAATGTTTCCCAAATACAAAAACAAACCATTTAGTTCCTAGAACAGTTCTCTCTCCCAGAGCACAACCATCCTTAGTTGTGGACAGCCCTGTACATGTGACTGGGGAAGTAAAGAGGAGCTACACCAGTTTATCCCTCTGTAACCAGCAATACGGTAAAAACCTCTCTGGGCGGAGAGAGTCTCTATTTGTCCTTTTCCTTTTGCAAAGTTGTATCTCCTAAGACATTCACAGGGCGTTCACCACAGTGCCAAGGAACAGATTAGTTAAAGGTTTATATACAAAGCTCTTTCTCCCTTTATGTATGTAAATTGAGGGAAAGAACTCATCATTCAAGCAGTCATTTCAATAATATATATAAAAAAAAGAGGTTAGAAGGACAAATAATGATTAATGAGAATACCACCAGCCCAAAAAGTAAAGGTTTCATTTTAATATGAAAGGACTAGAAACTTACAAAATAAAATGCATTCATTTCAGAAAAAAAAAGATATTTTCCTGTGCATATGAAATTGCTATGAATTCTAAAAGCGGGCCCCAAAATATGCTGCTTTTTAGCTATGTATCCAGAATATAGGAAATGTTTTATGGAGTATTTATTAAAATCAGAGTTCAGGCAAGTGGCACATTAAAATTTACTTTGCCTCTATTTATATGGTTCAGAATGACTAAGGTGATTATTCTTTACCCTCCAAGCCAGGATTGGGGCAACCTGTAGACTTAGCAATAGGCTCTGTTTGCAATGATGAAACCAAGGACAAAGCAGTTGGTTTGTATTCTATGGAAACACTCCCTGCTATGGGAGTATTTATCAATGCACACCCTTCAGTCACCATAAACACAAAACACCTTTGGAAGGCAGCAACGATTAGTCTGAACCTGTGCAATACTCTGCAAGAGGCATTTTGAGCCGCAGCAATGCAAGTACAGAGTACTGTGAAAATTTAGGGTCACACAAACCAGACCCGGAATCAAAGCTCTGCTGCAAACATCCCTGTTATCTTGTCATGGAAAAAAGATCTCCATGGATTTTTGTCTGCTGTCGACTTTTCGTAGAAATGTTGGTTGTCAACGCTACCACGAATCTGGAGAGAGGGTAGTAAGAATACAGCATGTTTAAAAGCCACAAAGATCCAAAGATCCAATGTTCCCTGTTCTTACCAAGATTTGATTGTTGTTGTTGTTGTTTTAATCTCCTCAGATTGCTGCAAGTATTTGGTTAGTTTCCAGAGTTCTGAGACAATTTTGCTAGTGTCTCTTTGCTTTTATAGACTAGAAAGTGTTGGATTTCCTTATTCTTCCATTTTGAAAGTGCTTCCTTATCCAATTGACTTTATAGTGTGAAAGGGCTCTCTCAAGTTTTGAGTTGTCCTTCTTGTTGGTCTATTCATAGAGGCTCCAAACCTACGTTTTAAATGCGCCTTCATACAGTTGTCTCACACGCAAACATATATTTAGACAGTATGGTGGACAGGGAATGGATGCAAAGGATAGCCGATTTCACCATACTCACTTACTGATAAATGTAAACATGCTGTTGCCCCATATCTTTGAAGACAAAACAAGTTTCAAGCTATTTAGAGCAATTCTTTGAACTGTGAGCTGTTTTATTAGAATTCCTCTCCATTTGGAATTTGATTTCCTGCTCAAGCCCTGGTTAGCATCTCCAGTCTACTACATAAGCTGGACCTACAAATGGCTGTGTGTGTGTGTATTCCCAAATTCCAAATGACGGGTAGAGTGTTGGCGCCAGGGAGAGTTCAATTTTTTCTTTGCCTGTTTGCTTTAAGATGACCTAGAACAAATGTTTTATTGACCATCTCCAAGTACAGTCTTTTTTCCCTTTTCTTTCAGTTGCAGAAAAATAAGAAGTAAATTCAGCTAGCCATAAAATCTACTTGCTTCTGATATTTTAAGCTGCTGTCTGACCTAAAGTTAGACTAATCTCACTCAGAGTTTCAGGGCTTAAAGGATTATCTTTGCCTTTAATGAAGAGAGGACAAAGTTCTGATCTTTCTTCCTTCAGCAAGTTCTGATTTCAGGTCATACTTTCTCTGGTGCTTGTGGCAAAGACAAATAGTGTGTAACTTCATTTTAAGTGACACCAGTGGACATGACAAAGGATGAAAGCATATTCTGGATGAGTCTTTCTACACACTATTTGGATATTGGAGGATACCTACATAATAACAGCCTACCAATAACTTACAGCTGTGTAGTATTAAAATTTTTGTAAGACATTCATATTCTTTGGCAATGTTATAATATTTCACAGTTTTATTGCCAAAATATTTTATAGAGGACAATTATAATAGGGAAATAAAACTTTCATGGTTTTATTAATAATTTTATTAATACAGGGTAAACTTTTCTTTTTTTTAATGGAGACAGGAAGTGACTGATAGAGAGGAGAAGGTATTTGAGATAGAAGTCACTTTAGCACTGAAATCTTTTTCTCTATGCTTTGTCTTTATATCTTAATAATAATATGACTTCCATTTTTAACTTAGAAAGGCCACTTAAATTGCACAGAAATACAAAGGATAAAATGACAAACACCCATAAAACCACCTCAAATGTCCATAGTATCCCATATTTGATTCACAGTTGTCTCTACAGAGTGGGGCAAAAGTAGGTTTATAGTTGTGAGTACACAAAACGGAGAGTTTATTCTTGTGTTATTTATTAATTATTGTATTATTTTCCATGTAAACAACTGTAAACCTGCTTCTCTCCCCCCCATATCTATCTATCTGAAATAAGTGATTCAGGATAAGGTAGGCATCCTCCACACTCTCACTGTCATCTTACTAACCTTCTTCTCTTTCCAGGGACAACTGCTGTCAAGAATTTAGTGCTTATCCATGTTTGTATACTTGTTACTCTATTTTTGATTTCTGTTCCAGGAAAAATACATGGTATTGTTTCTTGTTTTTGTAATTTGACCATTATGTGTGTGTGTGCATCTGCGATTTGCTTTTCACTAGCTCCTAACTCAAGAGGAAATTATCCATTCTATATGAGAAGTAATAAAACTGAATTCAAATCACACTCAGGAACTCTGTAGAGAAGCACATTAAAGTTCCATAAGCCAGAGAAAGATCAGGGAATGCAGAAGTGCACAGGCAGAGCACATTAATTCATATTTACCATTTCAGAAAGGGAGCACACCTGAATCCAGCCAGCAAAATGCCACACTAAGAACCTGATTTGTTAATCTTGCACAAAAATAGAACACACAAAAGCATAATCTTTTAGTGTCGAGTCCATGCATGAGGACACAAATGTTAAAATGCAAATTATGTGCAAATCTTTCCTTGTATACAGTGTACAGTACTTCACGCTGCTCTAAAGCATGGGATATCTGTAGTTGTTACCTTCCAAAAAAGATATGGAGTAATGTTGGTTCCTGCTTACAATTTTATGAAAAAAATCACCAGCATACATTTCATTGATTACTAGAGTCTTTTATATAGAGCTGTTTACTCTTTAGAGCTGTTTACTCTTGAGAAAAGAATCAGGACTCTACACCTCCGATGTTTTCCCCTACAAGCAGCGTCTGGCCTGCGCTAGGTAATTGTCTTGCTAAAAAGACGGTGTGAGATCCCAAGCTGAGTAAACACACATCACACCCCTAGAATTAACCTCATTTCCAAAGCCTCCCAATATGAGTTGGAGCTCATTTTCCTACTCTTTTTGAGTCATGAGTCCTTTGATAAATACCATTTTTAACATCTCCCTCCATCCGTCGAGCTCCTGAGAGCATATGACTGAGAATCAGAGAGTTGAAGGTCTGGCCTCAAGTCACACAGAAAGGTCAGAGTAGAGGCGGGATGAAAATGCAGCACTTCTTAACCTGAGTTCTCTATAACATGCCCGACCTAGGTCTGCCCTTGGACTGAATTCACTAGTGAAACAGAAAACTGTGTTTTGATCAGGTAATCAACTCAAGGACTCAAGACTACACCCATCAAGTCGCATGCTACTTTTTACTATCCCACTAGACCGACGTAACTTTTCCACATTCTCATCTACTCAAGGGATACCTCTTCCTTCTATCTCCTGCTCTTAATGTGTTCTCAGAAAATAGGAATTGATTTGAATAATGTTCGTTAATTCATTGAACAAATATTTGCTTAGAGTCTAAAAGCACAAGCCACTGTACTAACACTAATTAAAGTAAAAGCTAATGAGGATCATAAATACCCAGCAACAAAAACACAAACAATAAAATTGTTACATTCAACTTCCTCATTTGCCGAAGTCAAGGAAATATCCTACATCAGTCAACTGGTGACTCAAATTATCTATTCCTAGAATAAACATTTTGCTTTATCCATGGGAGGCCCTTGATGGAGCAGAACGGAATTGTATTTGACACTCATTGGATTTGGCAACTGCCACCCCTGCTTAATCAGTTACTCACAAGCAGTTTCATTTGTCTGTATTGTTTCTAAATTACAAGCAAGTCAAAGATCAAAACTTATTCACGTACTTTGGGCTTTAATCAAAATAAACCTGATGGAGCATATCAGTCCCGTCCCATCCCACAATTTTCTATTTCATTGTGCTCTCAATAATAATTGCTCCAACACGGCAGACGAGTTCCTCGCCGATAATTCTCCTTTCTCATTTATCAACAGTCTCAAAGACCACATTTCACTGCAGACGATCCCTCCATCTTCAGTTTGTGGGTTCTTCCCTTCATGTGTGAAAGAATTGAGAAGAAACCAGAAAATAAAAGGTAAGCACTCTAGATAAAAGAACACTATTGATTTCCCACTTAATCTTATA
Source organism: Desmodus rotundus (assembly GCF_022682495.2). Lineage (NCBI taxonomy): Eukaryota > Metazoa > Chordata > Mammalia > Chiroptera > Phyllostomidae > Desmodus > Desmodus rotundus. The sequence continues at coordinate 148,170,795 of NC_071392.1, forward strand.
AAATGCCTTTCTTTTCTAGAACTTCCCTCCTTTCCTTTTAAATATCAACAAGAAAATGACCTTTGCATGATTTCAAACTAAATTATGCACTCTGGTATTATAATATTGTTTTGTAAAAGGTCAAAAAAACATTTTTCAATGTAAAGATTGCTCTAGAGGACAACAAAAATTTTTAAAGTTTTACTGTTTCAAATCAGTGAATGTATATGAATATATATGTTATACATTATATGTATGTAAAGTACATATGTATGTGTGTATATACATGTCAGTATTTGATATGTTCACATACAAGATGTTCTTTTGTTTTGAAATATCATCTACTGACTTTGAAATAACTGAAAAACACCAAAATTCCTTAAGGGTATTATCTGGGTTTTCTATTTTACTTTTGTATTCTTTCTAGACCACAGATATTGGAGACAAGGATAACAAGGAATTACAATTTAAAAGATTATTCAGTAATTGTTTACTAACTACATATAAAAGAAAACTTAAAGGATCTATTCTCCACAGAACACAAACTACTTAATAGTGACAATTGTTACAGGTTTATACTATGTTTATATAGAATAACATAAAATATTATACTACTAATACTATAAGTAAAATATACAAATGTCATATAGTATAGTTGGGATTCTGATATTATAGCATATAAGATTCAATGTAATATAAAATCTAAAGTTCTAATTACTGGGATAATACTAAGAAATTGTCTAAATATTTTTTTCATCTATATATATAGATATATATATATATATATTTCTTCTACAAATAGTTTAAAAACCTGTTGAAGATGCACACAAAACCTAGTTACTTCTCAGAAAAATCAACAAATGTCTATTTTTTTAACTACAGTTTATAGAAAATAGAGCAAAACATTATTGCATCATGACTTTTAGGGAAATGAAAATATTTCTTCAAGGTTCCATACCCAAACCCCCCTACTATCTACATTATCTTTCTCAGTGCATAAGTTCTTTGAGATGCAAAAGGAAGAGCTTCGGATGAAATATTTGGGCTTTCCAGGGAAAGACAGGTATGAGAAACACGGCAGAGCTGAGGGGAGGTAACGATTCCAACCATCAGAGCATCGGGGACCTGCGTGTGAGAGATACATTTTAAATAGTAAAAGTATGGGATCTAGCCTATCAGTTAAGATATGTTTACCGGCAAGCAGCTGCGAACGAGTGAGTGATTACCTATATGAGCAATACTGTGAGTTCATAGAGCTGATGGCAATTTGGGAGCTCGGGCTCAGAAAACAAAGGTGCCTGGTAGGGCGGACGACTACTGAACAGAAAACACAGACTTCTTCTTTTGAAGAGGGAAAGTTTGGGCACCATTGCTATAGCTGATGCAGTGAACAACTCCTAAAAGTATCCTACCATATCTTCACGTCATTCGATTAAGGTTAAAAATTCTTGAATTAGGTTATCCAGTTGGCAGCTAATCCAGCTTTCCACACCCTGGCTCTCTCAGGTTGGAGTGAGGGAGGGTGTGAGGGCTCCAGCTTCAGATCGGGAGTGTGCAGGACAACTTCTCACTGACGTTTCTTCAGACGCAGAATTCCTGCTCAGTACAGGAAGGGACGGAATACTGTACAGAATTTTTTTTTTTTTAAGTAGTATTTGCCCTGGCTGGTGTGGCTCAGTGGATTGAGCACTGGCCTGCAAACCAGAGTCACCCATTCGATTCCCAGTCAGAGCACATGCCTGGGTTGTGGGCCAGGTCCCCAGTAGGGGATGAGTGAGAGCCAACCACACATTAATGTTTCTCCCTCCCTTTTCTAATAAATAAATAAATAAAATATTTTTTTAAAGTAGCATTTACTATACTTAGTTATGGCAGTAAGAGATTCTATCATCCATTCTACACATAGGTCACTTTATAATCATCTCCTGAGGTTATATCATCTAATTACTTGTCTAGATTGCTTGTTGTCATTTTCAATGGCTAAAAAATAGTTCTCACAGGAACAGGGATTTGCTGCTCTTGTTCAATGCTTTGTACTGACCACCTGGACCAGACACTTGCAATCAACACACAGGTGATCAATAAATGTTTGTTGAACGAATTGATTAATAAATAAAAGAACACCATGATGTGTGGAAAATACTATTTCTCCTGTTTCTTCACCCAATTTAATTCTTTTGAGTACTTACAACACAACTTTTTGGCCTATTTGCAACCTTAAGTATTTGTTTTCACTTAGAAGCCTTGCCTGAAGGCAAGACGGAGGGATTTCCGCTGTGTTTTATACAGAGTTAGCAGCTCTGTCTCTACATCCCCATGGAGAAAGTGCATCTTTGATGTAGGTTGTCTGATGGGCAGTGTGCTGGACATAACTATGAATTTGTGATGACAATAAATTAAATGTGAAGCATCTGGCCCCATTTCGAGAGCCCATTGGCTACACATGACTGGCGGTTACTATATCAAATAGCATAGAAATAGAACATTTTCACCAACACAGAAGTTTCTATTGAGCGGCATTGATCTGGACCAAACCTTCCATGACTATTCATTATCATTAGAATAAAATTAAACATGCTATCCCAGTCTTCCCCATCTGATACATTCTGCATCTTGATTACTTCTTTGACTTTACTTCATACCAATTTTTGTTGTCTACCATGCTCCAAATACACTGGCCTTCTTTGTGTTTTACATTTACCAAGCGTAGCTGGGGTCTTGGAATTGTTTGTTTCCCTTGCCCTTGGCATTCTTCTCCCAGCTCATCACACGGCTGCCTTCCACTCATCCTTCAGGTGCTAGCTCAAATATTGCCTTCCCAAAGATCCCGTTCATAATTATTCCACCTACATTAGCCCTTCCATCTCAAGTCCTTTTCTAGTCCCTTACTCTATTTTATTTCCTCACTGCACTTGCCACTTCAGGAATTTTTCTTATCCCTTTGCTTATCTCTATTGCTTTTGCTCTTGAATGCAAACTCTAGATATTCATGCACCTTGGATATCTCCTTGCTCACAGATGTATCTGCAGCTCAAAGCTCAGTGACTGCCCAGAGTAGTTACTCAATAACTAGAGTTAAATAAATAATGTATTTTCTTCCAGCGACTTGCCCAAGGTCACACTGGTACATGGCAAAAATATGGAATTTGAATTCAAATAATTTCTCCATCTAGAGCTGTGACTACAATAAAGTAAAGAACTATTATTACTCAGAGGAAAAATGAGGAGGAAGACGATGCCTAGGAGACCCCTCAAAACCTAGTTACAAACCTAGTCCTGTAAAGACGGCTGGAACCACTGATGCTGCTCACTAAACATAGAGTCCGACAGCAGCACCAGCTACTGGAATTTGGAGGAAGCTGTGAAGCGAGGCCTTGAACTTTGCACTGAAATGTTATTACTTGGCAAAGGTAGCCACCCAGGTAACCCTAGCCTAAAGCCTAATGGCAAAGTGCCTGCCACAGGACACTAGGATGGCTCAATTAACAGCAAGAGCCACCCACAGGAGACAGAAAGGGGCGATGTCAGGAGGCTGATCAGAGGACCATGGCGGAAGGAGACAACATGAGATCGGGAAGTTGCTGAGAAACACTATTAAGTCGATCAGCCAGCAGCACTAATGGGGGGTCAGAAGGAATTGATGCTGAGTTTCCAGCAGGCCCTCAGCACAGCTGGCAGCAGCAGGAAGAGCTGGCAGGGTGAGAGAAAGGAGCAGCTAATCAAACTGTCTAACGGGCTGATTAGACAAGCAGTGGGATCAGACAGCAGGGGTAGGAGATTCAGCTGCAGGGGGATCAGACGGATGGGCAAAGCAAAGACAGCCAAGGTCAGCCAAGGGTCTGGGCACAAGGAGAAGCTGATTGGGCAGCAGCAGTCTGACTAGCCAGCTGTGACAGCTCATCACACAGTACCAGAGCCAAGGAGAGGAAGACTGAGGAGGGCCGAGGGAATGGAGCAATTTATAGAGCCCAGGAATCTTAAGAGTCAGAAAAGCTAATCAAAGCTGACAGCTGCTCCGCAGAGCTGAGGGTGGGGCTAGTACTCAGTTTGCAGACTGTGCCTTTGTCCAAGGGTTTATTTTTCACACCACAAGCTGAGCATGCTGCTCAGCTGCTTTCTCTACTGTCCCAAGGCTCAGGGGACTATGATTTTGAAGTCTCCTTGACAAAGTAGGGCAGAGGCCACCTGTCTCAGCTCCATCAGTATGGCAGCCTGGACTAAGAGCTGAGGTCTGCTCTGGAACCCTGGCCAGCCTGACTCACCCAAGCAAATCAATATGCACACATGCATGGCTTTCCTTTCCTCCCTTTTTCTTTCATCATGCCCCACCCCCCTTTTGCACAAAGGATTCTGAATGTGAAGGTGTAGGTCAAATAATTACATATTTTAAACATGTCAGAGATGTCCGCTCTCATCACCTCCGCTTCAGGTGCCATCACTCCCCACCCTTACGCATTATGTTTTCTCCCAAGCCCCCCGTCAAACCACTGTAATTTTTTCCTGTTACAATACACATACAGAGACACACAATGAAATGTTTTAAAGTTGCATTCTTGTGATATGATTTATACAATGGATTTTGTAAAAGCAAGAAATACATGTAAAACTTGAAAAGCAAAATATTTCCGTATTTTCTTTATGGTGCTGTTTTCAGACTTGCTGCTAACATGAGTCTCTCACCACCAAGCCCATCTGAAATGTTCAGAAGATCAGGTGGTTTCCTCTAACCTGTGCTCTCCTTGCCTGTGACAATTGGGAATCGAAAGGCACATGATCAGAATAATAAAACTTACCTTTTGTGAGTGCTTACTAGGAAAAGTAATGTGAGAGAAGAACTATTCACATCCCTATTTCGTGGGAAACGAGGCTCAGAAGGTTACGAAATTTGACCAAACTTACACTGCAGGAGGTGGGTTAACTGAAGGTCAATGCTACTCCACACATGGCCTATGTGTTTTCAGTACAATTAAAAGATATTAGACGAGCCATGGCTGGTGTAGCTCAGTGGATTGAGTGTTGCCTGTGAACCAAAGGGTTGCCAGTTCAATTCTCAGTCAGGGCACATGCCTGGGTTGTGGGTCAGGCCCCCGGTGGGGGGCACACGAGAGGCAACCACACATTGATGTTTCTCTCCCTCTCTTTCTCCTTCCCTTCTCCTCTCTCTAAAAATAAAAATAAATAAAATCTTTGAAAAAAGATATTAGATGAAAATTTGTGTAGGATTTTACTGCCCTGCCCACTTTTGTTTTTCTTAACAAATAAACTAAAGAAAGCTTTTCGCCAAGGCTTAAATATTCTGTGCATTAGGGAAAGCGGTCTGCATTTAGAATGCGGCAGGTAAAATTCTTGCAGGAAGTGAGATTGCTAGGTTTGAAAGGTGTTACAGCAGGCGTGAATTGAGCGGGTCCTTATCCTATCTCTTTCTCACCTTCTGCATCATCTGGAGAAGGATATGAACCAAGAAAGCAACTAAAAATGGGATTTTAATGTATGAGGTAATTTATTCAATATAAACTAGACTTGACACTGGAACAATTAAAATAATGTGGTACTAGAACAAGGATAGACAGATCCATTAATGAAAGAAGATAAAAAATTTAGAAAAAAGTATAGGATTTAAATCAGTTATAAAAGTAACCCTTCAGATTGCTGACGGAAAGATAAACTTCCTAATAGTTCTGGGCTAATTTCCTGACTATTAAAAACAGTAAGATCCTTTGTGTTACAAAAAAAATGCCAGGAAGGATTAAATTTAAAGTTGGTTACAATCTATGTTCAAATATACCTTGGCCGACATGTACAAAAAATTTTATAATACGCTTCTCTTGTGACCAAGCATTTTTACTTTTAGTGGGTGTCCGTCACATCATTGTTTATTCTTACAAAAATAAAAGATTAATGTTGAAAGAAACATCAAACAATAGGGAAGTCATATAAATAACATACAGTGTCCCTTATAAAAATGGGCTACATCACTATCACTACTAATGATTTGTGCTGCAAGACTGATACATTACTTTTGTAACTAGATAGTGAACAAAGCCAATATTTAAATTAAGTATACAAAATACATAAACTATATATCTAACTAACTACTATAAACTACTTGAAGCCAGAAAGGGGACTTTTGCCAATAGTGCCAATTTTATTCCATGTGAGGACTAGCGTGCTCCGCACTGTAATTCATACTCAGTAGGCACATAAAAAATATCTAATGATATCAATTATCAACCAGTAAAATCATTCCATAGTTTTCCAAAGTTACTTTGAAAACATCTTTGTATCATGGTGACCCTATTTGACAATGCCTAGGTAAATGCTTGAGAACTAATCCTTTAGGGAAATACATGTTTCCTAATTGTTATTTAAACCTTAATACAGTGTATAATTTTTAGCATTATATTATAAACTGCTTCCAGTCCACTTGCAAACCAGTGAATCACGATGACTAAGGAAAAGCAAGAAACACTGGGCAATTCTCCAATCTCTCTCCTCCCCAACAAATGTCCAAGGAGAATGTCTTCCCATGTGCACTTTTGAGAGTGTGTTATTATTCCCAGCTTAGCTTTAAGTGAAGAATCAGACTCAGTCTTGTTTTGTTCCATTATACATGAGTCTTTCAAAGAAATAGCACAATTGTGTCTGCCTGCCTTCTCTAGGAGATGGAGAGAGAGCAGATAGAGTCTTTCCTTACCAGTTACATGACTTGAATCATAATGATCATCTTGGTTATTGCTTCCAAATCCAAAGCATTATATATGAGAGTCATACTTGGGAGATCTTAAAAAATAATAAGTAGGAAAAATACTAAATATTGGTCTAAAAAATACATTGATTTAATTGCTTGGAAGCATGAATAATATCATTAATTAGTTAGTAATAGTAATTCACCATCAAGCCAAAGAAAATTTGGTCAAGCCCATTTAATGATAAGTGAGCAGTGTGTTCGCTGCTAAGGAATATTGATCGTTAGAAGTAATATGGCCCTGGCTGGTGTGGCTCACTGGATTGAGCGTGGGCTGTGAACCAAAGGGTTGCCAGTTCAATTCCCAGTCAGGGCACATGCCTGGGTTGCAGGCCAAGTACCTGGTAGGGGGCACGTGAAAGGCAACCACACATTGATGTTTCTCTCCCTTTCTTTCTGCCTCCCTTCCCCTCTGTCTAAAAATAAATAAATAAAATCTTTAAAAAAAGAATTAATATGATTTGGTAATCTAATCTTGGGTACACCTACTCAGGAGACAGTTGACTCCTAATCTTGTAATTCTAAAGGAGGAAGACCACCATCACCATGGCAGATCCTTCCAGTGAAGACTTGTTTGCTTGTTATTTTGTCATTGGGACTATTTTTCACCATTGAGAACGGAATGGTGTCGAGGGAGTTCATGCATTTATAATACTGATGGTTTAGGAACATAACGCAAGGACATGGATCAGACAGAAAATAATTGATTCTGGGATTGAATCCAAATTCTCATTAAACCAAATGTGCTAGCCCATTAGATGTGTAATATACAAATTCATATTACGTCAGTGGAGAAAGATCTAGAGCAGGAGTAGCGGGCTCACGTACTTACTTACAGGGCGAGGAAGGTTTCATAAACAAGCATGTTGGGTTGCAATCATTATAGGATGGGAAAATGTAATAAAAACATCTTAAACTTAAAATGCAATTGAAATAATTGTGTTAGAGAGTGGGAGAGGATACCAAAGGCCACTTTCGGCCCAGAGGTTGTCAGTACTGATATGGCAAAATAACTAGTGCATGTAAATGTCCCCCTAATACAAGGGACCCAAGTACTGCAATCTGAGACAACCAAGTCTGTGACCAGGTCTCATCTGTACTTCACTCAAGAGGACGGGCACTTTGCCACTTGCTGAGGAAAAAGGAATAAGATACAGTCCCAGTTCCCCAGAAGCTAATAGTTCAGGGAGTTTATAAGTTAATGTATAATAAATGGCAATTAATTCTGAGAAGTGCTATAATAAATGAAAGTACAGAGAAGAGGGGCAGCTACTGAAAATAGAGCAAGTGACATCTGTGTTGAATCATTATGTATAAATAGAAATTATTCAGCAGTGAATGTGAGAAGGACCCAGTGGGAAAACAGTGTATTACACTTACTAGTGATTATCCTTCTGATCATTCCCTTCCATTCCTCAGCCTACAATAGTCAGGTAGCTAGAGGATGGATGGATGGATGGATGGATGGATGGATGGATAGATAGATAGAATGAAAGAAGATAGATACTCACTCAGTAAATGGTTAGTATAGTGGGCAGCATAAATCACTGAAGTCAGCCAGAGCTATTCTCAAACCCTGGGAGGCAGCCAGAGCTGGAGTTCAGATTCTGCTTTCTGAGCTTACTAGCCGAGCGACTGGCATTATGTCGCTAACTCACTAGGTATGTTTCCTTATCTGTGTGGTGCAGACAATAACATGACCCATGTTGCTGGGATATGGCTCCTGTCATATGACGTGATGCACATAAAATCTAGCTTCTACAACATAAAAAACATACACAATTTTTTAAAAATTTCAATCATCAGTGAACATATAACTCACTACCCACAGTTGGACCAAGAGAACTGAGAGCAAATGAAGTATACCATCTCTTCCACATCATTGCCCCAGGCCACACTAGGTGCTTGGAGGTGACTCCCAGATGCCAGCACTGGGCTCAGGGCAAGGGCTTCCGGGTGGGGGATGCTGGCAAGCTGCTAGCAGGAGCCTGGGGGAGTGTGGCGGGGTGGGTGGGGGGGGGGAGTCCCTGAGCTTCTGGGAGCTGCCGGTTCTGTTTCACTGCTGTGCCTTTCATTTGGAGATGTGGGCTGAGATGACAGGGTTGCTGTTTCCTGTGCTGTCTTTCAGCAGAGCGCTGAGGCACTTCCTCATCACCTGCACTGCATCGCCCACGTGGTCATTTGTTCCTGTGGCGTCATTCAGAATTAGAGCCTCAATTCTGTCCCTTGGATGAATGGTGCAGAAGACTGAAGTTTTTAGTACTTTAAACAATTATTTTTAAATTAAAGATTACCTTCCATCAGGCCCACATGAAATAACTTTAGGGCATTTTAAAACTCTAGGACAGAGGAAAGTTTCTCAGCAAACAATGTATGTTTGTTTTTTAGGAAGTTTAAGATAGAAATGCTAATCTGACCCTTCTAGAAAAATACTGGTATTTGATGCGGCCACTCTTTAAATCTCAAAGTCAATGCTCTGTACACAGACACCTCTCGATAAATGCTATTGTGTGTTAATGACCTTGGAATACAAGGGTTTTCCTTGCTTCCTACCCCCTTCGCTAACCTGGTGATAAAACAAATGATTCATTTATTCCTGTTGAATTTGGGCTAGCAATATCGATTGTAAAAAAATCTTGCTGCCCATATTATCTCCTAACTGAGAATGCTAGCATTTCCCACATACCTAGAATACATTGGCATCTTCAATTCTTTTGTAAGTGGCAGGAAAAAAAATACTACTAATAAATAATATAATTATTTTTATATGAAGCAATCAAAAATCTGAAGATGAAAAATAAGATTTGCATTTGTATCCCAACTCTGATACTTACAACGTGGCCCCGGGTGTGCGTTTGAACTTTGCGGACACTCATTTATCAGACTTTTATTGAGCACATATCAGGTCCAGACCCTAATCTAAGCACTGCCCTCACCTAAACTAGTCTCTTTTTAAAAATGAGCATCAAAATGATGAGGCCAGGTATGGTTCACTAAGACAACACAAAAGTGTGTTTTAAATTGGAACATCTTGTAGAGAACGATTAAGTTGTCGACACATTCATTTCATCTGTCTGTTCTCTGAACGGTGAACAATGTCAGACAAAAACCACCCCCTGCCTCACGGAAGATGGACATGGCAGACCGTGGTTTTCTGAAGCCTCCTTTGTAGCCATGACTCATGCTCAGGAGCCAACCTCTATCAACCCGATGACCTGACCCTGGAGTCAGAGGGGCCAGGAGGGGTTTTTCGTTTGTAGTGGTGACTGGGGAAGGGCCAGACCCTTGAGGAATCAGTGACTAGCGGGCTCACGGCCAGACAGAGTGTGCCAAGCCTCAGGGCCAGCACAATGAACTTCAGGGGCCTGGACTTCATGATCATGGTCTCCCTCCCCTCGCTCTGTCTTGGCCCAGGGCACAGCCCCCAAACCTTATTCTGCAGCCTCCTTGGTAATTCTCTAAGCTTTGCAACATCCTTTCAGTGCATTTGTTTTCTGTGTTCATCAGCCAGGGGAGCTCTCTGCTGCTGCATTCCTGACTGATACAAAGGGAGCAGTTAAGCCTTGGATGGTTTTAAAATACTTTACACCTGTGGAAGAGGCTATAAAGTTCCCATCCTGGGCCCAGGAGCAAATAACAAAAGTGATCTGTCCCTGCAGGGATTTTCTGACTTCTCTATCACAAAGGACAGTCTCATTCTGACCGCTGGCCCTTTCTCGGTGAGGCTCTGGGGCAGCAAAAAACAAATCAGAAGATATGGGAGTATGCTGGGCAGCGGTCCTAAGGTGTGTTTTAATAAAAACTATTTCCTTGAGATGCTACCCCATGAATAAATGGCTCAGTGACCAAATAACTTTAGGAGAGGCTGCCTATCATGTCTCCTCTTGGAAATATGCAAAACATATAGACACAATCTCTCTGAAGGGAAGTGGTAAAGAGATATTTGTAACATTGTACCTTGTACCTACACTTGTTTTGGGTACAGTATGGAAAATTATTTTCTAAAACACCAGCAACACTCTGCCACCCAGCATTATGCTGAGTAGAACTTCAGGCATGAGTCTAAAATTCATCTTCTCTAGGCATCTGAAATGAGATAATCCTAGAAGTATGCTATGCACAGTAGCAGGAGAAAGAGCGCGGAGAGGGGATGCACATCACATACCACGTACTAAGAATACAATCTTAGGGACGTCAAGGCATGTCTCTTCTGTAGAACGCTGCTAACAACCCCTTTTCACCAGGGCTGTGCTAAGGAGTCACTGCGTTAATTTATATAAAACTCTTAGCACACTGTCTAGCACATAGGGAACAATTTGTGCTGTTACTGTAACAAATTAAATGGGAAGTATCAAAAATTAGATTATTTAATGACTGATAATGACCTACTACAAGACCAATCATGTAACAAGTGGTTAATAAAGAGTAGCAAGTTAGGTTACCTTTCCCTCATTGGTAAAAGAAATTTGACTAAATAGAATGGCTACAGTTATCCAATCCCCTTACTAGACTGTGACCTCAGGGAGGGCAAGCAGTTGTGTCTGCTTTGGGTCAGCATACCCCCCCTGATAGAGCAGCTAAAGCACAATATGTACTATGTTTTTGTATAAGTTAAGTAGACATCTCTCTGTCTTTATTAAATCCACATAGCATAGAATTGAGACTTTTCATTATTTACCCTGTAGAAATATCATCAAAGTAAAATATCATTAAAAAACTCATTTTCTAAAATTTACTATATTACTCAACCAGGTCCCAAATTTTTTCTCACTTCAACTTCCAATGGGTAGCCAAAGGCAAAGACATGAGAACATCTTATTTCTGACTGAGTTAAGTAACACACACTGGCACATCAACAAGGGTGCTGATTGAATGCTTGGTTCTGAGATATCTGAAGCCCTTCCCATTAAGCAATTTTCCACAATTCAGTCCATACATACCAAATTGCTACTGACTGCAGGGGAGAGCGGACTAACCAAGTTTACAGAATTACCTTTTGGTATACAGATGACAGCCACGCAGACAACAGCAGATGGATCGAAGATGCTGGCTTCTTGGGCCAAGAGAACCGGCCGGACAATAGGTGCATGTCAAAAATGTAAATGAAATCAACAATAACAAAAAGAAATCCACGTCAACAAACCCAGACTACTTATTTTACAGTGTATATTTTGCAAACTGCCTAATTCCCCAAATTTGTTCTCTTCTCTTGTGAGGGTGGTAACAGTTCTCACGTTCCACTCACCGAGGCTCTCTCAACATCACGTTCCTCGTCATCCCTTCAAGGACTTAGTATAGACTGATTTTTTTAAAGAAAAATATCTGATCATTTTGGCTCTTTTAAGAGAGTTCAATGCTTCCCCATGGTCTCAGAAAAATGATCCAAATGACTAGTTTGGTTTGCACGGTCCCTGTCGGACACCTCTAATAGTCAGGATAGACTATGTTGTGTTACAACACTAAACAACGCTAACATATGTCTTAATACAGAACATTTTCATTTTTTCATTTACACAAAGTTTGCCACAATGGCATTCAACCAGACTTCCAGATCAACGGTCCTCCAAACAGGGACCTACATCCAGGCCTATAGCTTTGGAGGCTTCGCCGGTACATACGAGGCATCCTCATGCATCACAGGACTAGATAATTGTGCAAGGCCTCTGAGGCCCTCAGCCCAAACGTGACACGTTCACAGAGCTCACTCACCCAGCTGGAAGGGAGGTGGGATATGTATGTGAGCAAATGAACATTTGAGAAGCAACACTGTCCCTTCCTCACATCCTTACATGCTCATCCTACCTCTCCACCCTCCAACCTGCTCCGAGCTCATAGCTATGCACTGTCTCTTCAATAAGCCTTGCTCCCTCCTCCCGTTGGGCATTCGTACGTTGACCTGTGTGGGGAATATTCTTTCCATCATATTCCCTTTCCATCTCCCCAACCATCTGCCTAGTTGATGTTTATTTTCTTGCAATCTCAGCTAAGCACCACTTTCTCAGGGAACTCTTCCCCAAACAGCTCCCCTCCCACCAGTACCATTATAGGTAGGTCTCCTTCAGGAGACTTAGTCCATTGTGCAGACCCGTGTTCCTCAGTGCGACTGTTTGACTAAGGCTTGCCCATCCCACTGGAATGATGACCGCCAGAGACCATGAACTCTATTGATTTTGATCAGCTTTATATCTCCAGCACATAGAAAAATAACAGGTACACATGAACTCAATAAGTGCTTGTTATGTGAATAAATGATGAAGAATTGGCCCTTTAGAGAGATTATAACATATAACTAAACGCATTGCTAATCAATGACAAAGCCAAGATGCATGCATGGGTCTTCTGACTCCAAATTCCTTTCTCTGCACACGGCTCACCAGCAGGCCAAACATGGAACTGGGCAGCCCTGGAGGGGAGGTGCCATCTCCCAGAGAGCCTCTACTGTCAGGAAAAAAAAAAAAGGCATTTGCACCATCTGCTTTCACAGAACTCACGATTCCTTGGGCCTGGAGATTTTGGGGTGTATAAGTTAATTACAAAGTAACCTCTGTCAACTGGAAAGAAAGAAAAGGAAGTGACTGTTAGTGTCAGCCAAGAGAGCTTTCAAACTTTGAAGACAAAACAAGTGCTTGTTCTGTGGCTTCTATTGTCCCTCCATATTTATTTTCAGTCTGTGGGGACAGGCAAATCACGTTGCCTTATAATGAGTCACTCTTTCTAAAAACAGAAGTCTGTTTTCATGAACAATAGTGATTGTTCTGGCTTGATAGTCAGTGAGGCTGAAAACCACTGAAAACCAGCTCAAGTGAGTGGAAAGTTTCTTCTGTTCCCATGGGTCACCTGATACAAGATCAGCTCTGTGAACTAGTTAGTTAAAAAACACTATGTTCTAAAAGTATATGCACACTCATTAAAAAAAGCATTTAAAATATTTTAAAAGTACAAGCAAAAGTACAAGAAACCCAATTTCATTTGAAATCCTGCCTCCCAAATACCATAATTATAGTCAACCTTTGGGCAAACATCCTTTTAGGCAGCTCTCTCTCCACAACCTGCATCTTTACGGAGTTGGATGTCTTCAGATGGACAACCAAAAATTAAATTGTTCAGGGCTGACATATAGAGCCTTGAGTTGGAATACTAACCCTGCCACCCACCAGCCATGGGACCTTGGACAATTAATTTAACTGTTACTTTGTCCATTTGTAAAATAGTGTATTTGCTTCGCAGGATGGTTATGAAGACAAAATGAGACAACTTATGTAAAGGACTAAGGACAATGCCAGACATTCTCAGGCATCTAAAGGGGAAACAAACCACAGTTTAATCTTCCCAGTGGAACAGAGATGGGGACGATCTGAAGCGAAGCTTGGTACACGTGACAAAGGGGAAGGTGGGGGGCGCCGTCCACAGACATCCCGCAGCGAGAACTGCCAGGCCTGTGCCTTCCGCTTCTTTCTGATAAGTAATAATGTGCGCTGAAGCCGAATTGGATTTCAGACAACTCGAGGTTCAGTTTACTGAAATTATCTGAAAAGTCATTCTCTGCCAGAATAAACTGTCTGTGTATTGTGTGAAGACAGAACTATCATTTACTGAGCAAAGTGCTGCGCAAGGGATTATACTGGGTCCTTTACAGTCATCATTTGATTGAATCCTCTCAACAACACTAAGAGGACGTTGCTGTTGGTAACCACGTTTTGCGGATTAGAAAACTTAACCCTATCAAGTTTAGGTGATTTGCCTAAGGGTTTACAGGATTTAATAGAGGGCCCCAGAGATGACCCTAGGTCTGGCTGACTACAAGTTTGGAGTCCTAAGTCACTGAGTAGTACTGTTTTGCCAGGCATTGGAACATCTGCATTTATTTTTCTAATCCTATAAAATGAGTTTACAAGAGAACAGTTACAATTTTAGAAGCAAAATAGAACGTCTTCTGCATAGACAACGAACTTAAGAAACTAGTGACGATCATACCACACATCTAAATTGTATAATATGTCACATGATTCAAATGTCACATGATTCTTGTAACCGTGTTTCAACCCAGAGAGCAGACACTATGATGCCTATTTCACTTGCCTAAGAGGTTAGATCGCAGATTCACTTAGTTTTTAGAAGAAACGTGTAGACTTTTCATCCTTTAAATTCAGCGTTCTCTTTACAACACTGCTTTCTCCCTTCCAAAGAATAATCTTAAAGTATTTTAAAACTCTTTAAAATACATGTCCTGGAGCAAAACATTTACAGAACATTTAAACATTATTTGGTACATCAGCTAAGGAAAGTCTCTGGTTTGAGAGAGCGCCCCGTGTACCTCGAGTAGCTCTGCGCAGGGATTTACAGGATAAGGTCCGAAGTGAGATTTATGACAAGGCTCCTCTGGTGTTGGTGCCGCTTCCCTGGATGAAGAAAACCTTTTCCTACTCATATTTGGTGAGATCCTATACTTGATGCTAACCAGGGACTGTTTTTGTGAGAACTCAAACTGACTGCCTTCATCACAACGAATGATATTTGACTTGAGAAAGAAAATGTAATTAACTGACTCACAGTACAATCACTCTAAATTAATCAAGAGAAGACAGACATTAATTCAGAAGGGGAAATCCATCAAGAGCCCACCTAGGCAAACACTGTGGAATCATTAATACCCATCTCAGAAGCCTGAACGCCACCGGCTCTAGTCAGCCAGTCGCTCTCCCTTCTCTCTGCCGCTGGTCCACGGAAAAACACAACTTCCTACATTTTTCTTCTAACAACTTAATTTGCTTCTCACTGTGGGGCTGTGTGGATGGTCACAATGGACTGGTGCTTGAATGAGAAGAATTTATTAATATGGAAGATTTGCATCGAAAATATTTAACCTTACTATATACTTCCATTTCGATCAGAACTTACTTAAACCTTTATGCCCACTTGGACTGACTGGCATCCGGAGGGGTGACTACAACATTCTAGTAGTGAGGTAGCCTATCCAACCCAGGTTGGTGGAGTAACTGTAGTTGTAGCTAAAAAGAAGATCTGGAATAAAATGCGAATCCTGCCGTCTTTCAGCTGTATGTCAGGGGCAAGGCACCTTACCTCCCCGAGGCTCAGTTCTTTCATCTGCAAAATTGGTGACTATCTGCAAACCAGACAGTTGTGAGGTTTAATCGAAATAATGGATTTAATTGTTTTGTAAACTCTAACGCAGTAAATGAGTAAAGTTTCTGGGACCAAGAACCACAGATTCAGACCTTGGTCCCTGCGGCATATTGGCTATGTAGTCGCAGGTAAATTGCATGCCCCTCAGGGCTAAAGATATGGGGTCTGTAAAAGGGTAAGAATAGTTCCTTGCAAGACTGCTGTGTAAAACAGCAATAAAGAACCAAATGTAACAAACAGTTGTCACTCAATAAAAGTGATCATTATTGTTATTATTATTATGTCTAGTAAGTTGATACATTTCCCCACATCATAAGATTCTTAGACAGCAGTAGGATGATCATAATAGAAAACAGAAGATCTAATACAAGAAATCTTAGGCAGAAGCCAAGGGAAGATATGGCAGCGTTGAGAGACAGGATTATTTGCAGCACATGCACTTATATATTGGACAATTTCTGGGGAGTATTCACTTTCGGGCAGGCAAGAAACATTAGATATAAGCCTTGCTGACAGGCAGCTTACTATCTAGTTAGATAGATAGAAATTTACACTTACAGATGCATTTATATATAGATATACACACTATCTATACATGTACTACATATATATATAGTTAATATGTATTTATATATTTGTACACACACCAAGTTAAATTTGCATTTAAGAATGAAACAATAACAGGTCACAAGACAGTACATAGGGAAATGGAACAACTGCGACAGTGAAGAAATACTTGAGTATAGGAACAGTGCCTGTTTTTCACGATCATGAGTGAATCCTTTCACCCACAGAGTTTTCTCAAATCCATGTATTACGTAAAGGAGTCTACCAATGCAAGGTTCGTTGCAAAAACCGGCTTCTCAGGACTGGAATTGAGCTTCATGCCTTTGTCGTTCTCCTGTCTTCCCTGCTTACCTGGCATACAGATAAGGGAGAGTTCTCTACCTATGCCTCTCAGGACATATCAGCAAAGCTGGTATCCCTGATACCACCCTTAGGCAGAAAGCCCTCCAGTGTTACCCCCTTGGTCTAGAACTTGGCAGAAGGGCTTCGTCCTGCTGTTCCCCGGTGAGCCCCTGCTCGTCCTTCAGCCTCTCCTGGAAATTCCTCTTCCACTTGGAAGCTGCCTTGGAACTACTCTGTTAGAATGAATCATTGATTCCTTGGTTGTACTTTATCATCATCAGTTACTATATTCCAATGATCTGGTTCCCCATCTATCTTCTCCACTAGACTGTGAGTTTTTCCAAGTCAGGGACTGTTTTTTTTGGTTTCCTCTCTCTTACTGTATGTCTGCAGGGATGACATGTAGTAAGCCCTTTAGAATTAAATTGGTAGTCAAATCTTTCCAACAACATTTGTCTTAAATATCTCTAGAATTACAAGAGATTAGAAAGAAAACATGTGTGTTGAATAATGTCAGCTCACATTACTGAGTACTTATATGACAGGTATGATACTGTTATTAACCTCATTTCACAAGTGAGAAAACCTAACCTCATAGCGGTAATGAGACTGATCCAAGGTTAGTCTGGCTGTCTGTATGGGACAGAGCTGGCATTCGATCATGGGTCTGTTAACAATGGACCATTAGGTCAAGAAAGAACTAAATTTAGGTAATCTGCTCAAATGCCACCATGCTCTGAAAAGAGCACCAATGTGGCGATTCAGAACTGAGAAAGCTTCAAAGCTAGCGCCAGAGGAGAGGAAAAGAAATGTACACAGAACTACCCATGTTGCTGCTCTTAACAAAACCTGTGTTTACTTATTAATGAAAATGCAAAAGAGTTTGCTCTATTTGGCAAGGTTAAGACAATCTGATTCATAGAAATTAAGATGCTGTTCTGCAGTTTTCACAGAAAAGAGCTAACATAGAACTTTTGACTGCTAACACAATTATATGAGGGAGATAAGTATTTTGGTTAAATGTCACTAATAACTAATGGGGAAATTTTCATTTTTACTAGACATGGAAAAATATATGACTAATAAATAAGTGATAAAGGCACCTAATTATCACTTATTAACAGGGGACTTTTAAAGCTATGGCTATATTTCTTTTTCCATCTTTAATAAGATTATTACTGAGTTTTAAGTTTTTGATATTTTTATTGTATTTTATTGATTATGCTATTACAGTTGTCCTGATTTTTCTCCCTTTGCACTCCTCCATCCAGCACCCCTCACTCCCTGAGGTAATCCCCATACCATTATTCATGTCCATGGGTCATGGGTATAACTTCCTTGGCTACTCCATTTCCTATACTACACATCCCCATGGCTATTTTGTAACTACCCACTTGGGCTTCTTAATCCCCTTAACTCTTCACCTATTTCCCCACGTCACCCTCCCATCTGACAACCATCAAAACACTCCATATCCATGATTCTGTCTCTGTTTTTATTTGCTTAATTTGTTTTTTTGGATACAATTGTTGATAGATATGTATTTCTGCCATTTATTGTTCATAGTTTTGATCTTCTTTTGCTTAAATAAGTCCCTTTAACATTTCATATAATAATGGTTTGGTGACAATGAACTCCTTTAGTTTCACCTTGTCTGGGAAACGACGTTTTGATTCTAAATAATAGCTTTGCTGAGTAGGGCAATCTTGGCTGTAAGTCCCAGCTTTTCATGACTTTGAATATTTCTTGCCAATCCCTTCTAGCCTGCAAAGTTTCTTATGAAAAATCAGCTGACAGTCTTATGGGAACTCCCCTGTAGGTAAATAACTGCTTTTTTCTTGCTGCTTTTAAGATTCTCTCTTTATCTTTAATCTGTGGCATTTTAATCATAATGTGTCTTGGAGAGGGCCTGTTTGCATCCCTCTTGTTTGGGATTCTCTGTGCTTCCTGGACTTGCATGTCTATTTCCTTCACCAAATTAGGAAAGTTTTCTTTCATTATTTTTTCACACAGATTTCTAATTTCTTGCTCTTTCTCTCCTCCTTCTGGTACCCCTATGATGCTAATTTTGGATCTCTTCAAGTTGCCCCAGAGTTACTTCTAATATCCTCATTTTGGGGGATTCTTTTTTCTTTTTGTTATTCTGATTGGTTGTTTTTTGCTTCCATATGTTCCAAATCAACAATTTGAATCCCAGCTTAATCCATTCTACTGTTGTTTCCTTATAAATTGTTCTGTATTTCAATTAATGTATCTTCATTTCTGACTGGATCTTTTTTATGCTGCTGAGGTCCTCATTGAGTTCCTTGAGCATCCTTATAACCAGTATTTCGAACTCTGCATCTGATAGATTGCTTATCTATCCTTTACGCTTTTTCTAGAGATTTGTTCTGTTCTTTCATTTGGGCCATGTTTCTTTGTCTCCTCATTTTGGCAGCCTTCCTATGTTTGTTTCTATGTACTAGGTAGAGCTGCTCTGACTCCATAGCTTGGTAGTGTGGCCTAATGTAGTAGGTTTCCTAGAGGGTCCAGTGTCATAGCCTCTCCTACCACCCAAGCTGGGTACTTAAGGTAAGCCCTCTGTGTGGGCTGAGAACACCATCCTCTCATATATGAGCCTTGATTGCTGTTGGCAGATCAATGGGAGGGATTTCCCCAGGCCAGTCAGAAGCAAGGATTGGCTGTGACTTCTTACCACAAACCTCTGCCCTCCATGGAAGATCAGCTTTGCAGGGGCAGGGTGGTGGTGCTCCACTGCGTGAGCTGGCCCTGGGGTTCCTAGTCTGGGTGGATGTGATTTCCTTAATTCTTTAGTTGTCAGACTTCCATTCAACTTGATTTCTTATGGTTCTGAGTGATGGCTGTTCTATATTTTAGTTGTAATTTTGATGTGATTGTGTGAAGAGGTGAGCCATGTCTGCCTAGGCTGCCATCTTTACTGGAAGACCTCTTCTATTCTTGATTTTAAAATAGAAATGTACATTTAAAAATAAAGGCAGAGTTCTGTCAGAAAGGACAATGAAGAAACCCCAAAGGGTAGCCTATTCTTTGTGAGCAAAGAGACAATGAACAGCAGGCTCTCCAAGCATTGAAGATGTCTTTGGGAATTTCCCTCCTTTCTTTCCTTGTATCACCTTCTATTTCCATGTAGACAGAGTGTGATCTCACCCTCAGAAGTTCTGCTGGACCATCTCAGGCATGGGAAGCTTCAAAAAGATTATTGACGACTTTGTGAAATGCTTTAGCTAAAGGCTTTAGCCTGTGGCTATAGAACAGCTTTGAAAAGTGTATCTCCATGTCTGTTTTGAAACTGAGCTTCTCTTTTAGGAATAACAACATTGAAGAGGTGGCCAGTGACAAGATCAGCAACTGCTAAGGACTCAAGGTCCACAATATTTGCTCAAATGCGTGAATGTCTCTATGTATGTGTATACTAGAACACATGCCCACCAATTTGTTCTAGAATTCCTATTTAGTACATTCTCATTGATGGAATTAGTTGAAATGATTTCTTGAGAATGATCTTTCTTGTTATTGAAAAGACTGGTTGGATGCTCACCAGTCCTATTTTGTCTTTGTGGGAACATAGAATGACTACATTTCCCATTCTGTTTTATAGTTAAATTATCTGGCTTGGTTCAGGCCAAGGAATGTGGACAAAGTGATATATTCTGGTTTCAGGTCTGGCATTAGAATGTCTTGTCCACTTCCCCTTCCAAACCCACCCCAAGCCTTCCTGCCTAACCTTCCTGGTAGATGACACTAACCTGACCTTGAAGCTTCAGCATGATAGAGATGTAAGATGTAGACAGCTTGAGTTCCAGCATTACCTACCTCAGACTTGAATGTGAGTGAGAAATAAGCTTTCTGATCAGCCACTGAGCCTTTAGAATTTATCTGACGCCAACATGGATTGCCTACTCTAACAGGATATTTGGTGAATAACAAGTATAATTGCTCCGAAATGACTGAAACATAATGTGGTCTCACAGAGACGGAATCTCTCATGTACGATTCTGCTATTTAGAACAAGGCACGATGACGTTTGCCACACAGAAGGACACAGTGACATCGTGTGCTGTGTGTGGGGAAAAGAACTTGGTACAGGAATGGGAACAGCTGTTTTTGGTAAGGAAAGGATTTCCTTATTTTATACTGAAATGTTTTTAAAGTATTTTATGGAGAAGAAAAGTAAAACATTTATTCTGCTTAATAACTTTATCCAATTAGTCTTTAGGCCCAAATTTGTAATGATTTTTCTATTAATAACTATAAAGAAGCCATCAACTGTAATGGAAAACCTTTTAGAAGGACATTTTAAAAAGATGTGCTTATAGCAGTTTACTTTTAAAATAAAAGGACTCATATTCAAAAAATGTGTTGGGCACTTCCATTAAACAAACTTCAAAATGTATTAAAGTCTTTGATATATTAATATGTCTTATGTGTCTCCAAGAGGGATCTGTCATATGGCACATTAACCAAATTTATTTGACCTCTGATCTGTCCCTGTCTTCCCCCAAACCTCCTCTACCTCATACACAAATGGAGAATTACCGTATTTTTGGACTATAAGACACACTCCCCCGCCTTAAATTTAGGAGGGAAATGGGGGTGCATCTTATAGTTCAAATGTAGCTTACTTGGCTCACAGGGGGATGGGGGAGGTGGTGGAACGGGGTCACAGGAGGCAGGAGCAGGACCACATTTTTTGCTTCAAAATTGTTTTCCCTATTTTCCTCCTCTAAAACCTAGGCGCATCTTATGGTCCAGTGCCTCATATAGTCTGAAAAATACGGTAGTGTTCTGAGGAATGCACTCTGAAAAGGAGTGATTTAGAATCATTGCAAACTTATGTAATTACAATAAATATTGGACAATATCCTAATGCGAAGGTGCCAGTCTAGTTTTAAAAAGAATTAGGGTGATTGGCATCATTAAACTCAGAAAACTGTTTCCAACTTTATGTTTGGACTAGGAAGCACTACAGACTTCACTTAACCACTATGGCTGGAAAATGTAATAAATGTCCAATAGAACTTGCTGGTTAACCTGTTTATTCAGTGAAATTTTTCTGTGGCATGGTCGCCTCTGCAGGGATAAGGGAAATCGTCTCTGAAACTCTGTTTCACTGGGCACACTTGTGCTAGATGAGCTCCCAGTTATATAGTTTGAAAAATACAGAACTCTACCTACCACAGGTCTTCAGTCACTGCCATACGAGTTACAGCAATGTCGACACAATTTGTAGGAGACACAAAAAGGCAAAGTTGCCCATGACTAATTCTTCTGGGCAGAATAACAGTAGAAAAAGAGCATTTTCTTTCACATCTATAGACTTTGGAAGACAATAACAGATGTTTCAAAACTAATATTTTATTAGTAATATAAGAAGCCAATGGTGGCGCTGACGAACAGCTGGTTAAAGTGCTTATCAACCAAACTGATAATTAAAATGTAAAATTCAATCAGCCTCTGTTAGCGCACAAAATAAATCTCCAACGGATCTAGGCTAGATCAAAATATGTTTGTCTCCTTTCTCATCAAAACTGCACAGCCCCAATGCAGAAAATTTCACAAATTCTAAGGAAATACAATACTGTCTTAATTTGAACTATCTGTCTGACTCAACTAAAATAATGGAGCAATTCTCTCTAGCCCCTGAACCTTGTGAGACCTCCCTCTTCTATGCCCTCAGAAAATATATGATTAAGGGAATATGGGCAAAAGCCAGGGACCCTCTAAATCATGCGGGAGAAAAAAAAGCAAACCACCAAACAAAACAAACAAAAATCTCACACATAGTGATGTTCAAAGTCCAAACGGATTCACTGAGATTGAGCCTTGTTGCCACGGAATACTCACACCTCCATCACCACCGCCACGGCACGAATAACAGAAACTGAGTTTCCCTACAATACTGCTCTCGTGTTCATTTGAGACAGTGGTTTTTAAAGTTCAGCATATGCCCAAGTCACCTAGAGCACGTATTACAACACAGATTTCTGGGCCCGACCCCAGAGTTTTTGATTCAGTAGGTCTGGGATGGGCCACAAGGAATTTTATTTCCAACAAGTTCCCAGATGACACTGATGTGGTTGGTCTGGGAACAGAGAGAACCATTTAACATATGTTAATAGAATTTCACCCACTGAAATTTAATGCAGACCCTATTATGATGCAAATATAGTTGTTCTGAGTGGTCTTATTTTTCAAAATTTAAAATAGGAAAGCATGACAGTTAATGTGATAACAGAGAAATAACTGCATTATATTGAATGCTACATGATTACAATTGACACCAGTCTAGCAGGACTTATCCCTGACAGGGTTTGGCTTGGCATCCTGCTAGGCGAGCTCACTTAATTAAACCAAATAACTCCCTATCTCCTATTTGTACTTTTCACCATATCCATTCTTCCCCCCCTTTCAGATAATTATATGCTTCTTCCTTTGTCTGGAATATACTTCTTGAACCCATTACATGGCTAACTCCTACGGTACATTAATCTTAAAAATCATCTTTTCCAGAAGATCTGCCTTGAAGTATTTCTTTCCTCTCTTTTCCAATGAGAGCATGCGGGGGTCACCTCAACCATAGCCCTTCCCAGAGCATATTGCAATTTCCTGTTTAAGTATCTGTTTCTTTCCAGAGACTGTGAGCTCCTGACGAACAAGGATCTGGTCTTACTGGTCATTTGTATTTCCAGCCACCAGAATAAACCCTTGACAATCATATTTGAATTTTTTAAAGACTTTTATTTATTAATTATATTTTTTAGAGAGAGGGGAAGGGTAGGAGAAAGAGAGGGAAAGAAATATCAATGTGTGGTTGCCTGTCATGCACCCCGCACCGGGGACCTGGCCCACAACCCAGGCGTGTGTCCTGACTGGTAATCGAACCAGCAACCCTTTGATTCACAGCCCACACTCAATCCACTGAGCTACACCAGTCAGGGCAATATATATTTGAATTTTTAAAAATATGTTTTTATCACCATAAAGCAAAATCTAGAGATTTTGTTATCTTCCTTGTGACTTCAATTAAGTAGCTTTTGAATAAATTTATTTGTTGGTTCATTCAAACTTTAATTGACTGATCCCTATGTGGCAGATACAACAGATATATTGATGAAGAAGCTCAGGAGATTTCTATGCTCATCTGTTTCAGCACTTAGTGGGGATACAGATTAATAAAAAGATAATTACCTAGTAGTGTGACAAAGGCTTTGACTGGAACAGTAAAGACTCTGAAATAATTGTAAATGAGGACCAATTAATCTACTTGGATTAGAAAAGGATTCATGAAAAAAAATTCTAACTAGTGATTATTGAGATAATCCGTTTTCCTTGGGTGTCTTATATATTAGTTTACTATGTTTACATCATGCACACCAACTATCTACGGGTCCATTGTTCAAGCTCCTAAAACTTTTCTTGATAGAGAATAAGAATCAGAAAGGAATTCATAAGCTAATTATGTGATATCAGATATTTAACTCTTTTTGAGGTGAGGGAGGTTAACTTTTTTTATTGTTGTCCAAGTACAGTGGTCTCCATTTTCCCCCCACCAGTCTCCCCTGCCCCACACACCCCTGCCTCCCACCCTCAATCCTTCTCCCTTTGGCTTTGTCTATGTGCCCTTTATACATGTTCCTTGACGACCCTTCCCCTATTTTCCCCATTATTCCTCTCTCCTCTCCCCTTTGGTTACTGTCAGTTTGTTCTTTATTTCAATGTCTCTGGTTCCATTTTTCTTGCTTGTTTGTTTTGTTGATTAGGTTGCACTTATAGGTGAGATCATATGGCATTTGTCTTTCACTGCCTGGATTATTTCACTTAGCATTTTGCTCCCTTGTATTTGGAATTTTAAAATATTTACCCTTTTTCCCACCTAAGAGTTTTATTCACTCACTTTCCATGTAAATATGCAGACTTGAGAAGTTGATTACTTTCATTACAATGTCATTATTTCTCCTACCACGTTTAACTGTCAATCCATGCTATTTTAAATTTTGAAGGATAAGACTACTCAGAACTATATCTGCATTACAATGGGGTACACATTAATAATGTGATTCATTACTCTTTTAGTATCATCTTTACTTTAAATTGTCACTTTAAAGCTTAGGGGTTACAGCGTGGACTCCTGTGCCCAGGGTATTGGCATTTAAGAGATTTATCAGACACGTAAAACCAGGCAGTGGCCACAGGCATAAGGGTGAGGATCAAAACTTGAAGAATAAAATGAAAAGGTTCAATCCACAGTGTGTGAATAATTCACAAACACTAAATTGGTATTTGAAGGCTCTCCTATCACCTTGCTTATTCCCATAGTCCTTGCTTAGGACCTTTTCTTCTCAGTTCATCTTATATCCTGTATATTTAACAGGAACCAAGTTTGAATGTATTAAAGAGGAGATTCTTTATCCTCAGGCACAAAGACATACACATATTTTATTAAAGTGAGAAATATTTGAGAAATATAAAAGGTTACATCTACCACCCCCTAATGCCTCTAGCTCATTTTTATTTCCCTCTGGTCTCATTTAAGTGACCCTTCTCTATTTTGATTTCCATCCCTGGCTGCGTATCAGAATCACATGGTGTGGTGGGCATAAGGGCCCCCAAAGAGGTCTACGTCCTAGTCCCTGGAACCTGTGAACATGACAAGCTGCACAGTAAAGATAAATTAAAGTTGCGGACGGAATTAATATTGCTAATTAGCTAACATTAAAATAAGGAGATTATCCTGGAACACATGGATGGACCCAATGTAGTCACAAGAGCCTTTAAAAGCAAAATAGTGATTCTGAAAAAAAGAACCAGAGTGATGGAGGCATAAGGAAAACTTGGCCTGATTTATTAACTTCGAAGTGGACCATCAGTCACAGAAAGCAAGCATCCTCTAGAAACTGGAAATGGCAAGGAAATTAGATTTCCCCTAGGGACTCCAGAAAGGAATGCATCCTTCCGACACCTTAATCTTGGCCCAGTGAGATCCCTGTAGATTTATGATCTACTGAACTGTAAGATAATATATTCGTAAATGTGTGTTTTTTAAGCCACCAAACTTCTGTGCAATTTGTCACAGAAGCAACAGAAACTTAATAAACCTTGGACCTTTTAAAAATCCTGAAGCCCGGATCACACTCCACATCAATTACATTAAAATCTCTGGGGAAGGTAAGGGGCCAGGATGAGAACCACACATGGGTAATTTCTTAGCTCCGTAGAAGGTTCCAATGTACAGCCATTTTTTCAGAACTGCTGCTCAAAGTGTATTCACTGGTCTCCACAAAGACCTACGTTGCCTCAGAATAAACTCTTCACTGGTGGTAAGGCCCATATGATGATGTCCAGTCACTCAGGAGCAGAACACCAACATCATCTTGGAACTTGTTAGAAATATACAGTCTGGGTCCTAACCTCGCTGAGTCAGAATCTGTATTTAATACCCAAACTAGGTGATTTTTATATGCACATTAAACTTCAAGAAGCAAATAATGTGCACTGGCAGTTGCCTCCCTAGTCCAAAATGTTTCTGCTACTTGCAATAATTTTTAAATCATTACCTAGCTATAAAATGTTAAAGAAGGCCCTCAAGGCTCTGAGTTTATTGTACAAAGGGATTCTATTTTGCTTCCTTCTTTCTTTTCTTTCTCCCTTCCTCCCTCCTTCTTTCTCCCTTTGTTTATTCTCAGTGTCCAAGACACATCATTTTTAACTTGCTAACTGGCTGGTTTAATAATAATTGTAACTGTAGAAATGATAATAACTCACTGAAATGCATGCTACTATGAAATAAAAACATAACTTGAAATGCCAGAAAAAATCCTACATTTTAATTTAAACTCAGTGGTCCACTAATCCCAGACGAATTTCTCTTAGACTCTGGAGATGTTGACTGATATATATTAGCTTACTCTTAAAATTCCTAAATCATTCCAAACACCTCTTGGGATTTTATTTCCATCAGCTAATAGCTTCAATGATCAGAAATCCCTTATTACATTAAATTTAAATTCCTTTTATCATAAACTTACAATTTTTAAAATCCAGCCTTTGTGAAAAGAAGCATCCTGAACTAGAACTGTGTTTTCTTCTGTTTAATTTTTGTTCCTCCAATCTGGAGTTGGAGCCACCGACGACAATGACAGGCTACGATTTGAAAGTGAGAGACACGAGATTGCAAACTGTGCCTGTCACCCCACATCCTATGCCCATGAAAATATCACCAATGCACCAGGGTTCTCTCTTATGCTGAGCCCAACACTAATTTCTGAAAGCTTCTCAGCACTGCACTTTAGAAACCACCTAAATGCTAGGCTAAGAAACCAAATGAATAAAGACAACTAAGTATTTTTTTTACTTTAATCATTTTATGTAACCCTCAGAAAAAACCAAAGAGCTAGGTGTTACTCCCACTTCACAAATGAAGACTCTAAAGTAAAGAGGACATTGGTTATTTATACAGGTGGAGCCGAGATCTGCACTGAGGTTTGTCTGGTTCCAAGGCCCATGCTAACACAACTGCTGCCTGCGGTGTACAGCACGATTTGTTGGCCGTGATGAATATGACAGGAAGCCACGTTTAAAATATTTTCCCTTCAGAGGTTCTACAAAGACCCCCAGTGGGTCAGATTGACCATGTGGTTCTTTTCCAAGTAGCCAAGTGTTGATAAAACTATGCTATGCAAGTTTAATGAAGAAGGTCACTTATACAACACATCCCCGCTCTAGAAACTTGTCACGGCAGAACATGAAGTCCTGCTTAAGTGAAGCCCACATGAAGAACCAAACCATGCTGCCTTCAAACTGCTAGCCTACTGGGCTGAATTCCAGCTATTGGCTGAAAGCACACAAGTAATTTCCGATTACATGGGGAATCTTCACAACGTGTTCACATATACTTTGCCGCCAGCTTTGTTCATAGCATCCAGTATCATTAAGCTGCTGAAACAAATAAAAGGAGGCATCATTCAAAGACTTGCCATCCATCCGTTATTGTGGCGAAAGGGAAAGGGAAAATTCATGAGGATAACCTTGCATGTGCAAGTGTGGACAAATGGTTTCTGCTTTGAGATCATTACCCAACACTGCTCCTCAAAGTCAGGTCTGTCTGTTAGCTAGCTGACAGTGACCTCTGTCTCCCACCAAGGGAGGCTGTTTCTTCAGGAAACGGCAGGCAGTTTTGCTATCTTGTTTATAGCCAAGATCGAAGCATATGTGACATTATCTGATAAGACAGAAAGATGCAGTCCGTCCAATGTGCCACTGATTTTTAGATGCCCCCAAATGGAGAAAGCATAAGCTAAAGTTCACTGCCAGTTATGCAATAATTAATTTAAAATAGTTTTATTAAGCAGACTGAAATTAAAATTCAGAAATGCCAACTTGTGGGTCAGGCTCCACCAGCTACTGGTTTTGGGACATTGGGCAAGTTATTTAACAGCTGCATACCTCAAACTCTCCTTCAATAAAATGGAATAATACCCACATTTCAGGGTTATTATAAAAATAAAAATAAGTGATTATATGCCAAGTGCTTAGCATGCTGCTTGGAGCAAAGTAGACCCTCAAAAAACAGTAGCCTCCTTAGCACTTCCTTCTATGGGAGCCAGAACTTCAGATTACTTTCTTCATCTCCTTAGTGATATATACTTTGAGCCCTGTACGTCAAAGTGCTCGAGGTGGTATATTTTCACTGGTTGAAATGAAAAATGGTCCAGTCGTTCTGGAAAACAGTTTGATAGTTTCTTAAATTATTAAGTATAGAGTTACCATATGATCAAGCATTTTCACTCTAAGATATATAATCGAGAGGATTATCAAAGAAAACTTGTATACATGTGTTTATAGCAGCTTTATTTATAATAGCCCCAAACAACTCATATGTCCATGAAAGTAGAAACAACCCATATGTCCATAAATTGATGAATGGATAAGTAAATAGTGACATATCTATCCAATTTAATATTAGTTATTAGTAAAACAAATGTAGAACTTTTCCTACAACATACATGAACCCTAAAATTATGCTGGATAGAAGAAGCCAGTCACAAAAGGCTACAAATTACATTGGG
This sequence comes from Desmodus rotundus, assembly GCF_022682495.2. Taxonomy (NCBI): domain Eukaryota; kingdom Metazoa; phylum Chordata; class Mammalia; order Chiroptera; family Phyllostomidae; genus Desmodus; species Desmodus rotundus. The sequence continues at coordinate 148,199,658 of NC_071392.1, forward strand.
TTGGCCAAAAAGTTCATTTGTTTTTTTTTTCATAAGATGGCTCTAGTAGTGCTTAGTTGTCTTTAACTTCATTCAAACCAATTTTGTTAAACTGTATCGTGACAGCTGTCAAATCTGCATGCATTTAAAAAAACTTATCGAAATGGCTGAATTCTTATGTAGCCATTTTAATACTGAAAAAGGAAGGAAATACACAATTTTTTTGCCATATTATGCTTTGTTATTTCAAGAAAGGTAAAAATGCAACTGACACACACAAAAAGATTTGTGCGGTGTACGGAGAAGGTGCTGTGACCGATCAAACATGTCAAAAGCAGTTTGCGAAATTCCCTGCTGGAGATTTCTCGCTCAACAATGCTCCATGGTCAGGTAGACCAGTTGAAGTTGATAGCAATCCAATTGAGACATTCATTGAGAACGATCAACATTATACCATGCAGGAGATAGCCGACATACTCACAATATCGAAATCAATAAAACTATTGGTGAAAATGAAAAATGTGTCTTTTATTTTATGGAAAAAACCAAACAGACCTTTTGGCCGACCCAACAGATATATGAAATGGTTTCTCCAGTAGGAACATAGAACTCTCCGTAATAGGCCGTTCTCTATAGCGCGATGCCCGAAAACTGTCAGTAAGTGGGAAGGCTTCTATTAGTTTGCCAGAGAGAAAAGCAGGAGAGGTAGCTAGGCATTCACACAGTTATCTTTTATTGTTTGTATCTTGCTCCTGCATTATGGTCCCTATTTTTCCTCTTCTTTTGTGCAGTGTTTGCTGTTACTGTTATTACAATGCCATCTGCTTTTCATCCTCCCTCCACTGCTTACGAAAATCCAAGGTTTTGAGGAAAGTTATTTGAAGTCATCATCGGTAAACATATGCTAGCTAGATATTATAAAAGGTTTATAGACACCTGACAATATTATAGTATCACTAAGCAAATGTCATAGGATGACAATGTATTTGTGTCCTGGAAAAGAAAGAGGTTGTACCATGGCTTCCATATTCATATCTTTTCTAGAAGCAGATGCTAGCATGACTTGGAGGCTTTCCAGGTTTAAAGACTATAAACTTTATCAAGAATTCTCAACCAAAGACAGTTGCTTCCTCTCTCCCATCTGTGCAGCAGCAAGATGGCACAAAGGAATCAAGCCAGGTATGGTAATTACGTGACGGATATACTGGTACCCTAAAGGACACGAGTTAGTGAGCATTATGAAAGGTAATTCTTTTCTTTTTTATTTTGAAGAGTTCATTTGAGCAAACATTGATTTAAATTGGGCAGTGCCGTGCCAAAACTTAAGAATGCTCCACCAGCAGGAGCTCAGGGAAAAGGTTTTATAGAGAAGACATGGAAGCGCGGCAAGAATACGATTTGACTGTCTCTGGCTTTAGGTTACCTTTGCTGGGAAAGCCAGCTTGGTTGCTTGTGATTGGTGGTTGTTAGGCTTTGATTTCTTACCCTGAAGCATGCACCAGCACTGACTCCGGCTGAAGTTTCCTTCAGTTTGCTTATGTAAACAGACAAGGCACTGGAGTCATCTCAGTTTAATGGCCTGGCTTAATTACTTTCACGATATTCACTTCTCAGACAACTGATTCTTAGACAGCGTTTTCATTACTCAATTACCATGCATTCTTTAAATTTTGAGAATACTCCTTTCCTATAATATCATAGCATATATTTTTTCCAAATGTGTTTTATGTCTTTTAACTTTTTATTTTTGATAAACATAGGTTCTAAACATAAAACTATTCAAAATATATTGACATTTGTCATAGTTCTTCCATCAGTTTTATAGTTAGGGAGCATTTCTTCCTTCAGAAGTAAGAAATTTTAAAATTTTCTTATATTTTAAAAGTTTTACTCATATGGATTTCCGACAGCAACTTAAATATATCTCCGTATATGGGGCATGGGATCTAAAACTGTTTCTACCTACAAAGTTAGTCGTGTCAATGACATAATTTGAATATTTCATTCCTTCTTCATTATTTCATGATGTTTGTTTTATCACATATTAAATTATTACATTTATTAAGGTTTACATAGGCTATCTATATTGATTCATCCATTTATTCTCTAAATGATAACTATTTTTATTAGCTCTTTTAAATTATATTTGAAATACTTAAATATAAAAAGCTGAATAATAGTATAATAATTGTTCACATTTCCAAATTAATATGAATCACTATTCAGAATTAATATTGAACATATTTCACATTTGTATTAGTACAAAATTATTTTAGTGATTTTGGATTGATAATATTTTATCTTAACTGGTAGGGCAACTTCCTCATAACCCTTATTTTCTAAAAATTCCTTACCTATTTTTACTTATTTCTTTTTTTCTTTTTTTTTAAATTTTTATTGATTTTATTGGGGTGACATTGGTTAATTAAATTATATAAGCTTCAGGTGTGCAATTCTATACTACATCATCTGTACATTGTATGTGTGTTCTCCACCCTAAGTCACCATTTACCCTCCCATTTCCCTCTTCTACCTCCCTCCAGCTCCTGAAATGGAATTCTTTACTATTGGTAAATAGGTGCATCACCCTGCAAAATAAGCACTCCTATATTAAAGATATTTTAGAGAAATAAAGAGAAATGTCATTACTAAATAACTGTTTAACTTCTCTGAAATAGAATAATGGAATATACCATAACTCATTTCAAATACATGTACCTTACTTATTTAATAATAATTATTTCATTCTACATAATTAACTGTCTGAAGTTACACACCTGGAAACTGAAGTAGTCTATGACCAAACTAGCGAGGTTTGACACCAAAGTACAAGACTGGTCTCAAAGTTAAGTGCCTATCCCTTTAATTTGTACACTTGTGCTATAACCCATGCTATAAATCAAGCCATCGTAGCAGAGCACAGGGGGTTAGGATCTGTCAAGGCATTTTTTATTTACTTAATTCAGTCAACAAAAATTGACCATCAGGTACGTACCTAAGTGTTCAAAATATATCAATAGACACAGTTGACAAAGATCTTTTACCTCCTGGAACTTGCAGTGTAACCAGGAAATTATTATTATAAGTACATGGTATATAAAGGTAATAAGTGTAAAGGCAGAACAATTGGGGTCTGATATGGACGATCAGGAGTGGTGGGTGTTGCAGTTTTAAGTAGGGTCTTCTTCTGAGAAGGTACCATCTGAACAGAATCTTCCAAGAGTCCTGTGAATATCTGGAGGAAGAGCATTCCATGTAGAAGGAACAGACAATGCAAATGTCCTGAGGCAGAAACAACTTTGGCATAACTGGAGAATAGTGAAGTCAGGTTTCAGGGGATACAGTAGTAGAAGGACAGAGGAATAGGAGGTCAGTCAGACCAGGATGCGGGGGACAGATCGGGAAGGACCTTGTACACTGTCACATGAATGTGGACAGTTCTTTACATAAACTGGGAGCCACGGGATAATTTGAGTTGGCCATTGACTCTGATATGACATATTTTAAAAGGATCATTCTGGCTGCTGAGCTGAGAAGAAACAATAGTTAGAAAAGAGTAGACACAGGTAGAACAGTAAGCAGGCTGCATTACCAGGCAAGGTTGGTGGTGGCTTGGATCTGCATGGTAGCAGTCTCAGTAGCAGACAGAGACCAGAATGAGACACACCTCTTAGCAGGTGAATGCTTTGAGGCTACAGCGCACTGTGATACGGAACAGAGCTCTTGGCCAGGCCAACTGGGTGTGAAGAACCTTCTGCCTGTGAAAAGTCAATTCGAACACTGATGCTCCCGGAACAATAGCTGTGCCCTTCATAAGCAGAACAATTCTGAATGTGGCATATTAAGTCACCAATAACATTAATTTATTCCAGGTCTAGATTATAAAATTGACCTCTTGACTTCCCAAATAAGCACTTTTAGTGGAATACAAAAGCCGATCTCTCCAACGTCAATACCAAGAATAGATAACTGAACTTTTAATGCACTTCTACTTATGAGTTTTAAAATAAATGAGACAATATTTGCTTTGGTTTCCATAGTAGTTATGGTTAAGTGCTAAAGGTGTGGGAAGAAGGGAGAAAGCAAGGCAGCGTTAATGATTTTCAGAAATAATAGTCCTATTTTCTAGACCTGATTTGAAGTGGGAATAAAGAGGAGCATGACTGAGCACAGCGACCTCAACGTGACTTAGAATTTAGAAAGCAAGAGGAGTATTGATCTCTTCTCCTTCTAGCAGAACTGCAGAGGGAGTTTTTATTGTTCTTGTTGAGTAAATACTATGGCAGATGAGCAAGAAAATAGAGCTTCCTTGAAGCAACGCAGGGAAGGCCATTTAGCTACCGTAAAGACTCAGGTGTACTTCTCTATGCCATAAATTGGTCATAAACTTTGGTGTCCGTCAGACATGGAGTCAGAGACAGACGCTACGCCTTGTTCACGCATGTGGCCACCTGAGGAAGGATGAGTGATATGAAGCTCTTTTAGGTTCCTTATTTTTTTTTTAACATATAAAATCAAAGACTACCACATGAAGCTCTCGTGAGGATTATACCAGGTAATACATGCAAAGCACACAGCACAGGGCCTGCCACACTGAACATTTAGCAAAAGGAGCTATTGTTCTTAAATTCTGTGTAACAAGTCAGTCATTGAAGTGGGGGAAGCTCCATGAAACTGGTCACATGGAATCTCGATAACAAGACGTGACGCCTGAATTTTCATCTTGTCACGTAACTAGTGAAATGGTGTGCAAAGACAATGGAATTTCCTTTCTGCCTCATTAAAATAAATAAATAAATAAAGGTCTGGGATATGCAGACTCATGAACTGTGTTACTATTCAGATTTATCTCAAACAGTAGAGATGTACATGGTTTTGTGACAATATCTACATATTAATGAAACCTAGTGAATACTGTATGAACGAATGATTGAGTAAATGAATGAGTGGCAGCAGGAAATAGAAGTAAACTGTATAAACAAACTGGGCTTGTAATTCCCAGGGCAGGAGAAGAAAAATTTACTTATAATTTTCTATAAAAAACTTTTATATTTGAATACTGACGGAAGCTAATTCCAATGATCTCCTGAACGTCATCTGAAAGGACATAAAAGCCTCATGACCACGACGAGCGTTTCATCTTCCTTTACTAGGCAGTATTCACTGTCATAATATACACCCAGTGAAATAACATTACATAAGTTTGGCTCTTCCTGGCCTCTCTGCTCACTTAAAAAAATAGGTAACTAAGACAACCCACAGTGTACATTGTGTATATTTTCTGGGACAGAAAAGATGATGTCTAAAGTGGGAAAGTGCACAGCTGGTACGCTGTTAGGAGGGGCTTTTTTTTTTTTTTTTACAATTGCAACGCTAACTTGATGAGGTAGCTATTATTTCCCACCTCAGCTTGTGTTTATTAAAATGATGTTAAAAGGCAATGGAGTAGAGAATATGTTGACAATCAGGCTAAGTGGCTACCTATTTTAATTCTTTGATGGAAAGGGCAAAGCAGCGAGAAAGGCTCTTTTTTTGGAACATGCCAAAATAGAAATACTCAGCATGAAAATCTCAAAACCTCCTCTGCACTGAAATAAGCCCTTCTCCCCACCTCCACGTAGCTACTCAACATTGAGCCGGGCATGGTGAAAGCACCTGGAGCACCAAGTTGGCACCTTTGTGATATCGATGGCATAAGAAGGGAGTAACAGTAACAAACCAGAACAACAAGAATGGTACGATAATGCTCACAGTTCCGGCTGTAAGTTCTTCATCAGTCACAGTACTAGCACCACCGCAGAATGTCAGTTAGGGAGGCACTATGGATGGATGTGAGATTCAGTGTGAGTCTTAAAGGATAGGAGAGAGGTGGATACGTGGAAGAGAAAGAGGAGTTAGGCTTGGAGTGAGACCAACCTGTTTACCCCTCTGCCCCACTAATTACAAGCTGCATAGGAAATTAATAGCCACTAGGTTATTTCATCGTATGTTGCAATTATATGAGGATCTCTCCCGTAAGTTTACTGTGAGAGTTGAAGGAGATGACGTGTATAAAGTACTTCTCACAGGACATTCCCCACAGCAAGTTCTCGGTGAGTGGTAGAGATTGTTTTTGTTCCTTTTATCCAAACGATTATCACCAGCTAAGTGAGGACAACACGGTCCTCAGGAGATTAGTGGGTAGGAAAGCTCCTAATACAGTAACTAGCGATTATGAATTTAATACAAAATGTTTGTTTGTACATGTGTTTGGAGAAGAGATGAGGTCAGTGTGTTTGTGAAATAGTGCACAGAAAATCTTAGAAAAGCAAAGCATTGATGTTGGATTCAAGTTCAATGGAACAAAAAAAAAATGTTCAGCACTGATAGATGTTGGTTAAATGCTTCGAGGTGAGAGGCCTAGAAGCCTTTTGTTTTGGTATTAGATTAGCAATGTGTTTAAACATTTGTAGGAACTGTATGACAATGATATAATGTCCCCCACACGAGGTGTAGACAGAAATTCTGAATATACAAGGCTGCTCACCAGAGTGTAATGAGGACATTATTTCCTTTGGGTAAGATTCCTTTCTCGTGCATGAAAACACCCAGTGCTTTTTGTTGCACATTTCCACATTTCTAGTGGAAGTAATTTATGGTAATACAGGCAGATAGCACAGAGCACATAAGGAACCAAAATAAATTTGATTCTCAAGTAAGAAACGTGGCAGTGTTGACAATAGCAAGCTAGTTCTTTGGAAATGGTGCCGGTCGCGCTACTTTTCCACTCCATCAACAAGGGATGGGGCTAAAGGGGTGGGTCAGTGCCTGAAGTTCTAGTTTTGACTTCCTTCACCTCCACTGAGACAACGATTGCCAGGGTCAATTAGTCTTCCCAAATTCACTGATAACATTCCATGCAGTTGACCCCTTAAGGTATCAGTAAAGCAAGTCTCGAACACAACAAGTCTGTCACCCCTAGAAGAGCATTAAAGCTGTCGGTGGCAATACTGTCTTGTGGCTTTGGTTTCAACTTCTCTTTTTACTTTCCTGGGTTTGAAGTCACTTGAAATTAAAACAAAGAGTTTGGAAAAAACTTTTGCAAATTACATGTTTTGAGTTACATGTTATTAATAAAGTCTGAATGCTAGTTGAGCTAAAATAATGCATTATTTAGATAGAAATAAATCTTACCAGTGGAGCTCTATGATCACTTACATAATCAATTTGTATTCCTATATCATATTCAGCACTTAAAATGGTTGATTTCGATGAATTAGAACTGTTGAAAAATGCGATTCTAAAATTATACTGAATATATAATATAATCTTTCTTCAAACCAAGAGATTTAAATTCAAACTGAGGAAAAACATTCCTGTAGAGAATTCTGATTGTTCTGAGGCTGACGTAAGAAGAAATTGGTTCTAACAAGAGTGGCTAGGACTAAGCACGCATACCACAGGTATCTCTACCACACCCAAAGGAGACATCACCAGTCACTCATGGAACATTTAATCCTGTTGAGTCTGGATCCAGCCATGGAATCTTTTTCAACCCAGCACTCAAGTCAGTCCCAACAATTCATCCCTTAACTCCTATGGCCATTCCCTGCCTCTGCAAAACCATCTTTAAATCAGAGTGGAAGAAAACACAAATGGTCATTGCAAAAGCGTATGAGTCCTCATAATTCTCAATGCAAGAAAAAAATAAAGTTGGACACCACACACTTCCTCAAGACAGGTGTAGAAATTTGGTTTTATGAAGCTCATCTTCTGAATGCTTGTCCCGATTAAGCACACACTGTCACTCCTCTGTAAAGATGGACTCACGTGGCTCCATAATGCTTTGTGACGCTCGTTACAAACAACTCAGTGTGCACCCAAACAGACTTTGAAGAAAAACAAACGATGTCCCCAACTGCAGCTCCTGTGGCAAATACACAAGGCGCTAAAGCTGCTGTGAGTCTCTGGGGAAAAATCGGAAATGCTCTGTAGCTCTGGCAGCAGCCTGTGCTTCTGCACGAACGTTCTCCCTGCACCTCTTACCACACCCTGTCAGCGCAGTCCCAGACTGGGAGAGACTGCACAGGGGACACCCAGGCCTAGGGACAACTGGGGACTAGTAGCATTACATAACCTGATTTTTTTTAAAACCTTTTTAGAGCAGTTTTAAGTTTCACATGCCCAATGTGTTTTGACTCTAATGAGTTCCCCCACACCCCCCAGCAAGGCTGAAGCAAACTCCCAAATCTCTCCTGCTACATTATGAACTCTTCCAAGCTAGTTTCAGGAAATGATCTTCTTTTCTTTAAATCTCATTTTAAGACCCTCCACAACACCTTCCATGGTTATCCCAAGACACGGTACTATTTTTTCTTATTTGAATCTCTAATCTTTCAGCAGTCCATGGTAAACTGTCTTATACTCAATGTCCCTGACTTATTCTCTTCTAGAATTGATTCAAATATGTTAAGCTTGGCCTCCCTATTTAGATGATAAAATAGAAAGGGACCATGGCACGCATGCATTTCTCTAGCAGAGGGGCAGCTTCTTAGATGTTTATATTAATAAACAGCTTTAATTTATCTGGATGAGATAGTGCATTATGCAGGTTTTTCTATTTCTGCCATCCCAATATACAGGTTACGTACTCTAGGCATAAAAGAAATGGCTTCCTGCCAAAGCAGTGCAGAGTACTCCCATTTCTCTCCACAAGTCTGCTGAACCACGTCGCAGCTTTCAACTCACTAACAGAATAACAAATTCAGGTCCTTAACTCAGATTCCTTTATCTCTTGTAAAGCTGAAGAAGACAAACAAAAAGTAAGAAACGATGTCTGCTCAGTTATTAACTTTATTTTCTACTTTCTCTACCCAATAGCTCTCTTCCTTGCTGTTACTTTTTGAAATAAAATAAATGTTGGTGTTCATTATACCCAGAATATGTGCTAATTGTAGATATTTTGGAAATACAGAGAAGTAGAATAATAAAATGACACATAATCCAGACATAAACCTTTTTGATCATGTAAATATGTATCGATATTCTTTCCATATTTTATTGTAAAAGCAATGGTAATCATAAAGTCTATATATTACATATATGTTATATGTTATTTTAAATATATATTTTTCTTAAAACCAAGAGTTACATGCTTCCTTTTAAATATCAAAAAAATGTTAAGTCTCAGAAATCATTTCTGAATAAAGAATATTAAGATATTAGCACACTATTATTTACTAATTTTACTTAAGAGAATGCAGAACGCTTTTACTGCCCTATACTGTGATTATCCTAATTGGTTTAATTCTTCATAGACTACAAATTCAAATCAAATGTTACTGAGCCCCTACCAGATGTATAGACTAAATAAAAAAGAAATTGTTTCTCTCAAACCACATATTTTAGTTTCATCTACATCTTTGATGTTTCACTACATATTTCAGTAACAACTACTATATATTCTAAAGAAATCCTTTGGCTCCATTTTCATTTCCAACCTCTTCCAAAAAATTTTTATTAGATCAGTTTAATTAAATTATTTGGTACTAATGCTTCTAAAATTAGGATTGAAACTGCTTTCTTTCTTTTCTTCAGAGCCTGCCTTTATACCTGGGTCAGTATCCTCTCAGGTTCCCCTTGTTTTCTTGGAGATGGAATGATGGTCCTTTGCCTCTAAAAACCCATGAATGTTATTTCTCACCTGGACACAAAATCAACCAGTACTGAATACTCAATAAATATTACTTATTATTATTTATTACATAAATATTCTATGGAACAGATTCCTCAATGTTATTGAAAAACAGACCAACACCCTCACTTAGTTGTTTATGATTTTCTATGACTTCTCAGAGTGTTGGCATAAATACTCATGATTTTTTAAATGGTTGTATTGTTTTATCCCCTCAAAAATTTAATTTGAAGAATCATCACTAAATTTGATGATTCTCATAAAATAGTCATATGCCTACTGTGAGAGGCAACCATTGTCTCCTTCTCCTAAGGGAAGGAAAGGGTAGATATATAAAGAAAGACTAAATTCCTAATTTTAAAAAGTCAGTTCGCTAGGGTCAAAAGACTAGGCCTTCCTTTCCAAAGTACTTTCCACTAAACAAAGACATAGCCTACACGTTATGGCTGGATCCAAAATTGGGATGTGGGTGTGGCATATGTGGGAAGAAAGCGAATACAACAGATTTTGTACAGTGACAAACAGACCAGGTGGAATAAAAATAAGTCAAGGGCAAAGGCGAGATTCTGATTGAAAGTATTGTCATCCAGGGGGTACCACGTGGTGCACCCCAGGGTGGACCAGTTGTCCGAAAAATCAGTGATAGATATCAAACACTAGGAATGGGTCGTAAGGAGATGTTTTTTCCACCCACCCTTTAAGAAAACACCATTTTCCTTTGTTTTATTTATCTTATTTGCCAAGTAAAATTACCTTTAAAACTTCAAGACTCGTACAGTTTCACAAGAGAAAGAAGTATTTCACTTTTTCCATGATGAAAGTTAGCAACTCTCCAGCAGGTAGATAAAGGGAAAGAGCTTTGATTCTATGATCAGAGGATTATCTAAGGCATTTCTGTTTTCTCTGAATCCTGAAAGAGCAGACAAGGTGAGATCACTAACGAGAAAACAAATAATCTCTGGAGGATTATTCTCAACAGATGAAACCTAAAGCAGAAGATAGCAAATATCCCACCATATCTTTGCAACCACTACTGTGCATGGTGTGCGCATATACATTACACATTCCCCCGTGGGGAAGAAAAAAGTATTTGATTGTTTTTCTCCTCCAACACATGCTACAGAGAGAAGGAAAAGGTGAACAAGAGCTGGGGGAAGAAATAAAATTTAGCTGTCTTTGGAGCTACTGTTTAAAATAAATTTCACATGCTAATTTTTAAAGTGATTATGCAGGTTATGCATTGTGATAATTTTTAGCATTATTATTTCTTTTGAGCTGGATAATACAGAGATATATAACATGGAACTATAGGACTTCACAACTTATTATCTAAGCACTATTATTGTATCAATTATCAAATGAGAGAATTAAAATACAAATAAATTATATACTTCACCCCAAATCACACAGCTACTAAGGGCCACAGTCAGTACTCATGACAAATATGTTGGTATAAATTGATGTCAGGCTGATAATATACCCGATTATCTGCCAGAAGTGCACGCAAATCCTTTTTGGAGGAATATTCTATCCAACAAGACTTCAAAGAAGTCCCATATGGCTCCCTCCAAACATAAAATGCAAAAAAAAAAAAAAAAATCACAGGATCTACAAGTAAGCAAAGCATCGTGATTGGGAGTCAGCAGATAGAACACACAGCAAAATCAGCACACGTTCAAACATGGCGTTTATCTGAAACACACTAAGACTAAAACCATTTAGTACGTTTGAAGATATTAAAAAGAGATGAAGATAAATATACAAGGAGAGACTTAGAACTGAAGAAAACTATTTTCAAAGAACAAAATCAGATCTGTTGCAATTTAACACCAGCAAAGAACTAGATGGGTTGGATGGTATAGTCACCACACCCAAAGGACACAGCAAATCGGAAGACAGATCTGAGAAAATGATCCACAATTCAATATAAAAAATGAAAAGATAGTAATCATATACACCTAAGTCCTAGAGGGATATGAGAGTTTTCATTAATGAAGGTAGGCAGCATTTTTTAAAAGTAATAGTTGAGAAAGTTTTAGAACTGGAAAATATGCAAGTGTAAGTTCTGGATTGTCAGTGAAGCCCAAGCAGCAAAAATAATAAAAATCACACCGAAACCCACTGCAGAGAAGTCCCCAGGACCCCAACACACCAAAAGTTCTCCAAAGAAACCAGAGAGAAAACAATTTTTCTCATAACAAATGAACGAACAAAACAACAACAACAAAGGTATTTAAATGGCTTTCTGCCATTAGCAATAAAAAAGAGTAAAATAATACGTACATGTAAATTATTGAGAAATACTATCAGTATTCCATATATTTAATTTATGTAAACTTTTCAAGAATAAGAATGAAATAAGGAAAATTTCAAATAGTAACAGTTTCCCATCAAATGCCCTTAATAAACTTTTAAAAACACTCCAGAAGGAGGAGTATAAGAAGGAAGGAAGCTGTGAAATGCACGGGAAAAATAGTAAGCAAAGAAAATAAAATGTATGGTTCCAATGCAAACAAATATGGAGTGTATCGTATTTTGGCAGCAGGCAGATGTAGCAGAAAGAGGACTTGGCTGAAGCCTTGATCTGGCTCTAGCAGTGCCAGTGACATGCTGGAGGAAGGCGGAGACTGGTCAGTTTCCCTGTTGGCAAGAGAAAGATATTCATTACTTCTTATACCAAGAGTTAATGCTGATGGTAAGTGTGTAATTCCACTCAAAATCTAGAGAGGGATACTATGATTCAAGTTAGTTATGCTGCTTTGTTCAGCTTCTAAATGGAAAAAAATAGACTAAACCCTTAAACAATTGCAACCTTTATGAATAACTTTTAAACAACTTCGGTAGTGAGGGAAAGGTACTCTTATTCTTGGTACTTAAAGTGAAATAATAAATTGAAAATGCTCAACATTGCAACCAAGGGGCATAAAATAGTAACTCGGCAAAATAGGCTAAAGAGGAAAGGAAAGGGAAGGAGAACGATCAGGAGAAAGAATCAACAGAATTTTTAAACCAAAATAATATAAACTAAGATATTAATTCTCCCATTTCCTCTCTTTCTGGTTATAAAACACACACTGCATTTAAAGCAGAATTGGCATCCCCCTGAAAATGAAAGTGAAATTTCCATAGTTTGTAAATAGCCTCTTGGATATCCGGATAGTCTTTACAAAACAGGCACGCGGAGGCATCTGTTGTTGTTACTCCTGTAGCATGCCATGGTAAACTCAAACGTTCGCATGGATACGTAGAACAGGAAGCTGCAGCGCTGAACAAAAGCGTCAGAAAACTGTAAGCGGCGCCAGGCCCGCTGCCTGAAGTACCCACAGTGAGAAGGTGGCTGTGCGTTTCTGACTACAAGTGGACGTGAGGCCGAGCACTTAACTGTGTGTTCTGTTTTATACTAAAACCCATACTGTATGCGGTTGAGAATTTAGGGAGCTTAAATTTAATGTGTTTGAGGAAGATGGAAGGATACAACATTTTAATACCTAGCATGCTGCAGAAACCTGGAATGGGCTAAAATTACACATTACTCTTACCTTCTGCTCTTGTTTACATAACATCAGTCAATAACATCTGTCCATCAAGTAATGTATCTATTTTTTTTCACATTTGAAACTGCCTCCCTACCCCCAGTGAGTTCTTAAAGGCAAACAGAAAGAAAAGTGTTTACTTTCTCTTTTAATTTTAGTGAAATTGTAACTTGAATTGCATTTTAAAAAGTTTTTAAAGAATTCATCACTAACGCGAAGCAATCATGATTATACTAGGTTTCTTTGTTATGAACAGCCCTATGGGGAGCCCCACATGGTAAGGAAATGAAACCTCACAACAATGGCCAGGTAAGTGAGCTTGGAAGCAGCTCTTCCAGGTCCTTCAGAGAGGCTCCTGAGGGATGCTGAACCAGAGAGGCTGCTGAGGGATGCTTAGCTGAGCCTGGGATACTCAGCTAAGCTCATCCCAGATTCCTGAGCCTAAGAAACTGCATGAAATCATGTTTGTGTTGTGAAATGTTGGGTAATTTATTACACAGCAATCAATAACAAAAAGACCAAACCTTCTCAATTTGCATAACCAAAAGAGTCAACAGAGGAGAACGCATGACTTTTATCCACATACTTATTTCTTTGGTATCATTCCTATGAATGTTTTCAAACTGGATTTGTGAATCAGCCTCCCAAATTGCCTTTATATCTGTAAGTACGGTTGCTTCCTGAGCAACAGGCGAGCTTTTGCTAATTGGGTGGCGTGATTCCTTGGGTGGGACACGTTCTAGCAGAAGTCTCCGTGCCGTTGCAATCTACGTGCCAAACAGTTCTGTGCCTCTCTTTGGCTTTTGGGGGAACTGGTGACTGACGGGAGTGAGGGCATGCTCTCTCAACTCACCGTTGCCATGCGACGCAGAGCATGGGTTTTATCTTTTATTGTCATATTTTTGTTCATGAACTCTCGATGGCATGCTGAGTTCATTAGAAATCAGAAACCCTTTGAGGTAGATGTTTGTCTTCTTTTCTTGACAAGTAATAATCTGGGGTTCATGGATAGTGACCCATTTGAATCAGCCTCTGTTGGATAATAAGGTGATTTAAAGAGCTTTTTTTTTAAAAACAGGTCTGTGGTTTCTAATCAGCATGCCGTTTGCGTTGCCACTTGGTTTACAGCACACCTTCCTGTTTTGTTGTTTTTCCCTCTCTTTTCCTTGTTTCCAATCACAACTAGTACTAGGACGTACTGCATAGTTTATAAATAGTTCTGATATGTTTAGAGTGTTTTAGAGTGCGGTGAGTTTTTTTTTTTCCTTCCTTTCACTTTAAATGGGAGAAGAGATTATTGCCGTTATGCCTCATGCACTTTTATTAAAACAGAAAGTCTAAACTAAATTACCTTTCTGGCAGATAGTTCAACAGACTTTTCATGTTCTGCGGGCAGCATTTGTAAAGACGTGGTGATTATGTTTCCAGGGAAGGGGAATGGAAGCACTCTCTGTAGGCGCATACACCAGGAAGGCACCTTGTTAATTAAGCATTCGGCCACCTCTTGAAGGAGGAAAAGAGACTGTGAGCTGTTTATTGATTTGTGTTCTTATTTGTGCTTTTGGTTTTCTACTATTCTTTTAATAGCAACATCTATCTTGTGTTTTGTGTCTTTCTTCACATCTTTTTGTAGCATTTAAGTGCAGAATAGACACAAGATGAACTTACGAATCATTTCACTTTTTTTCCCTAATATTTTCCCTAGATATAGTGTATTAGCTTATGTTATATTAAAAGGATTTCACAATTTTAGACCAGCAATTACCTGTTTAATCTGGCTTTCAGAAAGGGGCAGTTGTTCTATATTTTAGAAACACGAATGGGGTGCATGAATATCTGTATATAATTATACAATTATTTTACCATTGCATTTTATTATTAAAAAAATAAACTTTACACCACTAGGTGAACTTCTTTCTCTCCTCCTGATTTCTGAACTCTCTTGGGAAAAAAGCTGTCTTTATTCCTACTGCATACAGTGTTTCAGATGGAGAGCTGGCAGGTCAAAAACCTTCAAACATTCTGATACGGTACAGATTTGCTCCTCCTTTCAAAGCAGTCCTGCGAATTGAAAATCAGGAGCAGAGGGTGATAAGGCTCCTGGTCAGGGTAAGGTGAGCCGTTTTCATTCCACACTTTTCCTGGTCCAATCCCCTTCCAGACCAAATAAAACTGGCCACGACTAAGCACATATTAATAGTCAAATCTCTTCATAAGGAATTATAGATAATTCCATAAATATGCTTCGAATCTATCCTTCATGTTCTGAGAAACAGCACATGAACACATTTGGCATATCTTACATGTTTAGTGACCACACTAACATTAATAAGAGAAGAATCCCAAATACCAAGTAAATGCTATTTTTCACTTCTCCTCAAACTATCTGTGGTAAAGGATCAGTGGAGTATTTTGCTTGTTTATCTTTAATATCCAATTCATTTTGTATGGGTTGAACTAAGAAATATATTTTTTAGAGAACGAATAGTAAAACAAAATGCAAAGAAAAACAAAAAATAAATACAAGCCTGTCAAGACAATGTCAAATTTATCTTCAAGTTTCTAAACACTGTCTCTCAATTTCTATATTTATGGCAAAAAGCTGGAGAAGCATCGGTCGCAGGAGACAGGCTGAGCAGTGTGACTATAACTGATCTGAAATAATGATGCAGCTGAAGCTCCAAATAACTTTTTTAACAAGAGCAGTTTTTCTCAAACTGTATCACACCCCAATATACTTGAGCACAACATACACCCATGAGCACCATCAGCTTACTATGGGAGGAAAACCTAGGATCTTTTAGGGTTGAGTGTGAGGTTTGAAAAAAGCTCCCCATATAATTCTGGTGGATTTCTCCTTGTTCTCACTTTGAATCACTGCAGTAAGGAATTTAGTGAAGAACCAATTTATCGTCCACAAGTAAGTAGTGAGCTTCTCATCTGTAAGAGGCCTTACATCACACACTTAAAAACACAAAGATGTATGAGGCAGAGACTGAGCGCAATGTTAAATGAGAGCGTGGAGATCAAAATACAACAATGTATGAAGAGGGAGTTATATAGCCATGTGCAGTTTGAGTAGCCACATAATTATACATTTACAATAGTGGTATGTGTAATTATAATAGCTAGAATGTACTAATGGCATTTTTAACAGCAAAAACTATTCTAAGCATGTGACATATGTTACTTTATTTAATCCTCAAAAATCCTGATTTGTTGTGCATCCTAATTATTAATATTAGGGATCAGAAAACTGAAGAAACTGAGAGGTTACACTGTCAGACACAGAGCTAGTGAGCAGAAAACAAAGAATCCAGGCCCGGAGCCTAAACCTTTAACCCTCACACTGGTCTACACACTGTAAAGTATGAGAATAGGATATTGTTGGTGCTATCATCCCTATTCTGGCCCAGGTGCTGATTTCATCTAATGATTTTCTGCTGTTATTGTGTCTGTGTCTCGCAGTGGATAACCTGCAGATACAAACAGAACCAGAATTTGCAGAGCAGAGGGCAACAAGCCAGAGATTGTGATTACGAAACAAGAGCCATGGCAGAAAAATCACACCACGGAAGAGCGCTTGGCCCATCTACTTGTCATTTGATAAAGTGATTTTTTTTTCCCTTTGGAGATGGTCAGAGTTTATGAGGCATCTCCAGTCAGCTGTCTGGAAGTTCTTTCTGATAAGCAGAGTCTTTGCTGTGCTGAGAAGCAAATCCTATCTTCCTTTCCACATGACTGGATCTTCAAGATGGAGCACATATCACACAGCAGTTTATTTTCTTATTTATTTTTTTAACCCGTTTTTCATAGGCGCACAGAAAGGTTATCGGTGGGAGGGATGCAAGTCATAGCCGTCAGGTAAAGTCTGGCTGATGACACGAAAACATTTCTAATTAAACTTGGATAAAACACATGGACACCACCTCCCCACTTCATCCATTTATCTCATGGTTTCTTCTCATTGGCGGCCACATGGAGCCCCTTGAGGTGAAGCCTCATTGGACATGCACAAAACGCTCTGGGCCTCTCGCAATAACAACAGTTCACCCTGCACTCGTCTGTCTGCGTTATGTCAACACTAAATAAGCATTATGTCCAGCATAAAGAGCAATGACTGCCCTTTATTTCAAATGCCACTGATTCTTTATTTGTTTTTGAAGGAAATGTCAGTTGAGGGGGGAAAAAGCATGCTAGTATTAAAACTGGATGTGACTAAGTTACAAAGCACTTGTAACTTGTGCCTTGCCTAAAGAAACTTGGACTTGGTAACAATCATTGATATCCTGAGGGTGCTCCGCCCCGGTCACTAAGCACGGGTTCAAATCCCATCCCCCCCTCCCCACCCCTGCTCACTAGTTCTGCAACACTGCCCTAACCCTGTTCATGCCCCGGCCTTAATTTCTTTTCTACTTATAATAGCACTTCTCCAACCTACCTTACCCAGTTTTTGTAAGGGTGAAATGATAACATGTTTATAAATTCTAATAATAGCAAATGCAAATCGCTAGGTAATTGTTGGTTTACATTATTTTGTTCAAGGAAAGTATTCATATGCAAATTTGACGCATAGTTTTACAATGGATCTTAGTAATTATGCTTGCTGTCAATGCAGATTACATTAACGTCTTTCTTCTAAGATTTTATTCTCACGCTGAGACCCTCCTTGTGGTTTCAGGTATAATTTTTACAGAGAGCCAACTAAAAGTCAATCTGATTTCATACAGAGGTTTGATTTTTTTGTTATTGGTGATGCACAATTAAAACACTTGGTACTGGAAGATAGTCATTGAAGACATCAGATAAATGAGAACAAAAAAGAGAAACTCCATACGTGAAGACAATAAATCAACTGATAGAAATGATTGCATACTGCAGGAGAAAGAGTATGAGCTTTAGAGTTGAACGGAAGCAAATTCACATCTTGCTTCTGCTAATTTATACCTGTGGGGACACAGGCAAGACAACTTAATTGACCCTCCGTTTCCTCATTGGTTCAGTGGAGATGACAGAAATGCCCAGCATCTGTTCAGCGTTCACTATGTACAAAGCACTATGTTCAACATACTCCATTTAATTTGAGCAAAAACACAATAAAGCAAATCCAGTATTTCTTAAGTGTATTAAGAATTTGAATATTCTGGAGGTTCCATTTTTTAAAAGTGTTGTTTGAGAGACACCCCATTAAGTTGTTGATTTCTGAATAGACATTTTTCCAAAGAAGATATACAAAAGGCCAAAAGCACATAAAATGTTGCCCAACAGCATTAGCTATCTGTGAAATAGAAATCAAATCACAGTGAGATATTACTTTATACCCACCAGGATGACTATAAAAAAAAAAGATAGGCAATAACAAGTGTTGTTGAGAATGTGGAGAAATTGGAACCATCACATAGTGCTAGGGAGAAGGTAGAATGGTACAGGTACTTGGGAAAAAAGGTCTAGCAGTGCCATAAAATGTTAACCAGAGAGCTCCCATTTGACCCAGCAATTCTCCTCCTAGGTACATGCCCAAGAGAAATAAAAGAATATGTCCATTCAAAAACTTGAACATGAATTTTTATATCAGCATTATGAATAATAGACCAAAAGTAGACACAGCCCAAATGTCTATCAGCTAATGAAAGGATTTAAAAAATGTGGTGTTCCCATATAAGGGAATATTATTAAGTGATAAAAATTAATGAAGTATTAATGCATGCTAAACTACATATTAACCTTGAAAATATTATCTTATGTGAATGAAACCATTCACAAAGGATGTTATGTGCTATCATTATTAAAATGTCTAGAATAGGCAAACCTACAGAGGCAAATGTAGATTGGTATCCAATAGTTTCCTATGGCTGGAGGAGGTGAAAAGTTTGAATATTCTTGTTTGGTTTATTATTGTTGTCCCAAAATTTTCCCCTTCGCCCTCCCCACCTGCTCCCACAATCAATCCCCCCATTGTCCATGACCATGAGTCCTCTACTCAGGTGCCTTTGCTTGCCCCTTCCCCTTTGCCCCATTACCTCCCTCCCCCAGTAACCTTTCTTTTGCAATTTTAAAATTAATTTTGCCTGATGTTAGTATAGCTCCTCCCATATTCTTATGATTGCAATTCACATGCTAACTTTTTCCATTCTTTACCTTCAAACTACTCATATTTATGAATTAAAGTGTGGTTCTAGAGAGCACACAGTTGGATTTGTTCTGCTTTTTTTTTTTTTTTAATCCACTGGGCTAATCTCTGCCTTTGGATTCGATTCTCCAACTTGTTACCATTTAATGCTATTATTTATGTAGCTGAATTTTTGATTACCATTTTACTTTTTTTTATGTTTCAGGGATTTTGTGTTTCTTTGTTTTCCTTTATTACTTTATTTTGCATTATGTGAATATCCTCCAGTGTAGCTTTTTAATTTCTTTAATGACATTTTTCCTTCTTTTTAGTAATTTTCTAGTGCTTATCATGCATAACTTACTTTCACATAAACTACTTCAGATGTATACTCTCTTAATTCCGGTGCAATACAGAAGCATTACTCCTATACTGCTCTACTTTCTCTTCCTCATCTTCTACTATCATTATTAAACATATTATGTCTAATTTCATTACAAAATCAACAGTAGGTTGATTATTACAACAGTAAGTATTGTTATACTTACTTTTTCTATTAAAGAAGCTGAGAAAAGGAAGCAAGTATATATTTTTAGAGTTTGCTACGTATATTTTTTTAATTTTAAGACTTATTTTTACATCAGGTTTAGGTTTACAATGAAGTTGAGTGGGAGGCAGAGATTTCCCAGATACTTCTTGCCTCCGCCCTTGCATAGCCTCCCTCATTATCAACATAACTCACCAGGATGGTACATGTTTCTACCAAGGATGAACTACATTGACACATCATAATCAAATCACGGTTTATTTTAGGGTTCAGTCTTGGTGTTGTACATTCTATGGGTTTGGACAATAATTAGTGAGATATAGTCATCATTAATTATCACACTGAGGATATTTAAAAGGCGCTATTATCTTTAAGATTACTCACGGGCTTTCATTTTCCAATATTTGTTTCAAATAAAGCCAACTCACATTGTGAGAGCTTTGTAGTTTCTTCACTTATTGACTGTCTTCCCTCATGAGTAAACTTTCTGAGACACTACTGGGCTCTGGGAGGAACAGTGACCTCTGGTCTTCTTGGCTTGAGTCTTCCTGCATAGAACCTTGGCCTTAAGACTGAGCTGAGGGGAGAGTGGCTGGGTTTCAGCAGGGCTGGATGGAGGAAGGAGCTGCATCCCCCATGAATTTAGACTCTGCATCTCGGAGTTGGGAAAGACAGGCAGTGCTGGCAACCTTCCCCTCCCATATGGTGTGGTAAGCCTTGACTGGGAGCTGAGGGGAGGGGAATCCCCCATCTTCATGGTTCTGGAGTCAGAGAGTTCCAGCTTTAATATTCGGTCTCCCACATGACAGCTATCAGGTCTTAGGAAGTTTGATTGACTTTACTAAGCCTCAGATTCCCCATCTTTAAAATAAAGATCATACTGTTCACACTGCAGGACCATTGTGAGAAATATAATTGATACACGGAGAAAGCACTTTTGCTATGTTTGCCTTACAGCAGAGACTCTATAATACATCTATTCAATGATACATTGAATAATAATTAAAATCATTTTCAATGAAGGATAGGGAATGTCCTGTTTTATTTTAATGCCCCAACCCCCTAACTTGATACTTTTACATATGCCAAGTGAATGGTGAAAGAGAACAGGTCTGAGGGATCCACATACACATTCACCATCTATCCCTCCAACCACACACTGACCCATCCACCCATTGACCCATCCACGCATCGATCCATCCGTGTATCGATCCATGCATCGATCCATCCGTGCAATGCTCATTCATTCATTACAAACATGTATAAAGTATAAATGGTGTGTCAAGTACTATGCTAGATCGATCTTATGTAAGCACAAAAATAAATGCCAGTCATTATTTACTAAAAGAATCTTAAAAGAATGCAGTAAAAAAAAAGTACGTGGTGATTGAGATAGAATGGCAGTGGTGAGAAAAGGGAGAGTAGGAAGGTGTGATTTACATTTGCGTTGATGACATATAAATGAATATATATAAATAAAACATTTGCCAGACAAACAAAGAAAGGAAGAATGTTCTTGACATATTAAGGTACCAGTAGAGAAGCTGGCTCCAAAAGCCTCCAGAGTTTAGTTCATTACAGAATTGAAAGAAGGCTGATAGAATTGTGTTGTATGACAGATACAAATTATCTCAATAAACTTTCCCAGTGAGCCTGAAGCTGCCTCACAAATCTTCTCAACTAACAACCCACTGTCAGTACAATTACATGAGCACACAAGAGGGAACCTAGTTGTGTTTTTATTTCCTTTTTTTCCTTTTCTAATTTCTTTAAAAATTTTTATCATGTGAAAGAATGGAGATAGACAACATTATATTAGCCCAGAACTAACATAATGATACCACTATAGTGCAGGCAATAATAATAAACTTTTGTCAAATGTGTGATTCCATGAAATGAACAAAGTTAAATTGGGACAGAAGGCCAACTATTAAAATGAGGGGGGTCGGAGAGCCATATATAAAGAACTGTACATATTGCTGTGTGGGATATCTGAAATATTTCTGCCTATGTTTCCCTCTAGAATTTTTATGGTGTCACGACATATTTAAGTCTTTTATCCATCTTGAGTTTATTTTGGTGTATGGTGTAAATTGGTGGTTTAGTTTAATTTTTTTGCATGTACCTGTCCAGATCTCCCAATACCATTTATTGAAGAGGTTATTTTTACTCCATTTTATGCTTCTGTCCCCTGTATCAAATTTCGGATGTCCCACACAGCAATATTTTTGCCAATATATCTCCTAGGGCAAGGGATATAAAGGAAAGAATAAACAAATGGGACTACATCAAATTAAAAAGCTTCTGAACAGCTAAAGAAAACATCAACAAAATGAAAAGGGAACCAACCATATGGGAAAACATATTTGCCAATGATACCTCAGACATGGGTTTGAGCTCCAAAATATATAAATAACTCATACAAATCAATGCCAGAAAGACAAACAATCCAATTAAAAATGGGCAAAGGACCTGAACAGTCGCTTCTTCAAGGAGGACCTACAGATGGCCCAGAGACATATGAAGGGATGCTCAACATCACTAGCTGTCACAGAGATGCAAATTAAAACCACGATGAGATACCATCTCACACCAGTCAGAATGGCCATCATTAATAAATCAACAAACAACAAGTGCTGGCGATGATGTGGAGAAAAGGGATCCCTCATGCACTGCTGGTGGAATGCAGACTGGTACAGCCACTGTGGAAAACAGAATGGAGTTCCCTCAAAAACTAAAAATGGAACTGCCTTTTACTCTAGTCATCCCACTATTGGGATTATACCCTTAGAATCCTGAAACACCAATTCAAAAGAACCCATGCACCCCAATGTTCATAGCAGCACAATTTACAATAGCCAAGTACTAGAAACAGCCTAAGTGCCCATCAGTAAATGAGTGGATCAAAAACGGTGGTACATTTACACGATGGAATACTATGCAGTAGAAAGAAAGAAGGAACTCCTACCCTTCACGACAGCATGGAGAGCATTATGCCAAGTGAAATAAGCCAGGTGGTGAAAGACAAATACCATATGATCTCACCTGTAAGTGGAACCTAATGAACAAAACCAACAAGCGAGCAAAACAGAACCAGAGACATTGAAATAAAGAGCAAACTGACAGTGATGAGAGGGGAGGGGGGAGGGAGTAACAGGGGGCAGATGGGGAAGAGTCTAGTCAAAGAACATGTATAAAGGATGCGTGGACAGGGACAACAGGTGGGGACTGACTATGGAAGCAGGGGGTGGGGCAGGGCAGGGAAACCAATGGGGGAAAAGCTGGAACAACTACAATTGAACAACAATAAAAAAAGAACCTTACAGAAGAGAGTAAAACATAAACATCAATGAATACAAAATGCTATTTGTAAATGCCCAAGGGTGACATGTTCCTAGACTGAGACCACCCCTAATACAACTCATATTTACCACAATAAACAATAATACACATACTCTGCTCACATCAGGGAGAAGGCGTCCTTCTTTCTGGGTCTAAATTCCATTAATAATTTCTTAGCAAATTAAATCACCACTTTTAGTACCCATTGAGTCATAATTTCAAATTGTAGGGAGCAATAATTTAGTTTAATCCAATCAGTACATATTCACATACTAAACATGATACTAGCATTTTTGTTTTATTTTTTCACACATAAATTTTGTGACTTTGATGTAGAGAGGATCTGCTTACTGCCAGGAATGCAAATATAAATAAGAAACGACCCTGCCCTAAAGAGTCAATAGTGGGATCAACAGGAGCAATTGCAACGGAGAGTTTGAGGTTTGGTATTATGAAGACATGGACCGAAGGAAGGAAGTCCCAGGAGGCTTCTCAGAAAAACAGGGACTTACGTGGGTCTCAAAAATGCTTGTGAGTTTAAAAGGTGGCTGTGTGAATACAAGTGATTTTCAGCTTTTAATCTAGACACAGAGGGCAAACAAGACTTTATTATATGCTAACCAGTGATATATGGTGTATCATCTACTGAATGTTACTAGAGTTCAAGAAAGTCAGAAGTTTGAGCTCTTGGTACTGAAGAAAGCTTCTGAAAGGAGAAAATTTGGTCTGCATCTTGGAAGATATGCCAGGACACAGAGAGCACACCAAGTCCCCCGAACGTTACATAACTTATGGAAAACGGAAGAATGATTCACAGGCATGGAACAGAGGCGGCCTGAGTCCGCATGCTCCTCCTGCTGCCTCCTGTGACTACAAATGAGCCGTCCTTGTTCTTCTGAAAGCAAACCCTGCCGCATACATTAGACCTTGTCCTTTTGCCTATTCAAGCACATGGATCCAGCAACGTCCTTGCATCATTCCGACACGATTTCTACTCGCTTGTCTACACATTTTCTTCAGCTTACACATAATTGTCATTTCTTCCACCATGTAAACAAACCCTATTCTGATCTCATTTTGCCTTCCAAGTAACCTCAATATTGTATTCTCGATTACATCAAAAGTCTCTGAAAGTTCTACATGCTCCCTTTTCCCAGTGTCTCTTTAACTATTCTCTACTGATCCCCTCCAATCAGTCTGTTGTCTTCACAACCCTTCATTACAAGCAACCAATGGTATTCATTTTATTTTATCAACCAGAATATTTAATCCTTAAACCTCATCACTGTTGAACTTTCTGCACTTTTAACATTTCATCCACCCTCAATGAATACTTTCTTCACCAGGTTTTCAGGACACTATGTACACCTTCAACTGGATAAGAACATAATATGAGAAAATGATGATGTTTTATCCATCTCAGATTGGGACCCTTATAGAAAATTAAACTTAAGACTTATAAAAACTTAAGAAAACAGGACAGATTTGATATAAAATGAAACCTCTTTAACATGTCTCTCAATCCCATCAGGCACAGCAAGTAGTCTATTAAAATTAGTTAATACACATCTAATTAACGAGGCTTGATACTTGAACATCTGCATCTTGCTCTTCACTCATCTTCCTTCTCCAGCAAAAAGCTTCTGAACAAATCACATCTATGAGATAGTGCAATTAGTAGTAAAGGAGCGTCTTTAGAGAAGCCGTCAGAAGGCATGGTTGCCTTAAGACTAAACCTGATTTTTGTTTTTTTACTTTACATGTTTTCCTTTTTTTTTTGTCACTGCAAGGCAAAGTATAGTACCCCTAAATTAAAGTACAAAACAGAGGACAGAGCCAAAGTTATGACAAAGATAATAGCACATGGCTTTGCAGACCATTTACCGAATGCCAGCTCTGTGCTTATTCAAGGTGGTTCGGGAGTTTGAACAAAGTTTCCGGAAACTGAAAATATCTCTAGATGCCTCCTCTCCCCAGCTCCCCTGGGAGATGGATGATCAGCATTGTTGCCCATTTTTCCAGTATGGTCACATTTCCTCTAGTGCTTTTTTGGTGCCATTTTTCCTTTCTGAAATTGCCACCCCCATTGCTCTTCCAATCTGTGCTTCAAAGCCCAAATAAAGTTAGTTCCTCATGAAGACTTCTTAGGTTATTCTAGCCATCGTAAGTCTGTCTTGCTGATCCATTTTTAATATCATTTTTAATCACAAATGTAAACTTCGGTTATTAACAGGCTATTTTCTAGTTTTCAGTTGCCCAAAATTTGCAATTTGTTACATACAGTCTGGTTCTCAACACATCAATCACTTTATATACCTAACATGTGCTTTTTTAATGGCTATAGATTACATTATGCTATTTCTGATCCCCATAAAACTTAGTGTGTGTGTGTACATATGTGTATATGCCTACCTATGAATTCCATGACTGTACAAATCATGTGGAACAGAAATGTCAATAGCTTATGTGTCCTAATTATATAAGACAACACCTGTGTGTATGTTTTACAGTTCTTGTTCTTGCTGATGAAATGCTTACATTTAATAAATATCCAGCTGTGAAAGCTAAAATTAACACATCTTTCTGTAACATTAAGTAGAATGCTCTACAAGACTGCCCTGGAGTGGAATGCCACATTTGCCAAGTTTAGACCCTCTGGGAAAATAGGGCACGTTTTTGCTTCAACAGATGGGAGCATCACTATACCAAACGTCCAAGGCTCTGTCTTCCTAAATTTATGTGTATGACATTATTATTAAAATAATAAAATTTACTGTGTATCGATATGTTTACTGGATTCCAGACACTGAGATTTCTGCACATATTGTTCTCCATAACACTCCTGACAACTTTGTGAGAAAACTGAGGTCTAAGCAGTAGTACTTGATTTGCTATAGCTGTACTTGATCCCACTGTATCCTTCTTTGCTGCATTTCAGATACTTCTTGGTACCATGTCTTACCAATGTATTACAGGTACATTCCCTACTGGGAATAGACCAGGCGCTCCCCATACACTGTAGTCCCCATAATCCCTCAACCTAGTTTTACACTTAGGTTGCCACTTTCCCATCTACCCAACGGGCATTCACTAAATTACTCCTATATATAAATCGCAGTCCCAGCAACTGTGAAAGCCACAGAACTTCATAAAAGAGCTCCTGTCATCATAGAATCTATAGTATGTTTGGATTTAAAAGGAGTATTAGTTTTCAATGGCTGCTTTGACAAATTATTACATACATAGTATTATTACAGCACAACTTTGTGGGTTAGAAGTCTAATACAAATCTCACTTGGCTAAAATCAGGGTGCCATCAGGGCTGTATTCCTCTCTGGCAGCTCTAGGAGAGAACCTACCTCCTTTGCCCATTCCAGCTTCCAGAGGTTGCGCATATTCCTTAATTCACAGTCCCCTTCCTTTGCCTTCAAAGCCAGAGACTTTACATCTGTCTTTGCCTTTGTCTATTGTCACATCTCCCTATGACTCTCTCATCTATATCCTTCTTCCATTTAAGGACCTTCATAATTCTATTGGGGTACCCTGGATAATGCAAGAAAATCCCCATATCTTAAATCAACTGATTAGCAATGTTAATTCTATCTGCAACGTTAATTCCACTTTGCCATGTAACCTAACACGTATGTAAATTCCAGGGATTTTGACAAAGACATATTTGGGGGGGAGGCTATTTTCTGTCTCACCAAAGAAAGGGAAAGGGGATAACATCAAACAAAGAGGGATCCATGAGAACAAGAGCACAGAGTAGGGGAAAGACAGAATATGTCCAAGGAACAGTCTTAGATAGAAACCCCACCCCAAGCTACATGAAGACATCTTGTACATGTTGCAGATAACTTACAAGATTGCAAAAACACATGAGAATTTTTTAAGTGGCCCCAATTCATTTGTTAACGTAAGTTATAAAATATTGACACATAACTATGGCAGAGAGGGGCTAGAAGACAGAAGGAAAGGGAGGAAGCAAGAGAGGGAGGAATCAAATGCTGTTGAAGTTAGCAGATTCAATTTAGCCTGAACTCCTGGTCCTGATCTTTCAGGCGGAGTTTCAGCACAGCAATTCAACTCTCAGAAGCTGGGCTGTCTTCGACCAATACTGGGTGGGGTGTAGGGAGGCCAGAAATGAAGTGCCAGGTTCTAAGATGAAAAGTATGGAATTGTATGTGTGATGAATCATACATTTGCAGAGTACTTTTGGCAACAAATTATAAAATAATTTATAGATACAATCAAGCATCTTTAAGAATTTGCCTCCCATTATTCACCATGGAGAAAAAGAACTTTTGGTAATTGCTTAAAGTTTGATTTTTTTCCCCCCTTTTCTCTTTAAAATAAAATCACCTAAATTCTCATCAAACTCGAAGACCCAAGCAAGCTTTAGCTCTTCAAGGAAAATTTTCCAAACTTAATTACATACTAGTCAAAGACCACTTTTAAAAAAACTCCTCATATTTATAACCACAGTGATCAGTACATAATACATATATGTGAATATAACTGAAGTGTCCAGCTCAAAAATACTTCTCTTGAGTCAGTTTATATTTCAAATGTAATCGTTATTCAAATGCATTTGAATTTTTACTGCTGTGACTATTGCAGGTATGTATGATCATATATAGTATGTTTATGCATGCTCAAGTTTCACACAGTAGGTGTAAATAAGGAAAAGAATAACACTGCATTTGTTGTACAATCACTGTGTGCCAGAAACCACAAATTGCCAGTATTTTATAGGCATTAGCTCACTGAATATTCATCAAAGCCCTCGATCACAGATCACTTTATAAGTTAAATGAAGGGAATTAAATAACGTCCTAAGCATGGGATCAGGGAGGAATAGCAGCAATACCACTGCGAGGTAGCAGTTTAGGACAAGCACCCACAAGTACGCCGCTTGGGTACATTGATTCTTTTGAGCTGTAGAAATGTTAAGAACACCAAATGCAAGGATGGATTTTCTCTGAACTCCTCTTATCTGCCTAAAGACAGATTCTCCAAAAGGAACTCAATTGTCACCAGTCCGCTCCCTGGAGTTTCATCAATTGGGGGAGGTTGACTCATCACGGGACAAGAGACTAGAAGCTGACGGTGCACCCAGACAACACCTCTGTCACTGACCATCCTACCTCCCACCAACCCTTCCAAGGGCCCATTTGTCTTTCCTGAAACCATTTACTCCCTTTCCCTGAAGAAGCCTACAGTCCTCCTCCCCTTTCCCTATTAAGATAGTATTTAATAATAAGTTCTAGGCCACCTGGAGGAGTTACTGGTTCTTCCCCTGGGTATCTCCTGTGTATATAGGAGATTTACATAATAACACACTCCTGCTTGCTCTTCTTCGTTCTTCGTTCATCCGTCTTTTACTGCAGGGGTCTCAGCTAAAAACTCAGAAGAGTAGAAGGAAAATTATTTTTTCTCCCTTACAGTCAGCTTGGAAAACTGTTAGCTACTTTTTAATTGTTATATCATTCATCAAACAACTGGAGCTCAATCATTTCAGTGTCCCCTTCTGTAGTACTTAATAAAAATTAATAACCCCTCCATAACTAAGAAGATCTGGACGGGAGCACGGCGAGTTGTTGTGACCTAGTGGGGCGCATTCTCCTGTCCTTTCCCGCTTCCCAGCGTGTACACACACGTACTCCGCTTCCCGATGAGAATAGGCAGCTTGTCAGATTTTGTTTCTGTGTCGTCAACATTATTCCGTAACTAGACTTGTTAAGTGATAGGTTTTGGGTGACTGGATGAAAGCGACCAGATATTTCAAAGCATCCACTGAGGCATTCTGAGCCCTGAGAAAAGCTGAATGCGCTAATGGAACAGCCTCCCTGGTGAGAGAAATACAGGAAGAGCCACGTTCTCTTTGTGTTTTTAAACTAAAGCATACAATTTTCAGGAGTCCAGGACACTAGAGAAGGATGCCACTCTTTGGTTTGGACAGCAGAACAGTTTAGGTGTCGGAAGCACCCAGCTGCACCCTGGGCGAGTGCACGTCAGAGAGACCCACGTGGCAGTGCGAAGGGGGCGGGCGAGTGATGCATGCAAAACCTGAGGCATATAACAAATGAGTCTGAGCATCTTCGAAAAAGTGCTTCACGCTCTAGCAAAACTTGAGAGGAAATAAGTGTTTCTTTAACGTTTGGAATTACGTACAGTAATTGCTGTGATACTTTATCAATCACCAAAGCAAGTTTGTGGACTACAGCTTAGGGCGCTGTTCTTCAAAGGGCTTCTCGCTTCCTTAGGATTTAGCATCGCCCTTCGGCCAAAATCACCATACAAGTCCCACCTGCTATTGCAGTGCAAGCCTAAAATATTAATGGTGCTGAAGAGCAATATTGCCTTTAGACAGCCATCTATCATCTGCTCCCATATTTTATTATCCAGAGAATTTAGATACTTCAATTCTGAAATGAAAAACAGTGGAGGAGGAAGGGCAGATTTTCCACTGCCTTCCGATTCGCATTTTTCATGACGGTCAAGTAATCAAACTCTCTTCCAGCCCAGATTCTGTTAAGACCCCAACCCCCTACTCCACCCCAGTTACATTTCATGTCTTAAATATCCATGCCTGGCTCCATTTTGTTTGTAGATCTTCCTCCTTCAGCTGTGCAATCTGAGGACAAAATTTTAGAAGCTCATTTTCATACACTTTATAATATGGAAAAGCAGTCATTTCAACTAGTAGGCAAATCACCTAGGTAATGAAATAGCCAACTTTCTATTTTCCAATGTACAGGCATACTCTCCGAGATACTGTGGGTTCCGGCCAGACCACCACCATAAAATGAGTATCACAATAAAGCAAGTGATGGATGGCCTTGCCTTCAATTTGCAAAGACAAAACAAAACAAATAGCGACGACAACAACAAACCCGGCATCTACGAAGTGCTGCAGAACAAGGTATATCTGTAGTATCAGTCCTTAGGTGATCAGGAACAAAACAGTTTCTTACTTTTTAGGTTGTTTTTACATTCATTTTACTTAGTTCTTCCACACTCTTCACTAAATGCATAGTTGTGCCAATAACGGAAAATGTTGGGAAACCATTCAAGACATAAAAGTAAACCAGTATAACTCAGGTGAAAAACATCATGCTTCTGTCATATATGGATTTACTATTTTATTCAGCTGCCTACAGGTAACATACTAACAATAATAATAAAAACAACATCACTGGGATTTATAATGGCATCATAATGGATAAGCCCTATCATCCATTAATTTGTTTAATCCCCATAACGAACTCGATGTGTTAGGTACTATTATGTTACAAGTGAGGAAGAGGAAGCACAGTGTGGGGTAAGCTCCCTGCCTGAGATCACAAGAGTGCACGGTCTAGGACTTGATCCTCAGCAGTGTGACAGGTAGTGACCACACTCTAAGGCCTCTCATCCAATTGAAAGAGATTTGCCTAATCTATTTCCTTTCTCATGTGGGAAAAAGGAATTGGGGGGGGGACCTAATATTTAATCAAGACTAATGTGCTCTAAGCACTGAGGCACTATATCACTTTATTCCGTTGCCTTCGTAATTTTTTTGGACAGCACAAAAACAACGAGGTGCTTCTCAAATGTTGATGTTTTTAGTGCTTTACAATATTAACTTATTTAATCTGTAAAATAACCCAATAAAGTAGATTTTGTTATTACACCCATTTTTCAATTCAAGTGTGTTCAACACAAAGAACTTAAATAATTTAACCAAGATTATGCAGCTGGTAAATGGCAAGATGTTCTCAAAAAAAAAAATTTCCCATAGTCAGTGTGCATCCCAGCACCAGTTCCAAGAAGTGGACGGTCCCTCCCCTCAGTGTAGACTTGTATTAACACCTACGCCTTAGCCAAAAACAGCTAGGATGGCTCTGTTAGTAACAGGGCATATCTATTTTCTGTCTTCTGGGGCTCCAATTAAGTTCACTTTCACAAGGTTCATTGGAAGAGTTCCAGTTTTTCACATAATTGCTAAATTATTCTTCTTAGTTCCTTCTAAAACAGTGTTCCTCATAGACGTCTAAACAACGAAAAGCCAGCCAAGCAGCTGTATAGAAGAGGGCAGGGGTGGCTACGTGTTTCTCCCCAGAAGGTTTAATACTAACCTCTCCACTAGAAAAAACAGCTTGAGAAATGATTTTGACAAGTTGCAAAATTTCAAATCATATTTCCAAAACTCAATATTTATATGAGTTACATGGCTTAGTATGACAGGAAAAGTTATTGTTTTTAATATCCTGAAACTAGAGATTACAACTATCTAACAGGATGTAATTAACAAATTTATTTTTTAACATTGTATTTCCTTGTGTGTTTTTAAAACCGATACATATTTCTATGAATTATATTTTTATAATAAAAATTGTCATTATCTCCGGGAATTGTATTAGCAGTTTCAAAAGGCACAGAGAGTCAAATAAGCAAGTCAAAATGTAATCTAAATAGCAAAGATGCTACAGAGATGTGGAATGTAGAGTGAAGACAATTTCCTAGTGACATAAGAACTACAAGGGTAGTTTAATTGGCTTACATAGATCAATAGTCACAGTCAAATAACGCTACAACTGCTGACCACGTCAAGGAGATAAAGCAGATAAATTTCTACAAATTACCTCTAGGAGTCTTGTCTTTCTTTTCTTCTTTTTTAAAATGTTGATGAAAGAGGTGAATAAAAAGCTCGTCCTGCCAATCAAAACAGTCATCTTTTCAGTTTATCTCCAGAAAATTACATAAAGTTCCAGAAAATTAATCACTTTATACAATCTAAAAATCTATACATTGCCTAAAATGTTTGATCAGCTCAATTCCATGATGAATTTGGGAAGGAGCAAAATAAAGTCCTTTACTGCCAATTATTATACTTTGACTTATTTAAAACAAGCACATAACCTGATGCATGAACCATTTTAAACAACTCTATGACCACATCATTTCCTGAAAGAAACAAATGTCTCATCAACAAGAACAGGACTGAAGGGGAAGTTGACACATAACATGGATACAGGACCCATGAGCAAAGCCAAAGGGGGGAAAGGAGTGAGGGTGTGAGGTGGGGGTGCATAGGGTGCAGGAAAGTGGTGGTGGGAAAATGGACACAACTGTACTTGAACAACAATAAAAAAATAAATAATAGAGGAAAAGAACAGGACTGCGACTTTAAGCTCCAGGAGCAAGCCTGACGTTTCCTTAGCCACAGCTCTATCTCTATTACACATAAATGGACTAAGTGCTCATTATGTCTCATGCCTTTAAAATCAATGTGCCCCTTCCATGCAGCAGCTCTCTGACAAAGCCTGGATGCCAGAAGTCACTCACCAGTTTACCAGCTAAGCTCACCACTCCCTTCTCTCTAATAACAGAGCTTGGTAGGACCTCAGTCCCAGATATATGCATCTCGTTTTGAAATCTCATGAGTACACTCTTTCGAACCCTAGTCCATATAACCTATGAAACTTTGTACTTGTCCTCATGCTTTGTGAACTCACACTCATAGGAAACACTTGTTGGAGGATGTTATTGAGAGGACATGACCATGGTTGACTCTCAGACTGGACCTGGGCAATCAGAGGCTCCTCACCCCCACCCCCATCCTTGGAAGGTTCTTTCCAACCCCCCTTCCCACACTGCAGCTGTTGCAAGGACTGAACCCCATTAAGGTCTCTATATCAACTTTTAGATTGTGGTGGGCAGGTGTGGAGATCTGCTCACCTTGCAGAACGCCAAGACAAGCCTCGTATGTAAGTTTCCTTGCTTATTCAACCTGCCACATACCAATCTGGAGTGGCCTGCCTCTTCCTTCAGTCTCTCCTTGCCCTCCGTGTATATGGACACCAGTTTGCAAATCAACTATTCAATACATTCCCACTGCCTGCTCCATCTCTTCAGGACCCATCCCACCAGGCCAGTTCACCCAAAAGCCGTAGCTATCAGAGAAAATGGCTGATTCTCAGAAAAATAGTCAGGTATGGTTGTGGGCAATGTTTCATGGGTTTATGCAAAAAAGAAACTTCAGAAGAAAGAGGAAAAAACTAACTTCCTATCTTACTTCTGCAATGCATGAAAAGAAAACAGAAGCAATGGCTTGCCCTGCCCGGAAATCACAGGAGATCTCTGCTCTGCAATTTCACCCTGCCCAGCAGATCATGGTGCTAGCGACGCCTCTTCCTCTGGCCCTGCCTCTGTGGAGCAAGCTACTATGCCTGACATTGCTTCCCACCTGTGATGGCCAGTCTCTTGCAAAAATGCCTTCGTATTTGGAGCTCGGGAGAGTCTACTTACTCTATGTAACCCTTGTGCAGATGTAGCCTGTGTGCTGCACGTCAAGCCCGTGCTTTCACACCAAAGCCCTAATTCCATTTCCTTTCTTTAGCCTCTGCTTTCTAAATCGGCACTTTCACTCCTGTGATTTCAACAGAGAGACCAAAATTCAAAAATGAGGTGCAAATAGCACCTCCAGAGTTGCATGTGCCCGATGTATAATAATAGAATTATGGGATTCTCTCCTTCACATCAACTGCCAGAGGTCAGATCACGTCCGTTATGTTCTGCAGGAACTGCCCAAATTTCACCCTGGCACATGCACATTCACCCTAAGTAGTTTCCCATTTAAAATGTCTTGCCAGAATCACGTACTCATAAGTGCAGACTAACCGCCCTATCTGCAAAGAGAAATAAAAATAACTTAGTGTTCAGCAACAAACTAAGAGCATATCATGGCGTGTTTCCAACAGAGCATCTCCCTGGAAAACAATCCTTGTGGATTGTAAATAATGGCATCAACCTATCACCACTAAGAGAAGGTAACATAGAAATTGAGGGATTTTTTTTTCTAGAATGACCAAGAGCAAGACTTGCCTATTTTTGTGATAATCAAAAACAAACTGCAGGCGCCCAGTCTGCCCTCTGTCCTCATAAAGAGTCAACAACGCTTTGCTGTCTCTCAGGACCCCATTTGGTGCATCTTAACCTGGCCCTCTTTTAGGTCTTAGTTTATTCAAATAAATGTACATTCTCAGTGTGCCCCGAAATAAACGATGGCTCATATTGTGCGTAGGTTCTTGCTCATAACGGTCCAGACTGTTAGCAGATTGCTAATATGTTAACAGCTCTATTATAAGACTCTCAGAGATGCAATTTTTTATGCCATTTGTGAAGTTGCAATCTCCATATTAAAGAAGTACTGCACAGGAAGGTTGGGATGGATGCTGAGGAGCCTATACACTTTCTACATGCAAATGTCTGCAGGGGTGGAAGAGACCCCAATGGCTGGGTCTCTGCAAGGTAACACTCTTCCAGGTGTGCTGCTTACCCAGGGGCGCCCACTCTGGGAGCCAGAACACTGATCTGAAATAGATAGGATCTCTGCGCCCTCGTCCAGATCTAAATATACTAAAATTAAAGACACTCTAAATGCAGGACTTTCTGGAAATGATGAAGTTTTTAAAAATTTAAGAAATGCTGGACCCCAATAGTGAAATTAGATATATATTTTTTCACGTCCTCTTTCCAAAGATCCTGGTAAAAACCTTTAGACAGATGTGATTCAGAGTGTCTTGAGTTCTCGGTGATTCGGATTTTTTAAGACACATATTATTTCCATGTGTTAATATCCTTTTGTGACTCCTAGGCTGCTTGTCCCAGAGTCTTGGCACCGGTGTTGTCAGTGGGGAGTCTGGCTTTAGCGTGGATGGTGCCTAGGAGCTTGAACATATATCTGACACACGGAGTGTGCTCCAGAAATGCACCCCGGGAAGATTTCTTGGAATGCTGGGTCCTAAATTTTTCTAAACCACGTGTCCTGGTTCCCAAAGTGGCTTGTGGTGCCTAGGAACATATTACATCACAGACCACCAGGTCCCTCAGTCTTTAGCTCAGTGTCTGGGAGGCTCAGCCATTGATCTAGGGTGACAGGGATAACAGACCAACAGACCATATTGAGCACATACTGTATTTCTCAGACTATAAGACCCACCCCCCCCCAAATTTGGGAGGAAATAGGGGTGCATCTTATAGTCCGAATGCAGCTTACATTTACGTTGGTGAAATATTATGTTATTTATGTTATTAAATATTTTACCACATTTCTTTCTTCAAAATTTTTTTTCCTATTTTCCTCCTCTAAAACCTAGGTGTGTCTTATAGTCTGAAAAATACGGTACTCTCTGGCACTATGGCAAATACTTGACATGCACAAAATTCTGATAAGGATATAAATATTCTAATATTCTGTGTATTCAGCAGTCTTTTTGCAAAAAATAGTTGACAATTATTTGTTTATGAAATTGAAATCATAAGGGAGTGATTTGGCTTCGAGAAAAGGAAGATTCAGATGCCCAGACAATATTGTATAAATTCCCTCATTCTCTCTAGTTGCTTGGTTTTCCACTATGCCAATTTTCTTTGGAAGCAAATTCTTAAAAAAAACACACACACACAAAACATTTAACCACCCTTCCAGATTTGTCTTTCCAGTAGATATCCTAGTATTCCAAGTAAGATCCGAGCACCATTTCTTTCTCGTTGATACTCTTGTTGCCACATCCAGGTGATGTGCCTCCCTGTGAACCCACACGGCAGACTCGGCACCACCTGAAGCACAAGCATGGAACCGGAGGGAGGGTGGTTCCCCAAAGAAACTCATGAAGCTGTTACTGGAAAGGAGCAGAATGTACGTGACACCGATGAAATAATACCTATCCGCTACACCCTCCCATTACATATATTTACACTGGAACTTTGGTAGGGTGCCAAGTAAGTAGAAATAAAAGTCACACTGAAGCCTACTGACTCCAAGGTCACTGTTGACAACTGTACCATATCATCTACTGGTACCGATTTGACTAGCTCTGATACCAGACTTCATGGAGGACGGTTTACTGGGACCTGTTCTCTAGAACGCAAATGACTGTAATTCAACAAGCGGAAGTACATATGTGTTCTTCACAAATTTTGTCCATAACGTATTTTCTAATAAAATTCAGGTTTTGTATAAATATCAAGTACTTCAGAGGTATAACCCACTAAGAGCCTGGCATCCCTTGAGAGCATTTTATAAAGGGTTCAAACTCTCAGAAAACATGAACTATTAGTCAAGTGCATTATAATATTTTCTTGTAACTTGAAGTGTTTTTTATTATTTTAAATATAAGTAATGAATTCAAAACTGATTTTTTTATAAACATAGCTCTGGAATATGACAAAGAGCTAAGGCAGAAAAAGTAGGGGGTGATTCAAAGCTCGTCCTTTTAAAATTTCTTTTAAAAATCTCTACTATCCCTCATGCTTTCTAACCACTTACGGGCACTTTTTAAAAAGGCTTTCTGACACTGAAAACTAGGCCAAGATTCACAGAACTGGATATGAGTGCCTCATGTGGTTTTCAAGCTAGCAGTGTTGGTTAAACATGGATAAAATTACTTTTAATACAGCTAACATGTAATTCCTGTCATAAGAGATTCTCTCTTCTATTGCATTTTAGAATATCACCATTTTAATCATAATCATTATAACAATTAACATTTAATGAGTTCTCATAATGAATTGAGTACTCTACTAAGTGCCCTATGTGAGTTATCTCGTTACATTTCACAAGAGTTCTATAACACGCTCACTCAGGACTGACCATAGCCTGACATCCAAGTCCTATATGTCTCATGCTCTGAGTCAGATAGTAGCTGCTCATTATGACTCCTAATAAAAAAATTCCCGTTACGCCGCAGCCTGCTTGGCAGGCTCACACTGCTTTACATAAAGCATCTTCAAAGTGAGGATGACACTCTCCATTGCCCACACAGAAGCCCTGTTGATTATGCCATTATCATTTTCAAGATGCCAAAACACGGGTTAAGTGTCTGGGGAAGGTCACACATTTCCTCTGGCTGAAGGAGGGTGATGGTTTTGAGTGCAAAGTCTGGAGAAGGGGAAACGGCATCACCTACGCAGTCCCAGAGCAACGATCACTGCGCCCCGCGGCTGTAGCGTCCCATTTACTAGACATGCGTACAGACTCATCTATCACGCGTCGCTGTTGTTTTGCTCCTGAGTCATTAATTAGTCTTCACAGTGATGCTTAAACTGTTAGAAGTCCTCAGTTCTCATTTTGTTTTACATAAAAGCATACCAATTTATTTAAAGATGGTTCTCCTAGGCCTCATGAAACATGGGTGTCTTTATGGTATCTGGTAACCGAAATTCTATCATTTCTATTTTTCTGTAATTTAACATATGAGAAAAATATGAGGAAAGATACAGATCTCTATTTAGCTGACTCAGCTAAAACCTGGTTCTTTTCAAGTTACATTACGTGTTTTCACTGATTTTTTCCATGGCATAAATCGGAATATCGCCCACAGCAAGCCTACTACGTGAATCAAGAAATGGGTAAATGTGAAGAGTGAATTTTTGTGATAGAATCCCAGCTGACACTAATTTTTTGATATAAACTTATAGGTACTCTAAAATCGTATCAACCATTTTTCTTTTCTAAACGTTTACACTGGCAAACCTTGAACATCTGTTTTCCAGAACTTTCTAGTATTCCAAAAACACTAAGAAGACATTTCAGCTACGTGGAGGACACAGCTCATTTCTTAAAGAAAGTGTCCTTGTATATGAGCAGATCAAGAACTCATTTGGGGAACATAAAAGACTTCACTTAAGATTGTAATCACAAAATGACTATTTTTGTTCAGAAAATATGTATTGCCTATAAATTAAAACGCACTGTTAAATACAAAATAAATTGAACAAAGTTCCTGCCTTCATGCAGTTTTCAAGCTAGCGGTGTTGGTTAAATACAGGTAAAATTACTTTTAATACAGCTAACATGTTAATTCCTGTCATAAGAGATTGTCTCTTCTATTGAATTTTAGAATATCACCATTTTAATCATAATCATTATGATAATTAACATTTAATAAGTTCCCATAATGAACTGAATACTCTACTAAGTGCCCTATATGAGTTATCTCGTTACATTTCACAAGAGTTCTATAACATGCATTTAAACAACCACTTTTTATACATATGAAGAAACTGACATCTACAGTTGAGCCACTGACAGGATAAAAGAATTGGGAATCCCATACGTGTCCAAGTTCAACGTGAAGTCCCTAGACCAAGACCACTTAACTAGTAAGCTATGGATTTGAGGCTCAATTTACATTTGTCTGTGAACTAAACCCTGTCTCTTAATAAATACACTTGGTTCATTCTTCAGATCCCTGCATTCTCCCCCAACAATGGACACATTTCCTTATCATTTCCAAAGTCTGACTTGGGCCCGCTGATCTGGCCATTTGTCTAATTGTCCTTGTAGGAAATAAGAACTTGGATTTTCTTGATAGGATAGTCTTTGAGGCAGAGTTCTTTTTTTTAATCACCCCATGTTGGCACGGCTTGTCAAAGCAACTTACCAACTCTATTGTACTTGTAAAAAATCCATGTAAAATTTGGGTTTAGAATCTTCCTTAATATATCTCAAGCTATGCGTGGAATTAAGGAAAATGAGATAAATTATGTATATGAATGCAAGATTGTGAATATATAGAAACTAAATCCTGAATACAAAACAACAGCTCTTTCTATCTCCTTAAATATGTTTATTAACTGCCAATCTAGGCTCTGACTCACCAAACGTCCTTATTTTGATTACATTAGTACCTCAGCTTATGTTCCAGTAAGCTTATCAGATCAATAAAGTAAAAAAAAAAAAATTGCTGATGAAACTATTTGAAATGGCAGATCAAATAACCAAGAAAGCTTAAAGGAGATTATGTAGGCTCTAGGCAACCATTTGAGGAGCTAAATCTCCAATGACTTTAGAAAGATGCAAAAATTAAAAAAAAAATGTTTAACATTCTGAAATATCAGTGGAAGGACAAAACGATGTTTGCAGAATAACCAAAAAAAGGTAATACTAAAATTAAAATATCTACTGTATGAAAGCATAAAGGTAGCGATCAAATTTTTCCCAACAAGGAAATTTTTTAATTAAATTTATTGAGATGACATTGGTTAACAGGATCATATAGGTTTCAAGTGTACATTTCTATGATACACAGTCTGTTTATTGCATTATGTGCCCACTGCCCAAAGTCAAATAATCTCCATCACCATTTATGTGGCCCCCTTTCCCCTTCACTACCCCATCCCCTCTTCCCTGTGGTAACCACCATTCTGCTGTCTGGGTCTATGAGTTTTAGTTTTATATCCCACAAAGACGGACTTTTTAAAAACCCAGTTCACTATATATGATTTGGGGATGGATATGACACTTCAGTATAAGTTCTAGGCTGAAAAAGAAACTAGAAAGCTGGTATATAGGAGTATTTCTGTATTATAGCTAAAAAAAAAAAAGCCAGAAAAAAGATGGTAAGTCAAATATAATGTAAAACTTTCAACTTGGTCCATTAAGACCAAAGCCGCCTTCAGTGTGCTATTGAACTAATCTGAGAAGCCCCAGAAATGTCTAGATTAGGCCAAGAAAAGTTTCCTCCAGTAAACTCCATATTATTCAGGACACTTCCATTGCAACAACAGAAACTCAACCCAAGCTTACTTCATGTACATGAAAGATGAATTTCTTGGCTCATGTAACTGAAAGTACCATAGCTTGGGATATGAGTGCCCGTGTCTTTATGTGATGGTAGTTTTCTCTTCATCTTTAAGCTCTGTGGATTTCCCTAGTGGATTTACTCCCCACTAAGCCTTCCCCATGCCACCCTTAAAACCTTCCAACTCCAATTCCATTTGACAGAGAGATACCTTCCTCTGAGATTTTAGGCAAAGGTTCTGGAATTAAGGTCAGTGTCCCTGATTGAATAATAAGTCCATTTCTAAACCAGTCACTTTGAAATTAGCAGATTGGTAGGCAGGCTTGGAGCCAGAGGTGGCTAAAGGGAAGGGTGGATCCCATGGAAAACGGGATATAACACTCGATAGGAGAAGCAGGAATGGGTACTGGAGAGGCCAAAGCTACAAATATTTCCTATTCCTGTCTCTTGTTTTCTTCCTCTGAGTAAGACAGAAACTGGTGCCTTTGTTTCTGTTCCTTCTGCATTTACACATCACTGTAGCCTACACAACTATGAGTAGTTTCTTGAATGGATCATAATGTTTTAACTCTCTGAGTCCTTTGCACACCCCACTTCTCACTGCCTAGAATGCCTGCCTCTCCCTTCTTCACTTGGAGTGCTCTTCTTCACTCTTACTGCATGACCAGTTCCACTAACTCTTGGTTTAAACAACATTTCCTCAAAAAAGCCTTGGAGTAAAGGCCAGCAACTTGGGTTTGCCCACTAGCCTACTAGATCATAAGCCAAACGGAGCCTTTGCCCCATTACGCATGAGAAAGCACTTACGCCACTGGGAACCAGAAGCCCAGGTCTCAGGCACGCGCTCCACTTCAGCATAATCAATATTGAATGAGAGCAAAATGTACTGAAAATGGAGACAGGCAGAGGGAAACACAATCTAACAACAGTGAGTTATCCTGGCTGGAGGGCAGTAAGTAGAAACGTTTGTTGGGGAGTAAAAAGTTAGAAACACAGTAATTCCGCATTGGGTCTGTGTGTATGTTAATGTTCTATGACTACAACGAGCCAAGTGTGACCTGACATTTGAAAAGTTCAAAAAAACCTAACATCAATAAAAATCATGAAATCAAAAGTGACTCTAACTTAAAAACAACAATAACAAAAATTAAATTAAAACAGCATTCTGATGACTATCGCTAAAGTACTTTCTCCTCTCTGTTCATAAATAATTGAAAAACACAGGGGGAGGCTGGGGAAGCAGTTTCAGGCTCTTTTTCTAGGAGTTTCTAACCCACCTCTCTTGGTTGTGTTCTGAAATTACTAATTGGCATAATGTTCATTGAAGGCAATGATTTAAAGATTTTGTGTTTTGGTTCTGGCTGTTTTAAGGTGAATTTCTTTGAATAAAATAAAGTAAACCCTGGTCTTGCTATCTGGTATGCTCTTCTCCCTGACTATGCTTAGCTCTCTTCCATTTAACTTAAGGAGTCATCTCAAATGCCATTTTCCCTAAGAGAGGTTCTTCCTGAGCAATAAATCACAATTTTGGTCCATCTGTAGTGCCCTCTCACACCTTATTGCATATTTCCCTCACTTATCACATATTATCACTTGAGATTATTTGCTTATATCTGTCCACCTGCCAGGCTGTGAGCTGTAGGAAGACTGTGTCTGTTTTGCTCACCTACAGTATATCCAGTGTTTAGCCTAGTTCCATGAAAGTCACTCAACAAATATTTGTGGAATGGGTAAATACAGCTCATCCCCAAGACTCCACACAAATACCTGCAACTCCAGGTGTCCGTCCCTGATGCCATCAGTCTGCGGGTGCCCGTGTTCTCTGTCTCCAGAGAAATCTGTGGATACCACTGTCAGCATATACCGCACGGTGCCGGATCCATCATTATTATGCTCCCTTGCTTCTACAGGGAGCCTAACAGGGTGCCTGCAATATAAAGAGCACTAGAGTGAATGTTGTTGAATAAATTAATGTATAGATGAAAAATTGATGACTGTGCCCTTCATCCACAGCCTCCCTGGCCAGCATACTTGTTGTCACAATCTGGCTGAGGATCTCAGGAAGCACTATATGGAACCCCTCTGAAATGCACTCTTCTCCTGAGAGGCTATTACCCACAGGGAAGGGTGCAATTATAATAGCCTCATCTTCTAAAAATATTTCTTAAAGGTAATCTCTGAGTGTCCTCTCTACCTTACACAATGAGAACATATTTTTAGCCACCTGATTCTAAATTTTTTAATGTGATGATTTAACAGTGACGTTCCTCGCACTTTCCATCATGTGAATGAAGACTAAATAGTTGACACATTCCTTGCGGGGAGACGTGATTCCAGCATGATTCAGCTGCTTTTCACGAACAGGAAGCGAGAGTGATTCATAACACCTGAGGAGCAGCAGCGTGACTCCCCTGGAAAAGAAACGCTAATAAAAATCCAGATCAAGGCCTCCAGGTCCCTTTCAAATAA
Source organism: Desmodus rotundus (assembly GCF_022682495.2). Taxonomy (NCBI): domain Eukaryota; kingdom Metazoa; phylum Chordata; class Mammalia; order Chiroptera; family Phyllostomidae; genus Desmodus; species Desmodus rotundus. Next base: position 148,241,878 of record NC_071392.1, read on the forward strand.
AACAGATGAGGCTATCTACGCACAAGTACCAAACTCTCTTTACATGTGGGATCTAGAGGAGATTCGTTTGCCTTTGACAATAAGAGAACAGCTGTCATGACCATTAAAATGTATTGGCAACTAAGAAATTACACATGTATCATTTGTGTGTGTGTGTGAATGACTGGGGAGTATACCAATCTCATACACTGAGAGACAGCACACATATATAATCTATACATAAATAGCATATATGTATATATGTATGTGTATAATGAAGAGTCATTCAACAGGTAGTTATTGACCACCTACTACATACCAGAAACCACTGTTCTAGGCCCTAGGAGTGCAGTGATGAACAGAGTCTAAAAGGTTCAAATCCTTATGGAGTTAATATTATAGTAGAGGAAGATATAATAAACAAATTAAAAAATGAAATAAATTTTATAAGGGGTTGAACAGGATACTACATTAACTAGGAAGAGGGAGCCATTTTAGATATTTATACACACTGAATGTTTAAGTGAAAATCTAGCATATTTTTAAACAAACCAGAGTCTAATAACTTATTTTTAATGATCCTTTAAACAGTTTAGAGGTGTCCCATGTTGAAGCATTTAAATTGTCAAACATTTTAATTAACTCTGGTCTGTTTTTTAAAATGAGATAATTGCTAAGTTCAGATTTTTCCAAAACTACAGAACACTAAAATGAAATTCTATTAATATGTTTTTAAAAAGTCATTCCCAAGTGTGGTTCTGATAGTAATCACCTGAGAACATTTTGTAAAAAATGGATTCTGGTTGCCCATCTTCACATCTACATAATTACTCTTTTGTGGATGAGAACTGTGAATATAAGTATTTTAAAAGCTCCCAAGGTAACTTTGATAGCTAGCCAGGTTTAAGATCTGTTCTGTGTGGGCATATCAAGAAAATATTCAGAAAAGTACTTTCCAGATTCAGGTAAGCAAACTTGCCAGTTGGGTAAAAATTCAAGTTATGGTTCCCAGACCAAGGATTTGATTCACTCGGTTTAGAGAACTGTTTGTCCAACATTTACCAAAGTCCCTGGAGAAAGCTGATGTGCAAGGAAATTCTTGAAAATCATTGTTTTGAAGAAAATATTCTGAACAGAATAATTGCCGATAGGTACAATATGGTAATTCTTTCAACAAACCTGGGGCAGACTACCAGCAAAGTTTCAAATAACTTCTCCCTGTGTAAAAGGTTACAGAATATGTCAATGACAACTATACTTTCCTGAGAAAATGCTGCTTTTGAAAAACCAGAAATAGATGTTTACAACACCTGATAGAAAAGTATGTTTGGCTAGCTGGTCTTCATGAGTATCTACTGGTTAGTACATTGAAATAATAGTTTCTATGTGTACACGAAAGAGGAGATTTCAGAATTGTTCTGACATTACTCTTTATGACAATTATCGAGCCTGAAGACCATAATGATGAATTTGACATTCATTCAGACTTAGTATGCTTTATTTTCTTTTTGAGATTTTACTTATTTATTTTTAGAGAGAGGGGAAAGAAAGGAGAAAGAGAAGGAGAGAAACATCAGTGTGTGGTTGCCTCTTACATGTCCCCCAGTGGGGACCTGGCCCACAACCCAGGCATGTGCCCTGACTGGGAATTGAACTGGTGACCCTTTGCTTTGCAGCCGGCATTCAATCCACTGAGTCACACCAGCAAGGGCTTGGGTTATTTTCTTATGTTTGTTGTCTTATTACTTGGAAAAAATAATAATTCTGCTCTCCACCCTTTTCCTAGCCATCCCTTGAATGACTCGCACCTACAACACCCTGAACTGGAAATTTGGGGAAAAAGAAGGAGTCCAGTGAGAGACATCAATGTTGGACAGGTGCAAGAAATCATGAAGGAGAAAATGCGGATGGTGGGAAATACCTGGTTTCTTCACCAGAACTCATTCAGAACTGGTGTTTACATGAGCAGGTATACGAGGACTTAATGTGAATATAAGAACTTCATCATGCCTTGGGCATTAGCCTTTGGAGTGGGCAGCTGAGTGAAGGAGGTTGTATGAAAAGAAAGGAAAGAAAGAGACAGAGAGCGTATAGTATATAGTTCATTGAAAAGCAAATACATTATAATCCTACAGTAATTGAAACTGTGTGGCACCGAATAAGAACTGACCTACAGCTCAATGAAAGAAATAGAGTTTCTAGAAAAAGAACTGATTGTATATAAAAATAAAGGATGCATTTCAATTTAACGTAATAGAAATTGTTGCAAGAATCAAAAATCAGGTAGATTAATCACAGCTACAATTTATGTGGTTCCAAGTATTCAAAATATTGTCAAACATAACTTAAAAATATGTAGGCCCTGGACAATGAAGTTGGAAAAGGACTTGGTAATGGTGGGTCCTTATCCCACTTGTTTATCCCAGCTTTGGGACTACACATCTTGAACTCACCAAATGGCTAATAACTTTTTAAAAATCCTTACCTGAGGATATTTTTGTATTATTTTTGTTATTATTATTATTGAATTGAGAGAGAGAGAGAGCAAAACACTGATTGATTGCCTCACTGGCAATCAAACCCACAACCTAGGTTTGTGCCCCGACCAGGAATGGAACCTGTGACTTTTTCACGTATGGGATGATGCTCCAACCAACTGATCCACTCAGCCAGGGCAAGTAGTTCCTAGCTTCGATGACATCCCCTTGCAATTACCTTTTATTCTGCAGGGTTTCTTCTTTCTCCAAAGCTCTAATCTGGGAAGCCATGTCTCTATTCTGGGAAGCTCTGACTTCCTCCCTATAAAAACAAAGAGAAAGAAGAGAGAAATTAATGTACCCTTTCTTATTATGCAGTCACTGTCAGAAAAAAAAAATGTTTTCATTGACTTCAGTTTGAAAATAATTAACACGATGCATCTCAAATTGTAAATACACTCTAAATTTGGCAAATAGGGTTTTTTAATTATTACAATCATAAAATCAATTATAAAAATAATCCATAGATATTACCTAGTAATATATAGTATGCCATTTGATATTTATCAACAATACCACCTTCAGTTTTGCATTTACACTGAGTACAAGTTGAACTTGATATTATTTACTTTAAAATAGTAGAAACTCTCTTGCATAGCTCAGAATGCTGAGATTCATTTCATGTCTTGGGCATAGTTTTGTAAAAATGGCAAGACCATGATGGTTTTAAGGAAGATGGCTTTAGCTGGCACTAAAGCAGTCACTATTTCTAGTTTTAAACTGCAACGAAGCCAAAGACACAAGTTTATTGTAGGCCGCTTCCAAATGAATAGCAGAGAATCATCCACTGCAAAAAATGAACAAAAAAAATCCTCATTATTTTCCTTATGTTCCTCTAGCATCATATAAGTGTGTAAAGCCTGACACATTTAGGTATAATGTTTTCATCTGAGCACTTACTCACTCCAGGCTCCTATAAACCTGTAAATAAATTAAAGGACATTATTGATCTAAGTTGCTCTGTTCTTTGGCAGATGCACATATAACAAGACTTCTTTTTTATAATTTGTTATCACTTGATTTTAAAAACACATGCTCTGTTTTTTGTTACAGGACACTGCTGTACATAATCAGCAGTTAAGTTAAAAATTTTTCAACCAGAATTGTCCTAAAAAGGTAATTACTACATAAATTTATAACTGATCTTCCCCCCAGTGGCTCGATGACAAAGGAGAACATATTTATAATTAACACATATTTGGAAAGTATTCCTTCTGTGGAATTGTTTCTCTAGTTCTAACAAAAAAATGTTTCTAGTAATATTCTTCTTGAATAATCAACATCGAGTCCTGGTTGGTGTGGCTCAGTTGGTTAGAGTGTTATTCCATAACTAAAAGTTTGCTGGTTTGATTTCCGGTCAAGGCACACACCTCGGATGCAGGTTCGATCCTGGTCCGGGTGCATACAGTCCCTGGTCTGGGCGATATCATGATCCCTGGTCAAAGCATGTACGGGAGGGGGCCAACTGATGTTTCTCCCTCTCCCTTCCTTTCTCTCCAAAAGCAATGAAAAAATGTCCTTGCGTGAGGATAACAATTTAATAATAATAAAATAAATGTTTAAAATCATCAACATCGAACTAGTAATTCAAATGAAATTTTGAACTATTGTTATGTTCCATTTAATCCTCTTATTTTTCTGAACATAAAGGCTGAATAAACTAACCACATAGTCCTTTTATCTGATATTTCCAACAGGCAAAGCAATCTTCCTGGAAATTTTCTTCTACATCCAAAGTATCAAGCCTTCCATTAGTTATTTAAAGAGTTTCAACTTCTACTTGGAAAAACTTGACAAACTTTACAAGCCTTCTCTATTTCATTTTTTCTCACTCCTTCAAAACTGCCAAAAGTCTAAGAATGGAAAATGGAAATCAACTACATTAACTCATATACATATCAGCTGTTACTATCTACACTGGGAACATTGTTTCATCTCTTTTATCAGGTTTGGAATGGTTTGAAATTGAACTGAAAACTATTTCAGACGAAAGGTCATAGCACAAGGTCAGTGGGTTTTTAAAGATATAAATTTTCATATTTTTTATAATGGAACAGATGCCCAATGCAGGAAAAAATTTCCTAGTGACTAAAAAACGTGGAAAATTTCAAATACATAAAACCTGATTATAACATAGAAAAAATAAATAAACATTGTGCAGACCCACTTTACTTAGCAGGTTAAGAATTATGTGTAATTATAGCTTTGATTGCCTCCTATTACACAAGCGTGGTTTTTAAAAATTGTTCTTTATAACATTCTTTGCTCATAGTCCAAGGTCTGCTCTGTTCTTGCTCATGGTTTCCTTTCTGTCTAGTTTGCCTTTTTCACACCTCCGTGTTCTAAAATCCTCCACATCCACTGACATTATCTCATAACCTTCCTCCAGGCTGCCCCCAGCTGCCTGACCTGATACAATATCTTCTTGCTGACCCCAGGAGGTTAATTTACATGTATATGGCCATGCATATGTTTGGTCTACCTACTCACCAATATTTTGAGCTTTTGAAGCCTATGATGTATTTGAGTCATTCTTGCAGCTTTAAAAAAAAAAACTGATTACCACTTTAATGTTTTATGTATGTTGTGAACATTTATTAATAAATTTAAAATGCTGTTACAATTCTTAGATGCGTACAGTATAGGTCAAATAACTCATTGACTGCAAATACATTTTAAGTATTTGAGAGAGAGAGAGAGAGAGAGAGAGAAACGTCAAATCATTGTCCTACCCACTTATGCACTCACTGGTTGATTTTTGTATGTGTCCTGACTGGAGATCAAACCCACAACCTTGGTGCATTGGGACAACACTCTAAGCAACTGAGCTACCCAGCCAGGGCCCTGTGGCTCTCATAATACAATATTTTCACAAAATTAACATGTTGCCTTAAATGGATTTGAATAGGACCCCTTAAAACTGTGGAAAGAGCATGAAACTTTGGTTAAATATATCCTGCCCCCCACAGCTAAAGCCAATCCTAATTAATACACAGATATCTACAAAACTAAACTCCATGTTGAATACAAATATTTCAGTTATTGTGATCAAATCAAACGTTGAAGTGTTTCAAGCTATTTTCAAATCTCACTCAATGGGATTAAAGTTGAATCACTAAGGGAAAAAAGACAGAGGAAAGATAAAAACATATCTGAAGTTCATTGCTTTGAAGTGATCTTAAAACTTATTATATAGTACTGTGAAACTCTGCCATACCAATAGTTTGTTTTTCTGAGTAGTAACAATGGAGGTTATTATTTCTTTAGCACTTACTATATGACAAACATGTGCCAAGCACATTGGATTTACGATTTCATTTGTTATACAGTGGTCCTAAATTGCTACACGGCACTAATGTGTAATAATTCTGCACATCATTGTGAGCATGTCCACGTCACAGATAAGAAAACTGACAGAAAAGCTGCGTTCTCACTGGATATGCTTCTCCCCAGTTCCAAGGCACCTGCAGGAAGCAGGGCTGTGTGACTAGTTCTGGGCAAGGGGCTACAGGTGGAATTGGTGGGGGCTGCTGCCAGTATTTACAAGGGGTGTGAAGAGTTTGCTAAGCTCGCTCCTCCCCTGGAAGCGAACTGAAGAGATGGTGGTGTCAAGATCGAATCGCACTGGCTTGCTGAACTACAGGTGGAGTTCAGCTGCTTTGGAGTAGTCACTGACCTGCATCAGATTAGATGAGCAAGAACTAACTCTTCGTTGTGTTAAGCCACTAAAATGCAGGCTATTATTTGTTGCCACTACATAATCTAGCCTACCCTAATTAATCTTCTGAGGGTCCAAAATGTTTTGTATGTTGCAAGGCTGGAAAACAGTTGAGTAATTTTGAGAAAAGTTCAGTTTTATGCCAGAGCTTACAATTTTGCACAGTATGCTTTTTGCAAGAACACAAGCAGTTCCAAGTGTCTCCTCCCGAGTAGGATTGCTGCTGTCACATGCATAGCATCAACACAACCCCCCTGGCCTTCCTTGGTGAAACCAGGGAACAGTGCCTAAGCCAAAGCACTCTGTGAAGATTGGATATGAGGAAAGTCAATGCTCTTTAGTAAGACCCTCCCTCTAGGAAATATCAAGTGCACAGGAAGAAACTGGCTACTGGAATTCAGACTGAATACTTTGAATACCGCTGAGGTCAGGTTCCCGTTCTCTGCGAGAGAGAACTCCATTCTAAAATCCAGAATAAGTGTGAAGTTGCCAAGGCCTTGCCTGCTACTTTCCTTTCTATGTGTCCTTATTAAAAAATCCACAGCAACAAAAGTAACCTAGCCTGTCTCTTCCCAGAAATCACAAAGAGCCTAAACTATAAAGGTATCCATTCTTTTTCTAAACAGCATGCTCTCCTGGCCTGCTCATTAACCTAGATGTCCTAAAAATTGTAGTCTAAATATGTTGAGCTTTTAAAATGGTGTTTCACAATCATGTCTCCTAAGATGAATATCGACTTACAGTTCCTCGGAAAAAGATATCTCGGTACAAATGACAGTCAGTGGATTCGGGAATGTTATGAATTGTGTTGCTTTTCTAACTTCCAAGTTTGCGTGTAAAGGGATTGTTGCTGTCTCTTTCACAAGAAAGCCCTGTTTATCTTTCAAAAGACAGCTTTGCGCGTAAAAATTCTGCAACCAAAGTGACCTAGAAGGACATGTGCTTCTTAGCATACTAACTGCTTTTGCCAGGAGGAGGGAGAAATACTTTGTAGCTGGCTTTGCATTCCTAAACTACCTATGTAGCCACCCCACATCCAGGAGAGAAACTCACTTAATATGCTATGTAACTTTCAGAAATGATTACTCAGTGGCCCTGCAGGTACCGCTACACTTTCGGCATGTATCTTTGCGACTGCGTTTATAGATATACTACTCAACCGAAAAACACTGGGAGAAGGGAAGAGAATTCAAGGTATCAAGTCCATGGTAAGCTAGAAAAGCTATTGAAACATAACTATTGGTTTCTTAAAACATTCAGATAGAAACTGTAGATGCCAAGTCGTCATTTAAATGAGTTTCTGGGATCAGGATATAAAGTTATACACATTGGGGAAATCACCAAACATCCAACAGCTTATATTTCCTTTGTTTATACAAAGGTTAGCACCAGCTTTAGAAGCTTTTAAAATTCCCTCCTTCTCGTATAGGGCATTGTGCTTAAGAGGATGGCTCCTTCTCCCATCTGAAAAGGCTGATTGACCAATTCTGCACGCACAGAATCCATTCCCACTGCTGCTGGTAATAGAACATATTTTATTTGGAAACCACCGCCCCGCCCCCACACTTCATGTAATTTATCTGACAGTATCTCTTGTTCAAGGGGATGGTATGTGACCAAGGCCTGCAAATCAGAGAACAGAATCTTTCGTATAAATGGTTGGTTCAGATATAGAAAGATAATCTAACTCGGACTCATGAAGCTCAACTGCAGGACGTTTAGCGGCACGAAGAAGAGAGACACTGTGAGACTGAAAGCTTCGAGGATGGTTTGTCTGAGAGTGAGGCCAGCACTCACACAAAGAGGAGAGCCAAAGATGGAGAGAGAGATTATTCTTGATATCACTTAAGCCCCTAGACTCAGCTACTACTAGACTACCCAACGCTATTCAGGGACATGAGGCAATAAATCCCCCTATTTTGTTTAAGTCAGCTTGACTTCAGTTCTAACCTGCTTCATTTGTGTTTCAGTTGCATGCAATAAAAAAATCTGGCAAATAAAATTATATTTTACTACCTTGCTTTTTTGGTAGGATCTGAAACCAACCTACTTTGTCATGAGACCCATTGCAACTGATAACACTGATTGTTTTTGTTTTTGCTTTTGCTTTCCAATATGCTCTACCTCCTATTTTCTCTTATATTCACTCATTGAGGAAATATTTGAAGTCTACTATGTGCTAGGTACTTGAGCTATCACAAGTAGTACAAGTCTGTGAACGGCACCAAAATATCCCAGCCCTCACGTAGTATTTTGTTGAGGGAGGGAGGCAGAACATGCTCCACAAGAAAAGGGAACAGACATCAAGTGTTGCGATGGGAACACAGGAGCAGAGGAGGGCTCGTCACTCAGATCCGGGGGTTCTGTGGAGCTTCCTAGAGGAGGCAGCAGACAAGACCAAAGGGAGGCACAGAAGTTGCCAGAAGTGGGCAAAGATGCTCTCAGCAACTGTCTGCACAAGAGATTCTCACCGAGAGAGAAAACATGGAAGGGGCAGCACATTAGGGGGAGAGGGCATGAGAGGAATAATGACATAGTAGAATATCTGAGAATAAACACTAGGTAGTTGGCTGCAGCATTCTGAGCTAAAGAGCTGTGACTCATCAGCCAGCCTTTGGAATGTGAGGCCCTGAGAGCAAAGGAGTTTCCTTAGAAAGTTCAGACACTAAAAAAACAAACAAGCAAGCAAAATATAACCAGAGACATTGAAATAAAGAACAAACTGACAGTGACCAGAGGGGAGGGGGAAGGGGAGGGGGAGGGAGATAACAGGGGAAAGAAGGGGAAGGGTCATCAAGGAATATGTGTAAAGGACCCATGCACAAAGCCAAAGGGGTAAAGGATGGAGGGTGAGAGGTGAGGGTGGGTGGGGCAGGGGAAAGTGGTGGTGGGAAAATGGAGACAGATGTATTCGAACAATTTAAAAAATGATTAAAAAATTAAAAATAAAAGGAGAAGCAGGCTCAGTCCAAATCAAAGGGCAATACTATCACTAACACAGTCAGAGGACCCTGGAAAGGAAACAGAAAGAAACACCCACAGCAGGAGATAGAAGAACAGGGAGGTTGGCCTCATGGGAGACAAGAGAAGAACATGTTTCAAGGAGGAAGTCTAGTTATTCTCAAAAAAGTGACATTGTATTGGGGTCAAGTACAATAAGGCCTGAAATGTGTGGTCATGACCTTTGGCATCTAGAGAATTAATTGTTCATATCTCTGTTGACATCAGTTTCAATGGAGTGGTAAGCACAGAAGACAAATTAGCACACGCTCAATGTTTGGTGATTAAGAGGTGCACAAATGGAGACATTCTTGCAAGTAACGGGACCCTAGAAGGAACGAATGAGAGATTCCAGTGGTTTGATGAAGGAATTATATTGGGAAAATTAAATATGAATATAAATATAGCTTTAAATGTGTTTAAGTTTATGCATATAAAGCCTATTTAATTTCCTGTGTTAGCAAGAAGCTGGCAAAAGAAGAGGTTTAAAATCTAGGAGAGAAAAAAATCGTGCATCGATAATCAGGCACAGAGACCATGAGATGGAAATATCTGGGAACCAGTTTATCTTTTCCATTGTTTGAAAAATACAAGGCATGGCATTGCCATGAACAATATTAGATCTTCATACAACTAAATGTTCTAGCTCAGCTCATCCCTTCCTTGTGTACTTTGTCTTCGCAGTTCCTGAAAGATTCTGAAATCTGATGGTGGAACAGTCATGCACTGAATGGCTTTACCTGTCCTATTGAAAAATAAAGAGAGGCTAGGTAAACAGACAGGCCACTCCTTCACCACAGTTTCAGATTTACATACACACATGTATTAGTTCCATGGGAAAATAAGTGAGGCAAGAATTCCAAACCGTATGATTTTTACAACTTTGTAAGTTGCTATAAAAACATATAAACGTACCACACAAAAACATTACCTCTTTCTTTCTATCTCATCCCATCTGCCTAACTATTATATTCACCTACTTATTTTGTTTCTGTTGAGAAAATTTACTGTGATTCCTCTGTATTTTATAGGTATGTTTTTGTGTTTCTTCAGTAAACCTGTACGCAGTATGTTCTTTAAAACAATAGTTTTTAGTTAAAAAAGACGGCTAGAGGTAAAACCTTCAACAGAACTTTAAAAATATATTTGGGGAAGTTAGCTATTAAAAATATAAATAGGCAGATATTCTCTATAATACAAGTATTTGGCTGGTTTTGAAAATATACTTTGCTCTCTATGCAAAAACATTTTTTCAATTCTGAATTAAAGCATTCAAGTACAGATGGATTAAATTCAGCAGATAATTAGTTCTTTATACAACTATCTCATATTCCCATCAACAAAAAAATTATACAGTGCACAATGAACATTTGATTTATGAATAGCTCATTAATTCCATTGTTGTTTTAACCAGTGCTCAAAAAGAATATGGAAGACATTGCTACTGCACGGCTTAACACCCGAAGTATCTTCCACATTCGATCCAAAACACATTTTATGACAGATTGAAATAAAAAAGATATGGACTTGCAGCAATCTGAAAATAACCTGACAGTTTGGTAAACTTATAAACTATCCTCACTGAAAATGAAGAATTTTAAGAAGCAACATTGTCATATTTAACTTCATGTTATGTTTCCTTGGACAGATGCACGAAAACCAGATAATCACTGACAATCCATCAGCCACATAACGGAGTTTGTGCTTTAACAAACTGACTAAATAATGGTTCGTATTTAGAAAATGGGCTTTTAACGTGGCCTATTTCTTGTCCTCATCCATGTTTTAAAGATATTCTTTGGAAGACTTTAAACACTGTATAATTGGTTTGATAGGTAATGCAATATATCGTGTTTGGCTTTAGGGCAAACAAAACAAACATACCATCTAGTCTGGGAACAAGAACTCCCAAGAAGAGGGAGAGAAAAGGAGACATAAAATTTCCTGGAAACAAAATGAACCTGGCATATTGTAGCCCCAGGCAGCCAAGGAAGCCGTAAAAAATCAGAAAGGCATAGGACAAGTGGAACTCAGTTGTATAATGACTACAATTGCCACTTCTTCAAAGAGAATGTAAATTAAACTTTATAGACTTCACGGGCAAGTGGAAAAGGCATTGCAAAAGCAGCCAACATTCTTTGCAGGCTAATTCAGGACACTGGATTCTTGGAGACACTATATACGTGAAACCACTCACCCGCAGTGGTGGAGAAATGTGTCCTTAAAAAGAAAATTAGAACCAAAAGTAGGAGCCAACTCTACCATTTTGGAAAATGAAAGTTTCTTTGGCTTATGAGTAAATCTAATCCTCTACCTTTACACTTGAAGGAAAATAATGACTTAAGCCTTATTTTTATCCTTTATGGCACATTAAGGCAGAGAAAACAAACCACAAATCCCATAATTAAAACATAAGTTCTATGCAAACTGTATAAGTTATTACAATCATCTTCTACTTGGCCTTGAATGTGGAGACCTGACCTTATTATAGCAGATTGCGGTTTCACTGTCAGCTGCTGCCTCTTTATAAATGACTCACTAAGCTTATCATGTATCATACACTTGTTCAAAAACAGTCTTGGCTTTGATTAGCAAGGGTACAACTCAGTAGCACATATAGTAATTTTCCTAGGAATTGAAGTTCAACATCAATGAATGTTGACAAAGCAACAACATCAGGTCAGCCAGATTCACAGATTAGTAAAACAAAAAGATTTTTTCCCCCCACAAATAGGTCACCTGCTATAATGAAATTGTTCTATATGATCTTGCAGAAGTAATCAATGCATTCATTTGTTTGTAAATATCTTTGGTTTGAGGTTTGAAATCAGTGATATTTTCTTTCATCGTGGTTTATGTTTCTGTATTGTATCTACATTTGGAGAGAAGTTAAACTACAGTAGAGTTATTAGGTAACAATCGGGTAGGGAGTTTCTCTGACTAGGTAATGTGCACTTATGTAATAAATTATAAACACACAAACACAAATTCATCAGTGGCAGGCACTGAGAAACTTGGGGAATCTATGGAGCAGAAACAATTGGATAATCATTTTAGGGCATTGTTCCATGAACTGCCCAAGATTCAGTTTCCCAGGAGGAAAACCTGGGCCTGGGGTATATGGCCATCTCTTGGCTGGCTGAGCATGAGCACTTTGTTTGTAGGTCCCCCCAAGGGTAACATACTGAGGATATGCAGGAAAGAAGGTTGATTAGAGTTGGATATCTGGCCTGTAATTTATCGATATCCTTCAATAAATTTATTTTCTACTAAGTCATTCATAGTTTATTTCCTTTGTAATTTCAAAGACTGACTAACCAGATTTTGCCATTGTAAACCTATATTGTACATGCCTACAATGTATCAGGTGATACCTAATATAAACTGAGGACTGAAAATTAAATCAAATTAGGTTTTTAAACTCAGGACACTACTACTATAAATAGGAAAGGCAACTAAGTTTATAGTACAATAAAAGACATGCTAGATGCATATGGCCAGTGGAATTTTTCCTGAAGCGATTTGTGATGTTCTACAAGAAAAAGAAAATAGGTCTTTAGTCAAATAAATTTTATGGGGCCCACCCTGCATTTCAGTATGACTGTTGACTATTGCAAAGTGATAGTTGTTTGTGAGTTGACCGTAAAGCCCAATTTAAGGCTGGCTACCTCCTTTTGTAATAATATTTCTGGTGCACTCACTCCTATTTGTCAGATTACTCCTCCATCCACTGAGAAGAAGAGGGTCACTTTATTGCTAAAGCGTGGTGGGAAAACACCGCCAACAAAACCAAGTCTCTTGAACACTGAAGGTGACAGGAAACTCCCTAGGGTATTGTGGTGTGTGTGTGTGTGTGTGTTCACGTGTGTGTGTGTGCCTGTAGGGATGCCTTTTCCCATATGTAAATATACCCTCTGAGAGTTCTCTAACATAACCCACTGACACAATGCCTCTCAATATTTTCCAAACAAAGGAGGTAAAAAAAATTGAAAGTACAGTTCTGGACTACTTGCTATGACCAATATTTGGACTCTTAAAGAAGTAATAAATCAATATTTTTAACTCTATTTTTATTGTTGACACTATTACAGATGTCCCTCTTTCCTACCTTTGCCCACTTCCACCCAATTCCCGCCTCACTTCCCTCTGGCCGTGGCCACACTGTTGTCTGTGTCTAAGGGTCATGCATGTCTGCTCTTTGGCTAATCCCTCCACCTCCTTTATCCAGTTCCCCAGCCCCTCCTCCCTTCCCTCTGACAGCTGTCAGTCTGTTCCATGTATTCATGCCTCTGTTTCTATTTTGTTCATCAGTTTATTTTTTCATTAGATTCCACATATGATATTTGTCTTTCTCTGACTAGCTTATTTCACTTAGCATAATAGTAATCATATTTTACTGCAATAAAGAAACTCACAGTCTATTAATCTTCAAAATTTGTTTCTATTCCAGAGCACCCTCTGTGATTTCTTAAATAAATTTTAATGCATATTTAGAATTAAGAGTAATAAAACAGCAGAGTTTATTTAAAACACAATAAAAGGCTTATTAAACTTCAGTAAATTAGTGGAGATTCTTCAGGGAGATTTATTTTCCTCCTCCTGAAAAAGTGTTCTCCCTCTCTTCTGAGCTTCTTGAACTTTATCTGCTTTTACTCGGATTAGAATTCCTGCTGCCTCAGTTGCAAGCTCCATTTTAAGTATTTTTCCATTGATGGCCAGAATCCCAATGGAATAGATCAAAAAGGTCATTGAGATACCTTTGAAATCCCGGCAGAATATGGCAGGAGGGAGTCAACTAAATCCTAAGGGCAATTTAATCATTTTGTGTCTGTACTATTTTTCCCTCACTCTTGTCACGAAAATTAGCACAGCAACAATATTTTCTTTTTCTTGGAGGCTCTTGCAGCCCCTCTCCTCTGAAACACATCCACATTTTCCTCCTGATGAAGCCTGGTTGCTAATCAGCCAAGGTGCCTGAGAAGTCAAGTGCAATCAGTTATTAAGAGGCAAGTGATTAAGGGGAAGTACTTAAGAATCAGAAGCAGAAGTCATATTAAATGTAAATTCATCTGTCTCTAAACTTAGAAAGTTTTGCTTTGTGACATTTAATTTCTGTCTCGTCTGTGTTGCCCATCTGCCTTCCTAATGAACATTTTGCATTCACTCTCAAGATCAGCCTCTCCTATTGGTTTAAATCCATAGAAAGGTGGTTCCTTTCCAGTGAAGTGGATCTGGAAGCATTTCTAGTGAGTCATAGTAGGGTCTAAAGAAATAAATTATTTAGCTACCAGTCAAATATGCCTTCTGTTCAGTTTCTCAACTGTGAAGTGGAAATACCACTTTTTAATACATGATTGTTTAACATGGTCAAATGAAGGTTTATTTTATGGGAAACTTCTGTTCCAATAACATTTCGTGTTATTATATGGTATTAATGATTGAAACAAATACACTAAAATTCTATTCTCACTTCAAACCTTGGAGACTAAATTTGGATCACGTTTAGTGGTTTTAAGTATTCTTTTATGCAAATACCATCCTCAAAGGGTTTGAAATAGGCATGTCTCTTAAAGGGACTTCTCTCTACCATGTCCCTGACCATGTAAGCCACACAGAAATATAATTCAGCAACATCAGGAAATGTTTAAGTACTGCAAAGCCAAATGAAAGTTGTTTTGCCCTAAAACAATTTTTCTCAACCTTAACAGAATATGAAAATCCACGAGGAGATTTTTTATTCATACCTATGTCTAGACTCCAACCAAGCAAGCAAACAAAATAAAAGTCCAGATTTTCAGGAGATGAGACTCGACACTGTATCAAAGTTCTCTGGGTGCTGCCAACGTGCATCTGGGGTTGGGTTTTGCCACCCTAGAGAATACATGCACACAAACACATCCATTTCAGGTTTTCAGTGCAGAGGATTAAAATTATTCCCCTGAGTTTCTAAGTGTAATAGATGCAGCTATACAAAAGTTATAGCAGGAAAATTTCCCATCCATTTTGCTGAAGGAGAAATGCTTGCTAATATTCTAAGATACATTAATGGGCTTAAAAAAATAGACAAAAAGGGCAGGATCTGCACAAACAATAGAGTTGGACACAAACACTCCTCAATGTAGGTCCACTTGGAGAAATCTGGGTGGGTCTCAAGCACCAAGAAATTTATGTAGGAGAGATTTATTCTTTAATATTATGGTTGCTTTTATTTTTTTTCTTAATACTTTCAGATAGTTTCTCAAATTTCTCAAACTGTTCTCAAAGACAAATAATTAAACTCATGGAGGACATCTGAAATATGTTAAATATTGAATCTTAACATTGAAAGATATGAGAATGTTATGTTTTATTTGTTATTTTTGTCAGGTTTTCTCCTTCCACCAAGAATTTGATATCAAACCAAGGAGCTTTCTGGATGTTATTTTCTATTAGTCTAGTTGATACTTCATCAATTTAAAAGGCTTTTTTCAGCATCCTCTCTCTCTCTTTTTGATGATTCTTCTTTGTATAATATTATTGCCTGTAGCTGTTACCTTCCTAGTCACTATTACCAAATTTCTGTTCAAGGATTTGAAGTCCTATCTCATTGGTTTTTGTATTGAATTGCTCATGCTTCTCGGTGTGGCTTATTGCAGATCAACCAAAAACCAACATCAGCAGGAAACAGATGAAGACAGTTAGGCCCACTGACAAATAATTTTTGGCTTTTGGGTATAATCCCAGCCATATGATCTCACCTTTAACTGGAACATAATCAACAAAAGAAAAAAGCAAACAAAATATAACCAGAGACATTGAAATTAAGAACATTGTAGCAATAGCCACAGGGGAGTGGGGAGGGGATAATGGGGAGAAGGGTCTATAGGAGCTACTATAAAGGACACAAGGACAAAATCAAGGGGGAGGGTGGAGGTGGGGGAGGGAGGTGGGACTGGCTGGGGTGGGGTGGAGGGAAGGGGAGAAAATGCAGACAATTGTAACTGAATAAAAATAAATAAATAAATTTAAAAAATAATTTTTGGCTTTTGACACTGCTGATGTATCTAACTTATGTTTCAATTCACATACTCCAAAACAATTCAACGATCTCTAATTAAATAAAGATGTGCTTTATCTCTGGATCACCAACAGTGAAGTGCCTTGGATACCAACATATCCCTAAATGATTTGATTTTTAACTAACAAGTCTTCCCAATCCAACATAAAAATTTTATCATTTTTCTTGATCAGAGCAGTATCAGTCACCATACCATATCCAAAAATCTACTTGCTTTTGAAGCCAATGTTCTGTTGTAAAGTCTAGTTTGCTGAGTCAGACCATGCAGTCTCTTATATCATATCCCCTTTGCCATATAATCACCACTGTCTTTCCTCTCCCCAGTCTACAGTACAACAGTTAAACCTTTATCCGCTTGAAAACCCTGGTCATTAACACAGTTCATGCAATTGTCCCCAAGTGTGTCCACTCACTACTAGAGAGGTGGCAAGAGTTACCTAGCTGAACCTTTGAGTTATATAAATCAGAATTATGGTAGAACAAATGCTGCTACATGTGATTTTTCTACCATGCCTGGTAGAAAATCCTTGAGAACAAGGATTAGATCCTCCGAGCTTGACCTCTTACTACACTCTAATCAAGGAATATGGAAGTACAAATGAGACATTGTGTGGCTGCTCAGATGTAAAAAAGGTACATTACTCCTATATTGTACCTTACTCCTATATTCTACAGCCTGGCCTGGATGGCTTTACAGGCAAATTTTACCAAGTATTTAAAGAAGAACTAACTCATATCCTTCTCAAACTATTCCAAAAAATTCAAGTAGAGGGAAGACTCCCAAACTCTTTTTACAAGGCCAGTATTATCCTAATTATAAAACCAGGTAAAGACACAACAAAGAAAACTACAGGCCAATATCTCTGATAAACATAGATGCTGAAATCCTCAACAAAATATTGGCAATCGGGATCCAGCAATACATTAAAAAGATCATACACCATGGTCAAGTAGAATTCACTCCAGGGATGTAAGGATGGTACAATATTTGGAAATCAGTAAATGTAATATACCACAAAAACAAAATAAAAGACAAAAACCACATGATCGTATCAATAGATGCTGAAAAACCATTTGATAAAGTCTAGCATCCATTTATGATAAGAACACTTAGCAAAGTAGGAGCAGAGGAAGCATACATCAACATAATAAAGACCATATACAAGAAATCTAGAGCCAGCATCACACTCAACAGGCAAAAACTAAAATCTTCCCCCTAAAGATCAGGAACAAGACAAGGGTGTCTGCTCTCACCACTTTTATTCAACATAAAGTACTGGAAGTTCTAGCCACAGTGATCAAACAAGAAAAAGCAATAAAGGCATCCAAATTAGAAAGGAGGAAGTAAAACTGTCATTGTTTGCAGAAGACATGACAGTGTACATAGAAAACCCTACAGGCTCCACCAAAAAACTACTCAACCTAATAAGCGAATTTGACAAAACAGTGGGATACAAAGTCAACCTTCAGAAATTGAAAGCAGTTGTGTATACCAATAATGAAATACCAGAAACATAAACTAGGGGAAAAAATCCCATTTAACATAGCAACAAGAAAAATAAAGTACGTAGGAGTAAACTAAACCAAGGAGGTAAAAAACCCATACCTAGAAAACTACAGAACACTGAAGAAAGAAATTAAGGAATATACAAATAAATGGAAGCATATAACACGTTCATGGATTGGAAGATTTAATATCATTAAAATGTGCATACTACCCAAAGCAATCTATAGATTCAAAGCAATCTGTATTAAAATACCAATGGTATATATCACAAATTTAGAATAAGTATTTCAAAAATTTATATTGAACCATAAATGACCCTAAATAACCTCAACAATCTTGAGAAAGAAGAACAAAGTTGGAGGGATCACAATACCTGATATCAAACTATACTACAAGGCCACTGTAACCAAAACAGTCTGGTACTGGCATAAAAACATACACATAGATCAATGGCAGAATAGAGATCCCAGAAATAAACCCATGTCTCTTTGGTTAATTAATATTTGACAAAGGGGGGAGAAGCATAGAATTGAGTAAAAATAGCTTCTTCAGTAAATGGTGTTGGGAAATCTGGACAGGTACACGCAAAAAAATGAAACTAGACCACCAACTTACACCATATACCAGAATAAACTCTAGATGGATAAAAGATTTAAATATAAATCACAACACCATAAAAGTCCTACAGAAAAACATAGGCAGTAAAGTTTCAGATATCCCACACAGCAATATTTTTGCCAATATATCTCCTAAGACAAGGGAAATAAAGGAAAAAATAAACAAATGGTACTACATCAAATTAAAATGCTTCTGCATGGCTAAAGAAACCAGCATAGAAATGAAAAGGGAACTGACTGTATGGGAGAACATATTTGCCAATGATACATCAGACAAGGGATTGATCTCCACAATATATAAAGAACTTGTATGGCTCAACCCAGGAAGACAAACAATACAATTACAAAATGGGCAAAGAACCTAAACAGACACTTCTCCAAGGAGGACATACAGAGGGCCTAGAGACATATGAAAGGATGCTCAATATCTTCAGCCATTAGAGAGATGCAATTAAAACCACAATGAGATACCATCTCACACCAGTCAAAAGACCATTATTAATAAAATCAACAAACAATAAGTACTGGTGAGGATGTGGAGAAAAGGGAACCCTGGTGCACTGTTGGTGGGAAGGCAGACTGGTGAGGCCACTGTGAAAAACAGTATGGAATTTCCTCAGAAAACCAAAAATGGAACTGCCATTTGACCCAGGTATTCCACTGCTGGGATTATACCCTAAGAATCCTGAAACACCAATCCAAAAGAACCTATGTACCCCTATATTCACAGCAGCATTATTTACAATAGTCAAGTGCTAGAAACAGCCTAAGTATCCCTCAGTAAATGAGTGGATTAAAAAACTGTGGTATATTTGCACAATGGAATACTACACAGTTGAAAAAAAGAAGGAACTCCTACCCTTCATGACAGCATGGATGGAACTGGAGAATACTATGCTAAGTGAAATAAACCAGGCAGTGAAAGACAAATACCATGTGATGTCACTTATAAAAAGAAGTTAGTGAAAAAAAAAAAAAACAAGCAAATGAGCAAAATAGAACCAGAAGCATGGAAACAAGGAACAGACTGACAGCAACCAGAAGGGAGGATAAGAAGGCAGGGGATAAGAGTGGAAAGAATGGGAAGAGAGTAGTCAAGGAACATGTGTGAATGATCCATGGACATGGACAACAGGGTGGGGATTGACTGTGGGCGAGGGAATTGGGCTGGGTGGAGGAGGACAATGGGGAAAAAATTGGGACAACTGTAACAGAACAACAATAAAATATCTAATAAAAATAGAAAGGTATATTGATCACCACTGATATAACCACCTGCCTAATTATATCATGGTAATATTTCTGTGAACAACTCCGCAATATTTGAGGTAAATCTTGTATAATAAGCAGATCAGGCATTTAGTAGCCTAAAATTTACTTTAAGCCATTTGCCTGCACAAACATGATACCCATAAATCTCAGTTTGCTGATGAATACAACACCTTATTATAGTCCAGAAACAAAGAAATACTATACTCTAACGTTATGGAAATAGTAAGATACAATTTAGCCTATTAGGCTTCTTAAAACATTTATTTCTATCCTATATTCATTGAGGGGCAGGGAATATTTTCTATTTAATGCATTGTTCTAAAATTGACCGGTGCATATGAGCCAAGAATAAAATTAAGTACAGTATCAGCTATTCATGGAAATTACATGGCCCTTGATGCTTCACTCTTGGTGGTTGCTCATTTCTGTAAAAGTGTTTGGCATACAAGTGACACTACCTATTAATCTCTACTATAGGGGTTTTACTTTCAAATAAATTCCTTTTTATTTGATTTTCATGTTAAATTTTTGGGTTGAAGGAAATACAAATGCACAATAAGTGAGTCCATTTCCTGTTTTCCCATCCAACTGCATTTTCACAGGGCTTTATGGCTCCCTCAGTTGGCTGGCTTCCCACTCGCATTCAAAGCAGAAAGAATAAGTACATAAGAGCTGACAAACAAATGCTAAGAAAAGGACTTAAGTCAGGTTTTCATGCTGGTTTCTTTAATTTTATTCCAACTCTGGTTCATTCATTCAATAATTATAACTGAGCGCATACTGCATGCCAGACACTGCTGTAATGCACAAGGCAGAGAAGGCCCCTGTTCCATGGGCTTTAAATCTATTGGAGCTTGAGTAAAGGTAAGAAAGACAAGATAAAATGTAAGCAAATACATACTTTCAAATAGTGACAAATTCTATGGAGAAATTAAAACAGGCCAATGGGAGAGAAGGAACTAATACAAGGTGCTCCTCTAGGTGGGTAGCTCAGAACAGTCCTCCCAAGGGGCTGATGACTGAGATGACGGCTCGAAGATAAGTAGATAGTATAAAGAACTCCAAGAAGATGAAACAGCAAATGCAAAATCCCTGCAGCAGAAATAAGCTTGGTGTGCTTAAGAAATGGTAATTTAAAACAAAAGCCTGGGAGGGAAGAGGACCATGGTAGAGGATGAGTTTACACATACACAGAAGGAAGACATCAGAGCCTTGGAGGTATGGCAATACGCTAAGACTTTATTCTAATCACAATCAGAAGCCATTTGAAGCATTTTAACCAGAGAAGTGATACGTTCTGATTTGTATTTTTAATAGATCATGAAAGCAATTTTGTGGACAATGGACTAAAGGAGGTTACAAGAAGCAGCAGGAACATCAACTGGGAAAAGCAGGGTGTTGTAGTATTTCCACCAGGTGATGGTGACATGACTAGAATGGTAACAGAGGAGTTGAGAAGAAAATAGTTCCAGGATAGGTTTGGGATGCAGTCATGAGTTGCTGATGGGTGTGAGTGATGGGAGAAAGGGAGTGATAAAAGACAAACCCCAGGTTTGTTCTGAGTAAGGTGAGTGGATGGTGGTGCCATTACCTCAAATACAGTTGTCATATAATATGCCACCGACTAAGCTTACATGGAGGATGACTAGCAATGTCCACTTGGCCCAGCAGACCACAGAGGGAAATAGTTCTTAGTCTCCAGTTTGGTCATGGCCAGAAACAGCCTCTGATCATAGGTGAAACTCCCTATCGGGATTGATGCGATTGGTAAAATATGACTTAGAACCACTGCACTACACATTAGTTCTAACAGCAGAGAAACAAAAAACAACTCTTACCTGAAGATAGGGAAATATTAAATGTTCACAGGGAAATATTTATACATCAAATGTATCAGACAAATTATCTTCCAGAAAACATTAATAAAAGTCTTTAAATAATATAAAATAATAGTAATAGGTGACTGTATTTATTATAGCCATTTGCTTTGGTTAGTCCCTGAAGTTAATTTTGTTCTCTCTTATGATATTTTCATTAAATGCACACTACAAGTAGGTCAATGTTGTTAGTTGGGTCAAGGTAGTTATGAGTCAGTTTATACTTTTAATGATTTTCTTGCTCCTTTCTAGCAAAATCTAATAACCTATAAATTAAAACAATTGAATTGCCTCTTTAAATAAAACTAAGAATTATTTTTAAGGAAATAATATTCAAAGTAGGGTAACATACAATGAGTGAAATATGAGCTGGTTTATATGTTGGCAATCCTAAGAATAAGCATAGATGAAAAATCTGAAATAAAATGAATTAGTTCTCAAATAAAACAATAACAAGTTAAAATAAATTCAATAGATTTTGAAAAGATATCTCAAGTAAAGGATACAAAGCAAGTTACAGACTTCTAAAAGCATTTTAATTATATAAGGCCTGTCCAGAAGGTATTCAGCCATTTAATGTGAAAAATACAGACATCCATGGAAGAAGATAAGAAGACACAAGAAACATTGTACACAGGACAATGATGCCTCAGTCCCCTTCAAAGTAGGCACCTTGGGACCTCACACAGTTCTCCCAGTCACCATCAGCTGTCCCATTGTATTTTGCTGAATCTCATCAATGGTCTGAAATCTCTTCCCTTTGAACAATGATTTTAGCTTTGGAAAAGCCAGAAGTCACAGGGTGCCCAACCTGGTCTGTAGGGGTGCTGAATGACCTGGGTGATCTGATGTCCAGTCAAAAATCTCTGCATGCGACATGATGCATGAGTGGGTGCATTGTTGTGATAAGGGTGCCAATCAGCAGTTGCCCATAGCTGTGGCCTTCTGAATCATCTGAATAGTTTCCATGAAGGAATGTTCAAGCTTAACGCAACATTTGATGCAGATTTGTTGCTTTACTCATTCAATTATTCTGAATCCAATGGCCACAAAGTATACATGCTCAGTCAACAGCATCTACCGCCCGCACTAACTGGTACAGTGAAGTCGTCATTGTTCATGCATGAGCATTCCAGTCCATTCTCCTTGGCTGCCAGGTTACACTGATGTCACACAAACTGTTCTCATTGCATTAATAATGGTTGGACTGTTACCAGACAGACCTCATATATCTATATCCATATATATACATACAAGAGAGAGAGACATGCACCGTGTATGCGTGTGGTCTGTGCTTAACTACACAGTCAAGCTAACCTCAAACTAGATGAGATCATTTATCAGAAAAAACAAGATTTTATACAAGCCCCCTCAAGGCTTATGCTTTTTCAACTCAAGAGAGAATATAACTGAAGGTGATAGATACTTGGTGATGACAATAATGAACTGAAAAAAGGCCAACCTCAAGTGTCACCAACATTATAGATATGGAGTCCCAAAAGCATTATGTCACTGCAATGACAAGAGTCTTTGTGACCAGCCTCATAGGACCATGGGTTGAATTTACAGATACAGCTTCAGGAAAGTCACACTAATTAGAAAGTTCCATCAACTTAACCATCATATGTCAACCTACCCCTGAATGTTTGACAGATAGACATGTTCAGGCAATCACCTTATGACCTCATATCCTCCGATCATTCAGAAAAAAAAAAAGAATTATGGCTGAGGCAGAACTTGAGTATCTCCTTAGTCACCTGTAATGTGGGATACACACTAAGTTTCTGAAATGGCAAAAAAATGTATAACTTTGTTTTATTTATCAAAGTTACAAACCCATCTCTTTCGGTGATATGTAAAATAAAAGTAGAGAATCTCTTCCTAAACAAATTCCTTTTTCTAATAGTAAAACTGAGTTTTAGATCTATTGACTCATCTTTTTCCATCACAGGTTTCCACTTGAAAAAAGTACAACTCAGATATATAATAAATAAGCAAATTATGATCTAAACAATAGCATAATATCTAAAATTTTAGGGAACAAGGTTCTAGAAATATGTTTACTCATAAGTATTTGTTTATTCTATGGGCCTAAGAAGTGCTGCAGGAAATATAGTAATAATGATGCAATAAATTTGAAATAGGAACATCTTGCTTCCATGGAATGATCCATCTAGTGGGAAATTTAAGACACACACAAATACTCAGAACTGAGAGTGTAGTACAGAGAAATAGAAATTTAGGTCATGAAGAAAGTAGTTCCTATTAACTTTGAAGTGTCCACTTATGCTCCAGACACCCATCACAAATAGTTTGCAAACTTGTATTTTGATAAGTAAAATATTTTCTAACTTATGATATGTAATTTTTTACAAAATGTTAATACTTACACAAAGGAAGAGAATAATGTGAGGGGAGGAGAAAGGAAATTGGTTGAGGTGTCTGTTCTCTAAAGGTGCCAACCCAGAAAAAAAAAACCTCAGTACACTACAAATGTCAGTTACTGTGCTTATTATTATTATTATCAGTACTACTTCTAACATTATTACAAACCATCCCCAAAGCCTGAATATGGATGTCTCAATATTCTGAAAAAAGATCAACATTTCCCAAATTGTGTTTCTCAGAATATTAACTCTGTGAAATATTTCTATTAGAGTTATATTTTTAAAGAAAAGTTTCAGTGTCTGACATATTTGGAAAATGTTGGGTTACTACTTCAGGGAATATCTGTAGGACATTTCTGAGCCTTTAACATGATTTCTCCAATAACAGGGCATAGCAATTCTGCACCCTTACATGGGCACAGAATTATCTTTCTCTCAGCTCATTGAAAATTAATTTAAAAAAATTTTTTTATTGTTGTTCAAGTACAGTTTTCTGCCTTTTCCCCCAAACCCAGACTAACACCCCAGCCCTCCCCACTTCCCTCCCCTGCTTCCATGCCCCTCTGTTATTGTCCATGTGTCCATTGCAATTGTTCTTGCAAACCCTTCACCCTTTTCCCCTGAAATTCCCTCCCCTCTCCCCTCTGGTCACTGTCAGCCTGTTCTCAGTCTCAGTGTCTTTGGTTATATTTTGCTTGTTTGTTTGTTTTGTTGATTAGGTTCCTGTTAAAGGTGAGATCATACAGTATTTGTCTTTCACCACCTGGCTTATTTGCTTAGCATAATGTTTTCCAGTGCCATCCATGCTGTCGCAAAGGGTAGGAGATCCTTCTTTCTTTCTGCTGCATAGTATTCCATTGTGTAAATGTACCATAGTTTTTTGATTCATTCATTTACTGATGTGCACTTAGGTTGCTTCCAGCACTTGGCTGATGTATATTGTGCTGCTATGAACATTGGAGTGCATAGGTTCTTTTGGATTGGTGTTTCAGGGTTCTTAGGATATAATCCTAGCAGTGGAATTGCCAAGTCAAAAGGCAGTTTCATTTTTAATTTTCTGAGGAAATTCCATACTGTTTTCCACAGTGGTTGCACCAGTCTGCAATCCCACCAACAGTGCACTAGGGTTCCCTTTTCTCCACTACCTCGCCAGCACTTGTTTGCTGTTTTGTTTATGATGGCCATTCTGACCAGTGTGAAGTGGTATCTCATTGTGGTTTTAATTTACATCTTTCTGATAACTAGCAATACAGAGCATCTCTTCATATGTCTCTGGATCCTCTGTATGTCCTCCTTGGAGAAGTGTCTGTTCAAGTCCTTTGCCCATTTTTTAATTGGGTTGCTTGTCTTCTTAGAGTGGAGTCATGTGAGTTCTTTACATATTGTGGAGATTAAACCCTAATCTGAGGTATCATTGGCAAATATGTTTTCCCATGTGTTTGGTTCTCTTTTTATTTTAATACTGTTTTCTTTAGCCGTGCAGAAGCTTTTTATTTTGATGAAGTCTCATTTGTTTATTCTTTCCTTTATGTCCCTTGCTCTAGGGGACATATCCGTGAAAATATTGCTGCATGAAATATCTGAGATTTTCCTGCCTATGTTCTCTTCTAGAACTTTAATGGTGTCACAACTTAAATTTAAATCTTTTATCCACCTTGAATTTATTTTTGTGTATGGTGTAAGTTGGTGCTGGAGTTTTCTTTTTTTGCATGTAGCTGTCCAGCTCTCCCAACACCATTTGTTGAAGAGGCTATTTTTACTCCATTTTATGCTGCTGCCCCCTTTGTTGAAAATTAATCGACTGTAGATACTTCGGTTTAATTCTGGGCTCTCTGTTCTCTTCCATTGGTCTATGTGCCTGTTTTTATGCCAGTACCAAGCAGTTTTGATTACAATGGCCTTGTAATACAGTTTGGTATCAGGTATTGTGATCCCTCCTACTTTGCTCTTCTTTCTCAAAATTGCAGCAGCTATTCGGGGTCATTTATGGTTCCATATAAATTTTTGAAGTGTTTGTTCTGTATCTGTAAAATATGCCATTGGTACTTTAATAGGTATTGCACTGAATCTATAAATTGCTTTGGGTAGTATGGACATTTTGATGATGTTAATTCTTCCAATCCATGAACACGGTATATGTTTCCATTTGTTGGTGCCTGCCTTGATTTCTTTCTTCAGTGTTGTGTAGTTTTCTGAGTACAGGTCTTTTACCTCCTTGGTTAGGTTTATTCCTAGGTATTTTATTTTTCTTATTGCTATATCAAATGGGATTTTTTTTTCTGATGTCTGCTTCTGATGTTTCATTGTTTGTATACAAAAATGCCTTTGATTTCTGGATATTGACTTTGTATCCCGCTGTTTAGTCAAATTCATTTATTAGGTCAAGCAGTTTTTTGGAGGAGTCTATAGAATTTTCTATGTACACTATCATGTCATCTGCAAACAATTACAGTTTTGTTTCCTCCTTCCAATTTGAATGCCTCTTATTTCCTTTTCTTGTCTGATTGCTGTGGCTAAAACTTCCAATACTATGTTGAATAGAAGTGGTGAAAGTGGACATCCTTGTCTTGTTCCTGATCTTAGTGGGAAAGATTTTAGTTTTTGCTCATTGAGTATGATGTTGGCTGTAGGTCTCTCATATATGGCCTTTATTATGTTCAGGAATGCTCCCTCTATTCCCACTTTGCTGAGTGTTTTTAATATAAATGGATCCTGCACCTTATCAAATGCTTTTTCCGCATCTATTGATATGATCATGTGATTTTTGTCTTTGCAGTTATTGATGCGATGTATTATGTTTATTGATTTGAGAATGTTGTACCATCCTTGCATCCCTGGGATGAATCCCACTTGGTCATGGTGTATGGTCTTTTTAATGTATTGCTGGATGCGGTTTGCCAATATTTTGTTGAGAATTTTAGCATCTATGTTCATCAGCGATACTGGCCTGAAGTTTTCTTTTTTCGTTGTGTCTTTATCTGGTTTTGGGATTAGGATGAGGCTGGCTTCACAAAAAGAGTTTGAGAATCTTCCATCATTTTGGATTTTTTAGAATCATGTGTGAAGAATAGGGTTTATCTCTTCCTTAAATGTTTTGTAGAATTCTCCTGTGAAACCATCTGGTCCAAGGCTTTTGTGTGTTGGGAGTTTTTTGATTACTGCTTCAATTTTGTCTGCTGTTATTGGTCTGTTCAGGCTTTCTGCTTCTTCTTCATTGAGTTTTGGAAGATTATATATTTTTAGAAATTTGTCCATTTCACCCAGGTTTTCAAATTTCTTGGCATATAGTTCTTCAGAGTAATTTCTTATAATCCTTTGTATTTCTGTGGTATCAGTTGTAATCTCTCCTCTTTCATTTCTGATTTGGGTCCTCTCTCTTTTTTTCTTGATGAGCCTGCTTAAAGGCTTGTCGATTTTGTTTATCTTTTCAAAGAACCAGCTCCTGGATTCATTGATCCTTAGAATTGTGTTTTTAGTCTCTATGTCATTTAATTCTGCTCTGATCTTCGTTATTTCCTTCCTTCTATCGGCTGTGGGCTGTCTTCGTTGTTGTTCCTTGAGTTCTTGTAGGCATAGGGTGCGGTTGTTTATTTGAAATGTTTCTCCCTTTTTTAGGTAGGCCTGTATTGCTATGAACTTCCCTCTCAGGACTGCCTTTGCTGTGTCCCATAAGTTTTGGGTTGTTGTGAGTTCATTTTCATTTATTTCCAGAAACTTTTTGATTTCTTCCCTAATCTCATTCTTGACCCATTCATTGTTTAATAGCATGCTATTCAATCTCCATTGAGTTTGAGTGTTTTGGGTTTTTTTCCTTTGGGGTTGGTTTCTAGTTTCAGTCCCTTGTGGTCAGAGAAAATGCTTGATATGATTTCAATTTTCTTGAATTTGTTGAGGCTTGTTTTGTGTCCTATCGAAAACTAATTTTTCTAAGGTGTGCAATTTGAAGTACCAGGATGGGTAAAATTCACTCAATTGCCATTCCTGACAAAGTCTATTTTAAACCAATAACTACTTTCTATTTACTTTCTTTCCTTTTTTATTATCTTCTCCCCCTCCTCCTCCTCCTCCTTCTGCTTCTTCCCTCTCTCTCTCTTTCATTATCTTCTGTTTATAAAACTTATGAGAAAGGCAGATCACGCCACAGTGGCAGGTTGCTTGAGGTTAGAGCAGTTGGAGTTTTCCCAGAAGGTCCAGAATGGTTGGCACTAATGTCATTGACAGGGTCTGAGATGGTGATCCAGGTTCTACAGAGAACAGAACGTGACTAAAAGAAGACATGAATCAAGGAGTATGTGTAGATTCAATATAATCTCCTTTAGTTTATGTTTCTCTCTGAAATGAGAAATTAGACCAGTGCATTCTATAACATATATAGATACAGAAAAATATCTGACCAAAATAGCAGTTCATACTTGTTCCTGAAGGAGACAGAGCTGGATTCCATACAGGCTTGCAAGCATGAGTTATTAAGACATATTTCATTATGTATCAGACCAAGAATGCAGCACAGCAGGACACTCCACTGATGATAGTCTGAGTGTTAGCCCCTCCTTCTATTTCCCTTTCTCTCATTCTGCATCATCCCAGTTGTCTTATGTTGCTGTGACTCAACAGTATTTTGGTTTGAGTAGCTATCAGTGCTGGATTAGGGTGAAGCGAGTGTGGTACTCATCTCAGGGACAGAACTTAACACCATGCCAAAAAAAAAAAAAAAGAAAGAAAGAAAGTAATCAAGATAAATCATATTTTAATGAGTTTTTAAATCAAATTAATGTAAAAAAAAACCCATGATGAACAAAACATCAAAATTCTGAGTGAAGGTAGAATCACAATACCAATTTTTCTTTTGCCTTAGGCTCAAGTATAGCTCACAAAGCACTGGTAGATGTCTCTTTAATCAGAATTTCCTGCAGCACTCTGTCAAGTTTGCACGTGAGGACACATAACCTCAGGACACTTACATTGCAGTAGTTGCGTTTTACATAACCTCTATGAATAAGCACATCTGAACACAAATGGTTTAGTTCAATTGCTTAAGGTATTATTTGTGTCAAAAACCATTAAGTACTTAGTAACTAGATTAAATTGATTGTTTTTCTTTTTCTCTAAATTTATTTGTGAATAGATATACCCTATCTGACAAGATCAATGAAGAACATAAACATTGCTTATTAATATTCTGATGGAAACTTCAAAGCCCAAAGAGTGAACACAAGGTCAAAGAAAGACTGCCAGATTCTGAAAACCTCCAAGCTGACTTTTCCTCTCTCAGAGTAAACTTTTTTTTTTTTTTTGGCAAATAAAAACCAAAAATCATGACAACAACTTTTCTTCTTCAATAAATGTTAGACTTATTTTGATCATTTTTCTAGATGTTAGAATGAGGGACTTGAAGAGTTTTGTCTAAAGTAAATTCTATGAACCATTATTCTACTGCCCTCTATTGTTAAACAGTGAATAATAATGTCCTTGAACAGGGTGAAACAGCATATCTCTTACAAAGCAGCAATATACACATGTGTATACATATATATATATATATATATATGTCTTCTACATATTTATTGATAGCCTAGAATACTTCCTAGAAAGCAAAATATATGTGGTTTGTTTTGGAAATTCAAAATCCATTAGGTAATTTTTTTACTTTGGCATACATACTTCAGAACACGATAGGACATATTATAAGATTCATTAAATTTACTTATTTTAATAAAATAATATACATGCATTTAAAAATAACCGTGCAATACAGAAATGCACAAAAATAATAAAAGTCACCCAAATCCTACACCAAAAGGCCAACACTGTGACATCTGACGCTATACTTTCAGAGTTCACTACATACAATTTTACTTTTAGAAAAATCACAAAAATTCTTAAGTAAACTTTTTGTTTTTACATAATCTCAATGTATTTCCTTTCTTCCTTGATTTTTTTTAAAAAAAATCTTAAATGTTCAATGGATTAAGTGAATGCCCCATGTGGACCCATGCTTAAAGCAATGAGGAGTTTTAGAAAAACTACAAAATAACCTTGAGCGACATAGGACAAGCACACGTGAAACGACCTGCTGAGGAACACGGATGGCAGTGTGGCCTTGTAAGAGTGGTACACAACTAAAGCAAGCACATGCAGAGCCGTTAGTGCAGTGTTGCTGTTCCCAGCTGTGAGGCTGGTCACACAGGTCTCTCCATTCTGGAGAAAGCAGGAGTGAAGAAGGGACAGGGCAACGTTATTGCTATGGCAGGCGCAAACTGAGTAAAGGGAATGACGGGTTGTATCCCAAGGAGAATGAGCATGATTCTCACTGAGAAGAGTAAAACAATAAACAGTACAATGACAACAACAAAAATAATAAAAAATGACCTGGCTCACTCGAGCCTGTGAGCTCTTTAACTGCTAGAACTACCTCAGGATGTGCATGGCATTCTTAGATCAAGAAGCGGTACATAGTCTCCAACGAGAAATGTTGAAGAGAAAAAAGAAAGAGAATGCTATTTTTTTAAAAAAGATATGGGGAGGGAAGGATAAAGGTAGTATCAGAGGAAGAAGAGAGGAGGGAAAGCCGAGAAGAGAAAAAAAGTAAACACCAAGGAGAGGAGGGAGGGAGTGCCATATAGGGAGTGTTGGGAAGTAAAGTATTCATATATTCACATATGTGTGTCACTTTATTGGACAAAGGGCACAAGCTGGTAAAAATGCCATAAGCGCAAACAAACAGAACCTTACATTCCAGCTTTAACACACCCAGGCAGACACTGACTTTGGAGCAGGTGAATGACAGGATGGAAATACAATTCGGCCTTGGGTGGTGTGCGTAGATGCACAACAAATAAATGTTGACATTACTGATCATGAAGAATGGGATTTGTGATAACATATTACTGCTAATGATAATCTTCCTGTAATTGTAATGTACAGAATAACATTTCCAACACTCCCTCGCCTGCTTAACCTGTCTGCTCTGCATTTATCCATTTATTCATAGAGCAAACATCTATTGTACGTGTTATGTGTGAGAGGCACTGTTCCAGATACAAGAAAGTGAAGATTTTTTATATACGTACTTGTGCTGCACATCATTCCAAAAAGCATTTTTATCAGCATTATTTTCATTTAATATATTGCTTTTTTTTACATCTGTAACTTTTATTTTATTGTTCAGATACAGTTGTCTCCATTTCCCCCTCACCACTCTCCCCACCCCACCTATCCCCACCTCCTTGACCCTACCCCCCATTGGCTTTGTCCATGTGTCCTTTATACTTGCTCTCTGATGACCCTTTTAAGGCAAGAACATATGATTAGTATATGATTGTTTCTCTTAAGACAGTTATAATCTTAGAAGGGGAACATATGTGTGCATAAAAAGTCAAAGAAGTCAGTCATTCTACGGAAGTTCACAGAAGGCTAAGATGAATTCCAAATTTCTGGATTGCGGAAGTCTCCCTGGAAGATATGGTATCTCCTATGGAAGACAGGAGATATGAAGGATTCATAGGATTCTAATACGCAAAGCAGACATACACACACTGAGCACTGCCCCATCAAGGGAAGCTGTCCACATGAAATGGAATGGTTTCAAGGAACAAAACATATGAAGCAGCTACAGTTCAAGGGGAGGGTGTGCTGGTAGTTAGCGAGTGATAGGACTGTATTTGCCATGCTAGATGATGTTAGGAAATCGGGGAGTTTCAAATGTTGAAGGTAAAAACACCAAATGAAATTGGTATTTTTTCTGTGAGAAAATATTTCTGGTCAATCTAGAAGGAATTTGTCAGATTTCATAAAGTAATATTCGTAAGAGCACAAAAATCAAGTAGAGACACAACAGATGAGAGTCAGACAGACCATACAGAATGTTTAGTAATATTACAAGTCACCAGAAGGAAGGTATAATTTGGGGGTTTTATGATGAAAAATGCAAAAGTGAAAGAATCAACTAGATTTAGTGGCCAGTTTGGTGAGTGAGAATAAGTATAAGGTGGTGGTAGTATAAGATAATATTCTAGCTTTAGTGACCGAGAAGTCTGTGTTTTTAGAAGAATCTTAGCTGGCATAAGAACTCCTAATCAAGATGCTTCGGCTATGATGATGTTCTGGACTATTGGGCTATCCAAAAGAAGCTGTCACACATGGAAATATAATTAGGGATGAAAGGATATTAGGAGGGCAGGTACAGATTTGGAAGTCATCTTCAACACGGAGATTTTAGGTCAAGGCTGAAAGAGGTTGTCCTGGTAGAGGAGGCTGAGCTAAAGAAATTAAGATACAAGATGCAACCTGGGGACACCTATACTTTAAAAAAATAGAGGAAACAGGCATGAAGAGGATGAAAGGGGATAGTCAGACAGGCAAGAGGTGCAATTATGATTTATTGCTAATATGTGCTATAGGTCATTAGAAGAGATTCTTATTATGTTAGACACATATATTATATTATTCTACTAGGAATAGATGGGACCTTAAGCAGCTAGCTTGATTTTTATCCATGAGTACTAATATATTCTTTGTCCTATGGAGAAAAATTTTGCCTCAGAGGCAAAATTGTGCCTTAATTCTTCTAAAGTTGAAGGTATTTTATTATTTTTTTAATGAAGTTATCCTGCAAGAAAATTTACTTTGGGGTCTCTATTTCTGTGCATTTGGAAGTATATATTTGTGTAAGCATCACCATAATCAAGATTCACCAGTTAGCTCCTCTCACCCCACCCCTCTCTCTCTGTCTCAACAAATAGACAAAGATTCAGGACAGTTCTATCCCACAGAAAACTCCCTCATGCACCGCTCTTTGCAGTCATACACGTCCTTCACCCAGCCTCTGACAGCCACTCGTCTATTCTCCATCACCAGTGTCATTTCCTTCCAGGAAATATTATAAATAAAACTGTTGATCACATAACCCTGTAAGACTGCTGTCCTTTATTCAGCATAATGCCTTTGAGATATATGCATGATTTTACATGAACAATACTCCACTCCTTTTTATTTCTGAGTATTCCACTGAGTATTTTAATCAATAAAATTCACATTCGCACAAAAGCACATGCACTTGCTATAAAATCAAATGGAATGCTTGGCTTTCCTCTCTAGGCCGGACTGGAATACTGATTGAGGGGAGGCGACCTGAAGCCTTAGGGTAAGTGGTGCCTTATAAATAAATATTCTTATTCCCCCAGGCTCTGAAGAGAGGTTTTAGAACATCAGCCAGAGTTTAATTAGAGTCTCAGCACTGCTGAAACTGGCTGCTTGAACTGCTTGAACAACTGTCCAGCAAATGAATTGCTGAAAACCAATGTGGCATTTATGCTGTAATTAGTGCAAATAAACCTGTAATATTATGGCAGACCTATGACTTCTACTTCACATTTTCCTCCGTATCACTGGCTGCTCCAGAGCAGTGGAAATTTTCCAAACAGATAATAAGTATTGAATGCCAAAGATATGTCTCTTTTATTTCCTCAAAGTGACATATGTATCTTAAATCCTAAAAATCAGGTATCTCAATCTATATAGGCATTACTTTCTACACAGCCATGAGTATAACAGCTTCAAAAATTACATAAGTGCTAGAACTCAGACATACAAAATAATATACAGATCAGAGAACTGAGCTAATAAAATATTTTTTATTCAAAGTTTGATAAAGTTCCAATATGTACTTTCATGTATAATTGAAGCAATAATTTTCATCAGAACTCCATCAGATCTCTATGTAGTGAAAATTTTTCAATAAAAAATACAATGAAAATTTAAAACAATGATAATTTATATTTACAAATAAAATTATCTTTATTTTGCCTGTGTTTTTGTGATAAATACGATGCATTTCACTGAATTTATTTAAATTATATTTACACAGAGAAATGTTTCTGACAGCTTTAAATTACACTTTAATTCAACCTCTCTTAAAATATACATGTTAAAACCTGCTTGCTGATATTAACTTTTTTGCATTGAATAAAAGCTCAGTTTTCCTCTAAAATGCCTTTCTGTTAATCACTATTTAAGTGAAAATGCC
The DNA here is from genome assembly GCF_022682495.2 of Desmodus rotundus. Classification (NCBI taxonomy): domain Eukaryota; kingdom Metazoa; phylum Chordata; class Mammalia; order Chiroptera; family Phyllostomidae; genus Desmodus; species Desmodus rotundus. Next base: position 148,275,853 of record NC_071392.1, read on the forward strand.
ATTTCAAACTGATACCCTGCATTTGGCCCAAATTCTGATTACCCAAGTTACTATTTGCTGGGGATAATTAGAGGAAGAAAGCAATATCATATTGTCCTTAAAATTCCTGATGTCCTTTACAAGAATGACTGCCTCATTCTTGTAAAATATTTCAATGGTTTTCCACGCGCTAGAAAGCTTGCTCAGAAATTACGCACTCTCCTCCATTTTCTGATGTTGCTTCATCATGGCAAAGAAAAAAGAGAGAACACAGTTTGAGAAAGAAGGTAAGGCTTTGCATACTAAAAGAAAAATGATAACAAGAAAGAAAAAAGAAGTTCTGCTGAGCTTTGAGCTATGGTGGAGGAAACCACGCCAGGGAGTCAAACAGAGTGAATGATCTCCAGGGCCAGTCTTGACGCTTGCAAAATGTCAGCAGAAGGCCGTGAGCAAGGGACAGGATGTGAGACTTAAAAGGAGCCTGGCGTGACTGCAATGCACAAGAGGGCCAGAGACAGCTCTTCTTCCCTTTCTTTTCCTTAAGGGTATATATGACCATATATAATCACACACACACACACACAATCACATGTATGATTATATATGAGATACATAATTATATATAATCATATATGTGTGATTACATATATGATCAACATAATGAAATGAACAATAACTACACATGCATAAACTCCATACTCACAAGTGTCAGATGAATACTAAAAACTGAGTCATCAGTGCCAAGTAAGTAGGGGAATTAGGTGGCTTGAATACTTCCTCACAGGAAGCATCAGTCTTTCACCATATCTTTGGAGATTATTAAGCTATACCTTTTATTCTAAGTCAGTTCTCAAACTGAACCAGCAGCATCAGCAACACCTGGGAACTTAGAATGGCAAATTTGCAAATTCCCAGGCTCCACCCCAGACTTTGTATTGAATTGAAGCTTTGCGTGGGACATTTCAGCAATCTGCATTTTAACCAGCCCTTCAGGGGATGCTGATGCAAGCTAACATTTAAGAACCATCTGGCTAGGTAAAACTGTGTTACACTAGTATAATCTAGGTGTAGTTTCCCATTCAGTTGTTTATCTGCGTGTTGGGTCAGGCGCTAGAGACTTTGCGAGCAACATAACATGGTCCCTGACCTTGTGATGCTTATAATCTAGAGATGAGAGACTAACAAAAAGCAAATAAACAAAATCATTAAAGTTTGACACAAAGGTTACTAAGGAATCAAAAAGGTGATGGAATAGGAGTATTAAGGAGAGAACTACTTCAAATGTCCTGTGCAAAGGTCCTGTAACCAGAAAAACTTAGCATCAGTTTTAGAGTCTCCTTGGAACGCAAACATTTACTTCCACCTCACCAAAAAAATAATCCCACCGGAAGCAAATGAGAAAAGCGACCTCAGCACTTGCTGTTATTAACAATGTAAAACCATGGCCCATCACTGTTCAGTTTTTGCACAGTGAATCACACAGAACCGGTTCTAAGAAGTATCGTAAATAAATTTAATTTCTGGACCCTTATTGTACTCGGTGACAAAGCTCTGTAGTCATCGCTTGGGTTATGTAAGACTGTCATGATTAGACAGACTTCTGGTAGAAAAAAAAAGATTCCATTAAATAATTTTTAAAATTAATTCAAATACTTCATTTGACTAGGTATTTGACACTGCAGTAATTGTTCTTGTGATAAGTATTATTCTCAAAAAGAGTATTATTCTCTACTCAGAGATGGAAGACAGTAAAGTCCAGGATGTTAAGCTATTTCGAATTCTGCGTTTACTTAACGTGATATTTAATTTTTGATAATAGAGAAAAGCCAATGTGAGACATGCAAATGAGAAAGAGAATGAAAAGTTGGAAAATAATATCAACAGTTCCACCTACGTGACTACTGGAAGACATCTGCAACTGAAGAAGCACTGTACGTATATTTAAACATTTAACATGAAAAGAATCCTGTAAGATTGTATTCTCATGCCCCATTTTTCAGGCGTAAATATTAACAAAGTAATGATTTTACAAGGTTTATTCAGTAGAACACAATGATAGGGCAGTGTTATGGGGGTGGGGGTGGGTGTTTGACCAAGTGATAGAATTTAAACTCAAAGCTGCATGATTCCAAAACCTATTTGAAATTCAGTGCTTTTCAAATCTCACACAGTATTGTACTCCTATTAGGATATTGCTATACCCACGGTAACTTAGACCAGTAATACTTTACTTGTATAAATGAATTTCACTTTACATCACTCCCATAAATTTAAAAAAATTCCATTGCTAGAAAATACACTAACAACAAATTAAACAAAATTACATTGCTTAATTCTATTCGACACTGTTGGTTACCTGATTCTGATGACCAGGGATTTTGGCAACAACTCCAAAAAATGAAAAACTACCTCGTGCTCGAAGTCAGAGCAATGACCACCAGACTAATAGTGTCTCCTGGGATAATTTTGGTAGAACAGGAACTGAAAAGGAGTAACTTTCCAGCCTTCAGTATTATGTAATGCCAACTCCAGGAACCATTTAAATTATCTTATATGGCCAGAATCGAGAGCATCCTATAGTCTGAGAACTATAATATGGTACCTTATGTTCAGATATTATCAAAAAGACTTTTTCTCACTCAATTCCAAGAAATACTTTTTCCCTAGTTAATACCATGTCAAATAATTAAATAGTTTCAAATATAATTCTAATAAACATTCAGTGTTATATACTGAAATACGGATTCAGATGAGAGGGCCCTTCAGCTCTGCGCCAGCTCTCACTATCCTTCACACCATTTCCGGGCACAGTTACACAGAGATGGAGAATACAGACCCGGGTTTAATCCTGGTCTGCAGCATATTAGCTGGGCGACCTTGGGCAAGAAACTAATTTCAGTCATAGTTGCAAAATGTCAGCAGGATAACTGATGATTAAAAAATGCATAATTGATAACATTATTGAGAAGTCTAAATGCCTCATGACAGGTGAGACTTAGTGCAGTGCTTAGCACGTGGTTGGTGCCCAGTAAAAGCTGCTATAAGAATAATTCTGCATATTTGCAAATAGTGGGATGACAGGCAAGGGACACCAACTTCCTGAATATATGCTATTTATTCTTCATCTGCAGATGAAGTTACTACATATTTTTGTAGCGTATTTTTACTATGACTTCCGTCAGAAAGGTCACTGCATGTAAACGGGTTATTTATTTGTATGACTATTTTAAAAATGCATGTTGCATTTTGGGGGTAAGTTTGGACTCAAATCAGTTTTGACAATACTTGGAGTTACGTGATTATCTCAGCACAGACTACGGTTTTATTTCTTTATCTTGGTCTCTGCCACCCACTCTCAGAGCACCTCCCCTGCCCCTGGCATCTGAGTGATAGATGGCTTCAGTTGATCAGCCTGATGATATGGCTTAACACTTGTCAGTCATAATTTTAAAAATTATCTCCAGGGTCTGGACCTACTCAGCAAACCAGAAGGAGGAAGAAGACTCATTTTAATGAACCTTACAAAACTACAAAGGTGGCTTGTTCTGTCACTAGGAGGACTCCAGGTAAGAAGCACATCATATATTTTTTTATGTTTTTTTTTATTGGGCATGACTCAAATTATGACCATTCAAGTAGGCCTGTATGAACCCAAAACAAAAACATCCTGCTTCTGTCTGCAGTGTTCTAAGCTCTAATCTTAGGAATAAATAAAATATTTGGGTAACCATAACATATAGAATACATATATTGCAGCATTGATTTAAAAATTGGCACTAGAAGGACTGGCCTGCATCATTTCACCCAGTGATGTAGTGGCTAACATTAAGTCATTACAGAGCAAGAGTTCTGTTCTAAGTCATGTTGGATAAATTAACTCAGTCCTCTCAGCGAGTCTGCAAAGTAAGTAATACGATTATGTCCATGCTGCAGACGATGAAACCAAGACACAGAGAAGTCGCACCACCAGCCAAGTCACACAGCTAGAGGGGCCGTGCAATGCTCACACTCAGTCTGGTTTCTGTGGCTGCACTCCGAACGACCTCGTAATCTCAAATAACTTAACACCTCATAAACTTAAACAATAATTTTCAAGTTTCCAGACATAACTGCATGTGTATTTATATCAATTTTTGCAAAAAACCTTGTATGTTTGTCTTACTGTTTACAAAAGTCATATAGTAATTAATTAAGATGGATGGAAAAGCCAGAAAAAAATGGAAGACAGGTCTGAAATCTGTTTTCAAAGCTTATGTACAGCAGATCTGACAAAATATTGAATCTAGCCTGCTTTCCTAGTAAGGGGATAATCAAGAAAACAAGAGAAAGATGAAAAGTACCATGATGATAACTGAAAAAAAGAGAGAAAACAAACACATTTTCCATATGCCAGACACTCTGCAAAGGGCTCTCCACGCATTGCTTCATGTAATCCGCCCAGAATCCCTATGCCACAAAGACTGTTAGTGCGCTCATTTTACAAAGAAGAAATCTGAGGTTCAGAGTACTTGCATAGCTGGCCTCATGTAAAGCATTTTGTATCAGAACTGAGATATAAACACAGGTCTGTCTGATCTGAGAATAAATTATTCTAAATCTGTAGCTGGTAAACAACAGAACTGAAAGTCTGTGAAAATAATGGTATGCAAGACCCAGATAGGAATTTGATTTTTAAAAATTATGTCATATATTAAAATTAATAGATTAGAGTTAAAGCAATATCAGTACTTATGTTTCCACATTGTAACAAAGTTAATGGAAAATTATATTCATGATCAGAAACACAAATTACACCTTGCAGAGTGGCGTGTGGTTGGATGAATGCAAATGAGCCTCACTTTGCAAAGTGCCTACTGAAGAACTCAGTGTCAGCAGAAGTGTGGTGTTCCTCACCGAATAGAAAAAACCTTCCCATTGGCTTTGGATAAAAATAAACTATCAACAAGAGATGAAGCCAGTGCAATAAAGTAAGTTATTTTCTAATACTAGGGTGAGAAATCAAAGTTACTTAAAAAGCTTGCTGAGCAAATATGCTAAGTTCATCACATGTTTCGCATTCTGTATGATGGTGGTGGGTGATTAAAACCCACACTTGGAAACAATATTTTATCAGCAATGATTTTAAAAAATAGGTGGTCATTAACTCAACTGTAGTTAAGTAAATACCACACCATCATTATTTTGTGGCATTTACCTAACTACATTACCATCATCATTATTATTACTACTATAGAAATCACCCACACTATTTAAAATTAAGAACCTTTTGAATATCAAGATCTATAAGGTTTTCCTAGAGAAATAGCAACATTGATAAATTTTGCTACATCACCAATTTCAAATCATTAGAAAAACAGGAAGCAAACACAAAGTGTGGAATTAGGGAAGAAAACGGTCTTATTGGCAGAGCCAACAATGAGTCTTGAGTAATTTTCCTAGCCTTTAAATGCTTTAGGGACTACCATAGAGTAGGAAAATGAAACCTGCTTTATTCACCACCGTAAGAATCTACTAATGACAACAGTAGTATGTTGAAGCAATCCTCACTCTTCCGTTGTACACAGGGAATAGGATGGTATTCAGGAAAGTTGGCACCTCAGATTCATCCCTTTCCGACTTAACTACCACCTGACCACAGACAATATACAAAGCTCTTCTAAAGTTTGGTTTCTCAACTTTCGAATGGGAATACTGTAAGGACCTGTATCTTTGGGTGTTTGCTACTGTTAAATGAGATACATGTTCAAAATGTTTAGCACTTTGTTCAATACATACTAGCTAATACTAACGTGTTACCAACTTCATCTCCCCGTTTCCATTCAAAGCTTTTTATATTCTTTAGTAAACAACTGGAAAGATGATTTGACTCTGTTTTTGATGAAGCTGACTCACCTGGTTAAACCTGTCTAAATAATTTGCGGCTGTAGATTTCACCCGAGTTGCATATCCCCTAATATTTGGCCTCAGCGAGGCCAGATTAATTAAAACTTGACAGCTGCCCCACTCATCTGTTTAAGATTAATGGCAGCATGGCTTCGGTTCCTCCTCAACACTCTTGTTCAGGAGAAGCAACTCTCGCAAGAGACCGACGCCGCCGTGCTTAATAAAATTGATCTTTGTCAATTCTGCTAAATAAAGACCTAGCATAATGCGCTTTTTTTCTCCCCACTACACAATTCTTTGTTTCTAGCTGCTATTTTAGTTTTCATGTATCTCTGGGAAGCAATGGTCTCAAAGCTTCGGGCCACCAGCACAGAACATTAATACCTCATTACAATTGGATTTCAAACTAGTCTCTTACTTTCAAACCCTTGTTCATCTGTCTTGAGATGCAATTATTTAAAATGTCAAGCTATCATCACAATGATGCCGTTTAAGTGATTATTCTCTACAGGAAGGCTATAGAAGTTTTTGAGCAAAAAGGGGGGGGGGGAGCTGAAATCCAGGTTTTGAAAGGCAGTCTTCTTCCTGAATTTTTCACTTCAAGTCACAACTCTTTTCATATTAAGATTGTTCCTGCCTAAGAACAGAATCGCCCTGGGAAGCTCACTGGAGATTTCCTGAAACAGAAGAGTGGTGACAGTCACATTCAATTACTCCTGTCTCAGGAAGAAAAACGCAGCGAGGGCCACTCCCCAAGTCAGAGGTCCCGCCTCCAAAGCCTGCAGGAGCAGACAGGTAACAGCAACTTCCAACCTCCAGTTGATGCCTGTCATGTAGAGACAGGATCTGGGGCTGCAGTATTTTGTCATTTTATTTTTCACAAGAAGAAAGAAATCTAGACTAACCGTGAATTTCTCAGCTTCTAAATGTTGGCAACTAATTCACATATTTAAAGTATAGTTTGTGTATCACACGGAGATATTGGGCCAGACCCAGCTAATCAGATGAAGAATTAAGATTTCTGCTTTGGGTCCTGAATGTTTGCCCAAGCTCATTTATTCAAAGAGATCCTAATCTGAGCATAAGGTAGCCATGGAAAGAGGGAGATGCTCCGTCATTTCAAAGGAAGCATCTGTGCAGCTGATCACCGTTCTGGCCTTTATGACCATGGCCTTAATGGAGTTCGTTTTAAGGAGTCAATTTGTAAACTGGAGGGACTGAGCCATTTCTCCCTTAGATGAAACAGTTTCTCAATTAGATGAAAAGTGTACTCTTTGTCAATGCCACAACAATGTGCCAAAGAACCATTACTCTTTACATTCTTCCCTTGGTCTCTTCTCCTTTAAGTGCTGGTAACAGAATGGTAATAACCCTCCTCGGGTGGGTTCTAGATATCTCTTTCTAAGTCTCCCTTTAATTTTAGTCCAGACCTGCAAGTATCAGAAAAAAACATCAGTGATAACATGTCTGAACCTTTATGAGAGTTCTATTTTTATGTATTCATTTTTTTCCCTCATCTCATGAATAAACTACCAGCTCCTGGGGATCTTCCTGGAAATTACTAATCAAGAACAGTAAACAATGGTTATCCAATCGCTTTAGGAGATAAATAGAGTCCCTTACCCACAGTTTCACTTTTGACGTTTTCAGCTCCCCACACTCAGTTGCAGTCTTAAAAATATTAGATGGAAAATTCAAGAAATAAAAATTCATAAGAGAAAACCCTCTTAAATCTCAACCCTTCTTTCTCTCTCCCTCTCTCTCTCCTTTCTTCTTCCTAGTAGATCTTAGAGTATTCATGGAGTCGTAGAGTCCAACAAAGAACAACTGGGACATCTCTGTCTAGAATACAATGATACCTCTTGTTTCAGTTTATGACTAAACTCAGAATGTAGGATGTGTAGATGTATGTTTGCATTTTATCAAAGCCGCTACAATTTTTATGTTGCATTTTAGATGAAAATGACAGCTACTCTTCCTATTGCTCCTTTCTTCTCCTAATATATCTGCCTGTAACCACTATTTTTCCCATCTCTTCCTAGAAATAGAAGTGTTCTTCTTCCTAATTTCTATCTCTCACAGTTTTCTCCTGGAACTTCATCCATCAACTTTTCCCGCTTTTATCTCTTTCACTTTTCACTTTATTAATACAAAGAAAAATGTATCAATATTCAATCTCTACATAAAGTTTTTAAATTTTGTTAATGGTGTCCATTGCTTCCCATATTAGCCTATTTTAGGAACATTTTGCTAGCTGTATTAAGCTACACTGACATATGTTGTTATAAGGTTAAAGTGCACAACATAAAGATTTTATTTATGTATACATACTGGTATGCTGCAAAATGATTACCAACATTAGTTTAGTTAAAACACTCATCATCTCACATAGTTATAATTTTTCCCAGGTGTATGGTAAGATCTTTAAAAATATACTCTTTCAATAACCTTCAAATACACAATATGATATTGTTAACTATGGTCACCATGATGTACATTATACTGTAGGAATGTATTTGCCATATATTGGAAGTTTGTACATTTGGCCCCCTACACCCCTTTGCCCCCCTCCTACCCCCCAGAGACAGGTACAAAAAGTCTATTTAAACCTATTTCAGCAACCGTTTCAGACAAAGAAGCAATGTATTTTATGATACATTTACAATGCCAACTAAAAAGGGATAGTTTGTGGCAGGAAAGCCTTTGAAAGGGATTCATTTTTTTCCCCTACAACTTTAGAAAAGTAAGTGAAATTTCCATTTCACATTGTCTGGATTTGTATTAAGTGCTTGGTCAAGTCATAACTTTATTCATTTTGTTCAAAACTATGAAATTAAAAGGGAAATGGATGAACCTAGAAGAATAAAATCATAATGTGAATTTTCTGGGCTTGAAGGAGGTGAATAACAGAGTATATTTAGGGTTTTGTTGTTGATTGGGCAATATTAATCTGAATAGAATGGAAAGTTCTCAAAACAGACAGAAGAAAGAGAATGTAAAGTCTGAAAACTCTGGGGGATGATGCACGCTGCCAAGATCTTGAGGAAAAACAAAACCGGAGGAAGAAGTCTTGAGAAAATCAGAGTAGCACTATGTTATTTGAAACACAAGAATGAGGAAAGCTAAAGACACAAAGAGAGTTTGACCATAGGGTTAAATTTTAAGTTAAGACTAAGATGCATATATACATTCACATTTCCCTTGCAATGGCCTGTTCCCCACCCCCATATGGTCATATAGGCAGTAAATAGAAACAGCCACATCTCAGACCCGGCTTGAGGAAAAGTTTGGGGAAGACTCTAAGGACAATTGGTTCCTCACTATGATTGAGACTATGTGAGAAAGAAAACAAAAGAAATTGAAGGTGAGCACTTGGGGAAAAATCCAATCATGGTTTCCACTAGACTAGGCCAAAATAGTAGTTAAAATCACATGGTTGCACTTCTTCATCACCCCTTTCTCACTTGGCATCATCTCAGAATTACATATGAGAAAGGGTATAGTCACACTGAAGCTAATTATATCGTGACAATTAACAATATTGTAACTCACAATATGTTTATTTAGTATTTAATTATCTTGTCTCATTGCATGGGCTGGCATTTTCAAATCAAAGTTACATAGCATGTTAATGGTAGGGAATCTTTATGTAAGTATGTTACAAATATCTCTACTGTTTCATTGTTATATTGATGTTTTCATTTGATTTAATATAGAAACTACTTATTAATCTTAAAAATCCTTCTAGACTAACAACCAAGATAAATTTGTTGTTTTTATTGCCGTGATTCATTGGACAGATGTTAAGCCAACCTTCCACGCCTGAGATAAAGTCAATTAAGTCACACAGAATTATGTCTCACACTTCTAAATACACTTTGAAAAGAACGTATCCAGGATATTTATACCTCTATTCAGAAGTGATCTTATTCTACAATTTTACAGTTCAGTGTTGCTTTGTTTATTCCCAAATGAGCTTCATTTCCCAGTTTTACTATACTCCTTTCTATATCTAGAAGACCATGTGCTACTTTGGGAAATAAGATTGACAGAGTATTTTGGAACCAGAGAAGAAGTAATGCAGCAAAAACGACAGTCAAGAAATGGAGTGCTAAAGACAGAAAACAAGTTGTCACTGAGACAAAATGTTCATGTAATGACACCAGGGGAATCTTTTATTATATCTCTAGAGTAATAATTATCCATTATGAAGCATGGTCTGATAATACCTCTATTTTTATGTCTATGTCTATTATCACTTCTGAAATGAATGAATGGAATAATCTTAATAACTAAGGGCAGGAAAAAATTAAATTTAAATTTCACTCTTTTTATACTTGTTACCTGTCATTTTAGTATGTAGCTTCAAATATTTGAGTGGCCTATTTCATGTGACTTTAAAGGAAAAAAATAACTAATGTGATTTTTTTACTCTCGATATACATATTTAACTCATTTAGCAGTCTAGACATGTTCACCTTAAAGTCAATGTAAAGAAACTGCAAAATAGCTATTTTTTAAAAAAATGTAGGGCCTATTCAAATATGCTATGAAGAAAGAAAGTATTAAGAAAGGAATTAAAATTTTTTTAAAGATCGTAAATCTATTGAAATCTGTCAAAACATAAAATTGCTTAAGCTTCATTGCATCTCAGTAAGGTGGAATTTTTGCCTAAATAACTGCAATTTGTCACTTTGTAGACAAATATAGTTGATTATACAGTAATTTACAATGCAGAAGTTTTTATGTAACCCAATTACTTTTATGTGAATTAAAAAATGCATTTATAAAACACTGGTACCTGTGTAATAAGAATACATATAAACAAAAAGAAACACAGTAAACATGTTAATCTAGATGTCTCCAATGGAAAGATAAATAGGGGTGTAGGGATAGAAGAAAAAAATGGGAATTTTGTAAAAGCTTATTATTAAGCTACCTTAAGTGAGTTAACTAATTATGTTTAATGTCCAACTTCAAGCATTTGGAGCATAACTACATGTTGCCTAAAACAGTTTTCTACTTATCCTAAGATAACACAACCTCTAAATTAAGCTGGTTAAAAAAACAAAACAAAACAGGGAAAGATAAACATGTTAGGATAAGATGTCCCTTATTTTTGTCTGATTGGGGATATTAAATAGCTCTAATTCAGAAATATACAATGTATGTATCATGGAGGGGAAAATGTCCTCAAGCTCCTGCATCTACATCCTTTACTCCAGGATAAACTAGACTATGATGAATTCACTTTCTACCTGAATAAAACTCTCTACATAAATTTTACCAACAGCCAAAGACTGTGGGTCCCACTGAGCCAATTAAGAATTAAAAATAGAATTACTGTATCATCTAGTAACCCCACTTCTGAGTATATATCCAAAAACATTAAAATCAGTATCTCAAAGAGACATATACAGCCTATATTTATTGTAGCTTATTCATAATAGCCAACATAAGTAAACAACCCAAATATTCACCCAACAAATGAATGGATAAAGAAAATGTTGGTATGTACATTCAGGGGAGTACTATTCAGTCTTTAAAAAAGAAGCGAATTCTGCCAGCTATACCAACATGAATGAACCTGGAGGGCATTACGCTAAATGAAATAAATCAGTCACAAGAGAACAAAAACTTCACGATTTCACTTATATGAGGCATCTAAGAGAGTCCAGCTCAGAGAACTGAGAGTGAAGTGGTGGTTGGCTGTGGTGGGGGGAAGGGCATGGAAGTCACTATTCAATGGGTGTGAAGTATGAGTCACGTGACATGGACGAGGTCTAGAGACCTGCTGTGCAGCCTCGTGCCTGTAGTTCACCGATGGTACTGCGCCCTTTGAAAATGTAACGGGGTAAATCTCATATTAAGTGTTCATACCATGTACATTTTAAGAAATTGTACATGAAGATTTTCTTTTTTTATTGTTGTTCAAATACCGTTGTCCCCATTTCTCCCCCATTACTTTCCCCTGTCCCGCCTAACCCCTACCTCCCACATCCAACCCTCTCCCCCCACCCCTGTTGTCCATGGGTCCTTTATACATGTTCCTTGATTCGACTCCTCCCCTTCTTTCCCCCATTATCTCCCTCCCCCCTTCCCTCTGGTCACTGTCAGTTTGTTCTTTATTTCCATGTCTCTGGTTCTATTTTGCTCACTTGTTTGTTTTGTTGATTAGGTCCACTTAGGAAGATTTTAATTCCTGCCCTATCGTTCTGGGGAGAGTGGGAGCTAAAGCACTGTCAACTTCACATATGGGCACACTGGCAGGTACTGAGGAGAAGTTCCCCCCAACCTACCGAGCCCCCTTCCTGCCTTTAAGATAGGACAGCACTGAAGTCATCACCAGCTCTCTCTCTCTTCGTGGCCTTCCTAACGCTGAGGTGGAGTGTCTATTTTTAGTCATCCTTGTGCTTACATTGCTCTTGTCCTAGAATTAGAAGGGATGGGATGCGTTATTTGTTCCCACGTCTTTGTCAACGTGGAAAAAGTAATGATAAAGTGAAAGGCCTATTTCAGTATAACTGGAAGGAAACAATTTTCTGTACAAAAATGAAGATTCTAGCTGGCCACCTTTAACCAAGTTACCAGCCTGGCCAGTGAAGTTTGGGACCCCTGTTCTATGTAACGGAAGTAAAGCAGATAACTAAAATATGACTAAAAGATTTCAGACTTTCTATCTTTCATGATGAAATAGGGGGTTGAGAATTATCTCTTAAAGGTTCCTAAATTATAAGATTTACAATTTTCTTCAGTTTTTATAAATTGACTTCATTATCCAATTATGTGTCAAGCTTAAAAAATAAATAAATAAATAATAAATACTAGCCTTTTAGGCTACTGACCACCCCACAAACTCAGAAACCCCCTGATTGCCTTACGCCCATGGCAGCAAAATGTATTTAGCAATATTTATGTCCATGGTAGAAAAATATATTTACCAAAATATAGTTAGTATTAGAGAACTGCATACCTGAAACCTATCGATATATTATTGTATTAACAAATGATGTGGGGAAAAGTTCAATAAAAATGAAGTAAAATATATTTAGTATACTTAGTAATTGTCATAAAACTTCAATCGAGTCTAATAGCATTTACTGTGTAAATCATACATTCATTTTTGTTGTTATTGATTAAATTTTCCATGAATTAACTAGGTTACAGGTACACATTTCCAAAACACATCATCTGTACACTGTATGGTGTGTTCACCACCTCAAGACAAGTCTCCTTCCATCACTGTCTATGCCCCCTCTACCCTCGTCCACCTCCCCGCCCCAGCAACACCACACTGTTGTCCACATCCATGAGATTTTTCCCTTTTATCCCCTCAATCCCTCCACTCTCCAATCTAGCCCCCCACCCCAACTCCTGACAGCTGCCAGCCTGCTCTCTATCTTTGAGTGTGCCTATAATTTCCTTGTTAGTTGATTTTGTTCATTAGATTCCACATATAAATGAAACCACATTGTATTTCTCTTTGTCTAACTGGCTTATTTTACTTAGCATTATGCTCCTCTGGTCCATCCATGCAAGGGTAAGATTTCCTTCTTTTATACAGCCGAGTAGTATTCCATTGAATAGATGTATCAAACTTTTCAAATGGTGTTGGCAAAACTGGACAGATATGTGCAAAAAATGAAACTAGACCCCCTTTTTACACCATACACAAGAATAAACTAAAAATGGATTAAAGACTTAAATGTTATACTGGAGACCATAAAAATCCTGGAGGAAACACAGGCAGTAAAATCTCGGACATTTATTGTAGCAATATTTTTTTCTAATATATCTCCTCGGGCAAGGGAAACAAAAGAAAAAATAAACAAATGGAACTACATTAAACTAAAATGCTTTTGCACAACAGAGGAAGCCATCAACAAAATAAAAATGCAACCCACTGAATGGGAGAACGGATTCGCTGATATGTCTGATTTGGGAACCTTTTCAATTTAGGTGTTTTGGTTCCACAGCTCAGGTCAAATAATGTCATAATTTCAGGGGCTGGGGCCAGACAACAGTGTCCTCTTATTTTATTTTTTTGGATTTCACATAACTTATTTTTTTATTGTTGTTCAAGTACAGTTGTCTCCATTTCCCCTACCACCACTCTCCCCTGCCCCACTCACTCTCACCTCCCACCCTTAATCCTACCCCCCTTTGTCCCTGTGTCCTTTATACCTTTTCCTTGACAACTCTTCCCCCTTTTCCCCATAATCCCCCTCCAACCTTCCCTCTGGTTACTGTCAATTTGTTCTTTATTTCAATGTCTCTGGTTATATTTTGCTTGCTTGTTTGTTTTGTTGTCTAGGTTCCACTTATAGATGACATCACATGGTATTTGTCTTTCACTAGAGCAAGGGACATAAAGGAAAGAATAAACAAATGAGACTTCATCAAAATAAAAAGCTTCTGCACAGCTAAAGAAAACATCAGCAAAATGAAAAGTGAACTAACTGTATAGGAAAATATATTTGCAAATAATACCTCAGACAAGGGTTTAATCTCCAAAATATATAAAGAACTCACACAAGTCCACTCCAGGAAAACAGACAACCCAATTAAAAAGTGGGCAAAGGACATGAACAGACACTCCTCCAAGGAAGACATACAGAGGGCCCAGAGACATATGAAAGGATGTTCAGCATCACTAGCCATCAGAGAGATGAAAATTAAAAACCTCAATGAGATACCATCTCACACCAGTCAGAATGGCCATCATAAACAAAGCAACAAACAAGTGTTGGAGAGGTTGTGGAGAAAAGAGAACCCTAGTGCACTGTTGGTGGAATTGCAGACTGGTGTAGACACTGTGGAAAACAGTATGGAATTTCCTCAGAAAACTAAAAATTGAACTGGGTTTTGACCTGGCAATTCCACTGCTGGGATTGTACCTTAAGAATCCTGAAACACCAATTCAAAAGAACCTCTGGACCCTAATGTTCACAGCACCAGAATTTATAGAATTCTTTAAAATACCAAAAAAAAAAAAGCAGGCAAGAAAGAAGGAATACATACAATGAATGGATAAAGAAAAAAACCAAGTAAATAAATTTCCCAAGGAACTATAACGTTAAGTTAGAGTTGAAAAGGAAGCTCTACTCTACAGTTTCCCATTTCAATAGCTACTCACCCCCAAATCTTTTCTTCTCCAACTCTCCCTCTGAAATCTCATTTCTCTCAAATAGCCTGACATCACCAATTCCTCAGCCACATGGAGACTCTGAATCTGTTGACCCCCTCACCTCTATTCTCATTTCCTTCCCTAACCACTTCAAATTCCCAACCTGGAGGAAGAGCACACTGAATTCAGCAGAGCCCTCGCCACAAAAGGCTCTGCGCGCTATTTAAGCCATCACCTCAGTGAGGCACAAAAACTAACTCTGCAATAACTAGCAAATCCCTCTCTCCACTACGCCCACTGAATGGGAACAGCACTTTTTGATTTTCTTTCCTTTCTTTTTTCAAAACGTTATAGGATTCCATTCAACTTCACAATGTCAGTCCTTTGAAGGCTGGTGATAGAATTAATGTTGTATAATCTGAGGCCTTTATTGCAAACACTGATTATCTGTGTCCACTTGGACAGAGATAGGAATGTTCACTCCTTCATGGTTATCTCTTTAGCGTGTCTTTAAGATGCCATCTACTACAATAATGATCAAAATAGAATGAGCAAGAGAGGAAAATCTGATGTTCTAATATTCATACAGGACAAAAAATAAAGTAAAATATGCAAAAGGATGTCATGTCTGGCTCACAGGCTGTGCCCCCGAACACTCAGATACTCCCATTAGTGTTAATGCCAGCCCATAATGACAGCAGGAGGTTACAAGCCATTCCGTGTGCCATCCCCCGGCACATCAGTGAATGAAGTACTTCTGTCCAAATGCCTTTTGCTAAGTGAGTAAACACGCAGAGAATGTTATGTATGATCAAATGTAATCTTTCTCCCATACGTTAATGAATTTTAAATGGTCTGTGTTCATTTTACTTGTTAATTATGGTCACGTGCACACGGAAGCCAATGAGCGCCTAACTCACTTGTATTAGGACCGTGTGGTGTATTTCCAAATGGCTTCGCTACTGAGAAGGTAGTCCTCCGACAGAGCAAATTAAAAAAAGAGAGCGCATTTCAAACAGCCAGCTGGGGAAGCTTATATCCTGAGTCACTACAATTTAGACGTCATTATATAGTCGGTTCCAATAGGAAAATAAAGAATGGCTAAACTGAACGCTGAATTACACCAGGAGTTCAAGTGTTTCAACTGCTTAATCTCGTATAATCCTGACAAACGTTTGAAGGCCATTTGATCTTCCTTTCAAAGATGGGAAAATGGAAGAAAAATGAGGGACATTGCTTAAAGTCACGTGGCTGGTAGGTGATGAAGCTGCAACTCACAACAGTTCTGTCTGATTTCAAGACCCAAATGCTTAACCGCGGCACTCGGTGGGCCTGCTCAATGGCTCCTCACTGCACCCCGGCACCCAGGCGGAATCGCAGGCCACTTATTTTCACCCACAGCTCTGTTGTTTGCGTAACAGTTTCAGTCTGTGAACATAGAATATCAACACTTGTAGACACGTCCTGTCTGAAATCTCTTCTCAGTACAGAGAAAGTAAAAATTGAAATTAAAAAACTCAGATAAAATCTTCCAGAGCTTTACTGAATATACATTTTGGTAAGGAATATATATCTTCTGAAAATTAAGTATAGGATTAAGTGAAGATATGACACACATTGACAGTTTGCTAATACTTATTCTTCATTTCCAACTTTTAAAGGAAGATACTATGATCAACATTGTTACTCAACACATATTTGACATTTTAACTTATCAAACACAAGTAACTGGTTAATATCATGGAAGTAATATCAACTTATGTCTTTCAA
Source organism: Desmodus rotundus (assembly GCF_022682495.2). Taxonomy (NCBI): domain Eukaryota; kingdom Metazoa; phylum Chordata; class Mammalia; order Chiroptera; family Phyllostomidae; genus Desmodus; species Desmodus rotundus. Next base: position 148,292,612 of record NC_071392.1, read on the forward strand.
GAAAGCACACCTTGTAAAATTACATTTTCTCTCTTTTTCCTGTAAGTAATCCATCACTTTATAAAATAAACTTAAAGTAGTAACGCCATTTTTTGAGCATGCCCAGCCTTCATTTTCCCCTTCTGCTACACGGCCGCTGGGCACCTTGATTTTCTCCTGGGGCACCACCACACACCACACTTAGACAGTGCGGGTGCGGGGCTGGAACTTGCCCAGGGATGGAGAGGTTAGCACGCGGCCAGGAAGAGCTACACGTCGTGCTTCAGATACGGCCGAATCACCTACCTCTGGACCAAGGAATACATGGGAACAGAGCTGGTTCATCTTGACCCTCTCTCCCTAGTTCTAACTCGTTTAGCTGATGTCAGCTCCACAAAGGAACAGGTACCCTAGTGTATCCTTCCCCCAACATTCCCAAATTACCAATTTGGTTACATATTAATATGTACAATAAACTTTTAACAGTGTTATAGTCATTGGCCCAGAAGTCTACAGCTTCTTATTATAGGGAATTGAAAACAAAGTCTATTTGGAAATAACAACCCATCTGTTAGTATTTCATTGCTGTTTTTAAACCAAACCCTTCCCAAATGTTTGTAATCATAGAAGGATAAACAAATAAAAACAAATGCTGGCATTGTTAAAAGAATAATTCAGTATTTGGGAAATGAGGGATTTCTTTCTGTAAATACTGAATATGTAATATTGGCTTAATTTTATGCCCATATATTCATTGAGGAGAAAGTTCTTAAAAATTTTCTGAGTATATTTTAGGTGTGTGGATCCACGCGGCACATTTCACCAATGATGCCAATCAGCAGCAATTCTAAACTGCCCTTACATTTTATTGGTCCTTCTTGAAGATGTAAAAATAAGGATCTTCTCATCTGGAAATGATGGTAGAATAAATACTATTTTACCAAGAGAGACATATATAGAGTGAAAACCAGTTAAGAATGTCATGGCCAGTCAAATGAATATCAAATGTGTCTTCAGTAGACTTCAAGTTGATTTTCACAATCCTCTCCAGCTTCTCTTCAAATTCCGTTTCCCATCTCCCACGTCCTATCTATGCCCAAGACACTTGGTACTTGGATGTTGTCTTAATTCATATGGCTCATTTTTGTACCAGAAGACCAGCTTTTACTCCATATTCCAGTCTCTTACCTCCTTGTATTAGTTTTCCATTGATACCAAAACAAATGCTTAGTGACACAAAGCTACACAAATTTATTTATTATATTACTGCTCCAGTCAGAAGTCTGGTCATTCCCTGGTTCAGTTGGTTTTCTACTCCAGGTTTCACCAGGACGGATCAATGTGTGAGCAGGACCATAAGAATTTTGGGATGCTCTGCTGAGAAACCTGCTTTCAAGCTTTTTCCGGGTGTTGGCCGAATTTAGCTCTTCGTGATTTTCAGGCTGAGCTTTCTATTTCCAGGCTAGCTGTTGGCTAGGGATCATTCTCAACTTATCATAGTTGAGATCCATGTTCCTTGGCTTGTAGCTCTCTTTCTCCATCTTCAATGCCAACCAGACATTTAGTCTTCACGCTCTGATTTTTCTCTGCCGTACCCTTCAACTTCATTTCTGTGGGAGGCAACTCACCATGTTTCTCTCCTCACTTAATGTTTCTCTCTCTCACTCTCTCATCAATAAACATATCTTCAGGTGAGGAATATATATACACACACACAAACACACACAACTTCCAACCCATAATCATAGGATGTCTTTCCATTTATTTGTGTCTTCTTTAATTTCTTTCATCAATATTTTGGTAGTTTTCAGTGTACAAGTTTCCCATCCCCTTGGCTAATACTTAGTTTACTCCTAAGTATTTTATTATTTTGATGCTATTGTGAATGGAATTTTTTTCAAGTTCCTCTTTCTGACAGTTCCTTGCTAATGTATAGAATTGCAAGATTAATTTTAGTATGTTGATCTTGCATTTTGTAGCTTTACTAAAATGTTGACCTGCTCTAAATTTTGGGGTAGAATTCAGGGTTTTCTATATATGGTGCCATGTCATCTGCAAACACAGACAATATTGCTTCTTCCTTTCCAATATGAATGCCTTTTATTTTACTTTCTCGTCTACTTGCTCTGTCTAGGACTTCCATTACTACACTGGATACAACTAGCAAGGGTGGGCATCTTTGTCTCACTCCTCTCGTAGCTGACAAACTTTCCATTTTTCTCCATTGAGTACAATGCTAGATGTGGCCTTGTCATATATGGCCTTTATTACATGAAGTACACTCCTATAAATACAAAAAATTGACAAAAGGAAGAGTTGTATTTTTATAAATTAAACAAAACTGAAAAAACTTCAGCTAGACTAAATAAGAAAAAAGAGAGGAGACATAAATGAAATTAGAAATGGAAGAGGAAACTTTACAGCTGATGCCACAGAAATAGAAAGGATCAAAATGTACTAACTATAAGCAATTATACACTAACAAATCAGATAACAGAGAAGAAATGGATAAATTCCTGGAAGCACACAACCTACCAACACTTAATTGTGAAGAAATAGAAAATCAGAACAGATCAATAACCATAAAGATACTGAATTAATCAAAACATTCTAACAACAACAAAGGCCCAGGACTGTATGATTTCACTACTGAGTTCTACTGAATTCCATAAAACGCTTAAAGAAGAATTAATGCCAATCCTTCTTAAACTCGTCAAAAAATGGACAGAGTACTTATAAAATAATCTTACAAGGCCAGCATGACCCTGACACAAAAGCCAGACAAAGACAGTACAGGAGAAGAAAGTTATAGTGTATTCTCCCTAGTGAGCCTAAATGCAAAAACCCTCAGCAAAGCACTAGGAAACCAAATTCGGCGGGAGACGGAAAGGGGCACACACCATGATCGAGTGCGGTTTCTCCCTGGGATGCAAAGACGGTTTCATACCCACAGATCAATAAATCAGCTAACAGGATGAAGGATGGCAATCCTATGATCACCTCGATAAGTACAGAAAAAGTATTTAACAAAATCCAACACATCTTCCTGATAAAAATGTTCAACTTAGATAAATATTTGATTGCAAAATCAGGAGATGTTCATCTGGGGGGATGAGCAGTCTTTAGGATTTTGATTACCATGATCCTCCACCCTTCAATCTGTAATTTTCCTACATTCCATTCTGCCAACTAGGAGAAAGAACTTAAATTTTGCTTACGATTAATGGTGATAAGAGCTTAATAGGATCCTTCTTCCAAATCTGGGTTTAATATATACCTTTAAGGTGTTCACTTCAGGTAACAGGGAAAGCCAATGAGAGAGAAACATCTTCAGGTTATCTGAAGCATGTTTTAAGGTATTTTATCTGTAGTTACAGTCTACTTTGTGTCTTCCTGTGAATTTCCTGCTGGTGATAAATTCTGTATTTCAGTTTTTAGAATGCTAAACTTCTTTTCCATGTTTGGGGAGTTCCTCAACTTCTGAATTAGTCTCCCACTCTAAAAGCCAGAAAATGCCCAATACCACTCACTTCCCTAGTTCAATGCTATGACACAGGCGTGTGACCGGAAGTCGGCCTTATATGTGCATCAGAGCTAGCAACTAGAGCAGCAAGGCGGTGAGGGTCTCTCCCTTTATAGCAAGAGGAACAGTGCCTGAAAAAGTAGATCCCAGCAAAATTTCCAGTTTTATTAAAAAGCCAGCTCTGTGAGTTCGCTTGACATGATTTCTGGCTGCACAATTTTGTATCCTGTTTTGCAGCACCCAGCAAGTCTATGAATTCCTAGTATCCTCACAATAAACTCTTTTTCTATTCACTCGGCCAAAGCGGGCTTTGGTTGTTTTCAGCTAAGAATACTGAGTAGGACAGACATTGTCAGATGTGCAGATGGGCATTTTGAAGAGGCTGATGGCACTGCACAGGGTCCCTGGTGTACTGGGACCTACCGCCCAGATTCCAAGAGAGTGGAATACAGCCTTGTCCTTCTGTGGTTCTGCTGCTCGTCTAGGAACTTCATGTGGAAATTTTTTTGGCTGTACATTTGGAAATCGTGGATTTAATTCCTACTTGTGTTTGTTTTGATAGCAAGTCACTTTTTTCTGTTTACATGACTAACTGTTGTTCAATGAGTTATAAGCAAAACAAAAATTGTCAATTTTAACACATTTACATAGGAAATTAGTGTAATGATTTTCAATTGCATTCCAGTGAAATTATTTCATATTCACAGTAATTCAGATGAAAAGGCTTGCATATTTTTCCTTTAATGAAAAATGGAAATTTTCATTTAGAAGACTAAAATTAAACTCTATATGTTCTTATGAAGCCTTGAAAGTAGTTTCATACAACAGAAACAGTAATAACAAGGCAGTGGAAACATTGTACCTCGCCTAATCACTCATTGGCTGCACCGTGCATGTTTTTATTATTCAGTCTCCTACTCTCCCTTCTTTTGCTATAAAGAGCCCAAATATCTAACTGGGACTGGCAATGTCTCCAGAATTTTGAACAAGGAAACTGGAAATAGACATTTCTTATAAATGAATTTCAATGAAAATTAAATAAAAAAGAGAAAGAACATAAAAGTCACACACCAGTATTTATGGTTCATTAATACTACTTTTTTTTTCATTTTAGATATTGGCTAGATAGTAAAGTGGCTTAGAATACACTTTTATCCTCTATCCTACCTTAAAACAAAGTCTGGTTCTGAATATGGATGGTGTATCTAACTGATGTGATTTTCTTGGTTTATATCTGGTTTATTATCAGATACAGTTTTAAAGATCATGTTAATACTAACAAAGTCTTTAAAGCATGACACTTTTGTGAATTATGATTTTTCCCCATCCTTTTCAGAAGAAGCTTTTACCAGAAATGCTACTTATTTTGTGTCAATTTACAATTCATGGGGAAAAGATGCTAGAACTCCCTGCATAATCTGTATAACAAACCTTTATTATCAAGTCATTTCAGATGACTGTTTCTGCTAAATTAAACTCACTTACTCTTACCAATCGTAACTGCAATGAATAAATACTTTCTGAGCACTAACTTATCATGATGTACGTGTGTTCAACATTCAGTGCCCCTCCTCCGTGAGGAAAATCCTCCACTGCGAATATAACTGGTAAGATACTTTACGTCCTGCCCCTCTGTAGAAGGCTGGACAGGGAAGCACTATGGAATCCTTAATCCTTATTCCACCCACCCACCTCACTGGCAGCCAGAGGTGAGTCACCATACAAGTTCCCAAACCTACTGGCATTCACTTGATTGTGAGTGAAAGAAAAAGGACCCCTGCCTCCTGATATACGGTATATGCTTACTACCCAGCTTTCTCTCTATCCCTCCTACACCCACACATACCCGAAAAGTCTGCTGCTCCAGCTTTATTCCATTCTGTGAACTCCAAAAAGCTTTCTACAAAATGTCTCTTTTTCTTGAGATAGCTAGATATGGTTTCAGTTCCTTGCAATAAAGAAACCAAACACTAAATAGCTCTGACTGGTATACTGTCAGGCTTTAAAGATAGTATTGACTACTCATAATGGTGCCAGATATTGAGGAAAAGCAAAAGAAAATTGCTGCTAGGGTTACAAACCTAACTGATTCTCGGGAAACGCCCTGCCATACCATCTCCTTTTTAAAATAGTATCACAATGGCCCCACGAAAATGGCCCTTCTCAGTATTCTTTCTCTTTCCCAAGTAAGATCACCCAGTTTTTAAGGTAAACATTCAGGTATAAAGCATTGATTTAGCAAATGTGTATCCTTTACAAAGAAAAAATGAAAACCTCAACAGATATTGATAAAATCAATTTTGACCGCATCACCATTATATACAAAGTTTTGGAAAACTGGTTATGTTTGCATCCTTAACCTTCTGCAGTTGAGTTTATGTACTTTCGCTGTTGAAATTTCATTTGACATGAGTGAGGAGCTAAGTAAGTAAAAGTAGCTTTAAAAAGATCTGCAACTAGCATTATTGCATTAGACTTGCAGACAACCAACTTAGGCTCATGAGGTTGCCTTCAGATTTCATCTAGATGTCCTTTCTCTCCTGCACATGTGAATAAATAGGAAAATGATTTCCGTTAGCTAGATCTCCGGTTTAAGCAGAAATACAATCATCGTGGTTCCTAAGTGTTGTGTGTACACTCTCTAACTCAATTTTCTCAGCATTATTTAGACACGCTCACTGCTTAAACCTGATAGGAAGCCTTCCCGCCCATACCAATTAACCGAACCCTGCAATTTAGTTTTACCCAGTCGTCCTTGAATCCTGCCTCGTTCTCCGTGCTGCTTTTTTGAATTGGTTTGAATCCTTTCCCAGAAAGTGTTTGTAATCTAAAAATTGTCTTAATCTCTTCGGTCCAATTTTTCCTGCTCTTTAATTTCCCATGAGACCCAAGTGGATTTCCAAACTTTTCCGCACATCACATGGAACACTATTTCTTAAGTATAATTTCCTTTTTGTGCTTTGCCCATGAGAACTGGAGCTCTAAAAACGGCAGTCGTCAGCTAAACCACAAGAAAACGCTCCTCTTCCTCCTATTCTCATAGGGTTTCTAGATGTTCTTTTTGGAAGGTTCTATGAGGGAAAGAAGAGACAAAAATATGTCCTAACTGCCAAGCTGATGCACTCTCTGCAGGTTAGTCATTGAAAAACATAAATTAGTTGAGAGCCATGAAGTCAGCTGTGCCCTTGAAATGACAAATTCTATGTGTATGTGGGCCCAGATTTATATAAATAAATGAAGCTTAGAGAAATCACCAATTCAACTCAAATAGAAAATTAATTATTAACCTGTATTGCCTAGCATCATAAAAGCAAGATATCATCATTAGAGGGAATGAGCATGCTCTCCAAGCTTTCATTTAAAACTCAATACTCTTTTAGGTCATCATCTTTAGATCTTCTGTGATTGACCTTGAAGTGACAATATGGGTTAATGGGCTTAATTGGCTTACTTAGAGGAATAAATGCAATAATTTTCTTCAAAAAACACCGACAACCATCCACGTCACTCTGCATGTGTTCACATTTTGTTTCACAATTCTCTTGGTGTGAATTTATTTATGTTGATATTCTCTCCATCCAGTAAAGTAACTGGCTGACTTTGGGTCTCGCACCTGCACAAGGTAGATTTCCTATAAAACTAATAGCAAAGCAACATACAATTCATGGTAATATAATATATCTAATTTCTTGTTAGCATCTAAATGATTTTCAATGATATGTCTATGGAGTTCTTTATGTTAAGGGAAAATATAGCTTAAGTAAAGAAAATTCTTCGTACTCTTTACTTCCAATTCCTCAAAAAAGCTTCTTTTTTATTGTCTTTCCAAGTAAGACACAGCAAAAAGATCCTAAGAATAATGCTAGACGCTTATTTGCGTCATATCAGTTTGTCCTCAAAATAACCTCATAAGTTAGGTATACCACATTTCTTCAGTTTTACAAAGGGAGTGACTGCAGCTTTGAAAGAATAGGTATCGGTCAAGAGTCATACAACTAGCAATGAACAGAGCTGGCCAGTAATAGAGCCAGAGAACCCAGGTCCATGGGGCTACAGAGTTCACATTCGTAAACACATTACCATGGAAAGCCACAAGCGTTTACATCATCAATGTTACTCCTACAAAGTATAATGTTGAGGTTACATCTGTGCCCAGTAGGAATGACGGTACTGTGCTACCTTCATACAAGGGGGGTGGGGGTGGGGAGGAGGAGCCATTCTCGTGTTGGTCAAAATTTTTCCATCTATGTGAAGATGATTTTTATTTCTCTCCAAATAAGTAGAGAGGAGTTGACATTTTTCCAAAAAACGTAACATGGATACCAACCCAGACAGTGCTTATTGCATAATCTGCAGTTACAGTCATCTGTATCTCCTAAAGATCAACTACACAGACATACTCCCAAACAATGACCGGAGGACGGACCTGTCTGAGGACTATGTGATGGACACATACCCCCTAGATATGCAAGGGAGCAGGGCGGTTTCCACGGTTTACTTTTAGTGTGCATGCGGATATGTACGGGTGTTTGCACGTGGGCTCAAAGGCAAAGGAGAGTATTCAACACCTTCCAGTGTCACAGAATTATTCTGAGTTACCAACTGACACTTGTCATCAGAGCACAGGGTATTTTAAATCTCTAGTTTAAAGAACCCCGTGGGTCCTGTAATTCATGCGTTAATTGACTTTTATTTAATATTTTGAATATTTTTACCCTTGAAAAGTATGCAAGCAAAATTACATACTCTGAAATTGTCTTTCTTAAGTTTGATTTACTGCTCTGATGCTTGCTAAATAGAAATGTATCAAAAAGCCTAACAAACAGCGAACCACATTACAGAATTTAGCGCTAAGCTGTGATAAACCTAAAACTATGTATATTGTATTATCATGTGTTAGCAGTTTTCAGATTAAAGACAACTTACAAACTGAGTATGAACTCAATGCAAAGATGTGAAATCATACATGTATATTCAATAATTTGCTAATGCTGTGGCATATTAGTAAAGAACTAAAGATATGACAACTAAAGAAATACATCTGTTTAGATGAGAAGGAAATAGCAGCAGTTCTCAGTTGCCTGCTCGACAGTCATTTCTCTTTCTTCCTTGCTAACACAATTCCAATTTGTGTGGGTCACCATAGCCCAGTTACAGCAAATGAATTATGACTGGTCTGAGCAAATTATTATTCCCTTGCCTGCGGTGGGTCTTGGGATAAACATTAAATCAGTTCTGACCAATGAAAGTAAGGGGAATCTATTTTGTGCTCCAGAAAAAGATTTTCCTCATTAAAAAGAAACATAACAGAGAAAACTCTCCTACATACAACACCTTCCTGTGCAACATCTGTTCTATAAAGACCTCGGGCAGAGCCCTGCTGCCAACTTCCACCCACGAGCAACGTCCAGGAGAATCATGAGAAGCCACACCAACTGTCTCTGAACCACCAACCTTGGGCCCACCTACCACCAGACTCTTCACCATGTAAAGTCAGTAACTGCCTTTAATATGAAAGCCACCATTAGTGGAGCTTTAAAACAGTTGCTTTTGAAAGCATTTCATCTGATACTGGGCTCTGATCCTAGGAAGTATGATGGCATAGCGGCCTGGGGAAAATCGAAGTCCATCATAAGGCCTTTCTCTGCTACACAAAGCAGTGCCTGTCCAATGTCAGCTTGTATTTTGCCCCATTAGAGCTGAAAGAATAGGCGATTAAATTTTTGAAAACTGGAAAACTTGCTCATGAAATTAGGCAGATGAATCAAAATGATAAAAGGTATTTACAAACATTCACACTGAAGACCTCATCACACTAATTTTGATGAAGAAGACAAAGCATGGGAGAAAAGAGGGTGAGTTTTTCAAGCTGAAGGACTGATGTGCGGATCGCCCATGCAGACTCCTTGGGCTCCTGACACTGTTTTAAACAAGGTACAATGTATAGTTGAAGGCCAGTCGTGCAATTTTCTGTGTGGCTTTTGTAGCCTTGCTGTCTGAGCCAACATCCGTTTCTTGTATTAGAGTAAGCACAGCAAAGCAGCTGTGAGGCCCAGGAGTGTGTGAGCAGAGATGCCCGTGCTCATGCACACACACACACACACACACACACCAACCATTATTTATAACAATTCTTCTTTTAGGCCACTGAAGAAAATGAAAGTGATTTCTACCCAACTGGATTGGCGGGGGGCACGGTGTCCTTTATTGAAAATACACAAGTGCTAACTGCTGGTTACATAAATCAGCCAGTGGGGACGCAGACTATGCATATTAATGCTTCTTAACACCATCTGAAAAGAATGACTATTTACACATATTTTTCAATGAATTTATTCCTCTTTCTTTCAGAGATAAACCAAGTCAGTGTGAGTCTTGGTAGGCATGGATAAAGCTGAATGATGTTCAGATATAGGAATGAGTCAACTGTCTGAAAAAGCGGACTCTAAGTCCATTGATAACAAGGGCCTTTGCCCTTTCCATATTTGAGTTCCCACCGCTGGTCAAGGTGCCTGGCACAGAGTAGCGGCTCCTTAAATGTTTGTGGAAGAAAAGCTTCAGTGAATTAGGAAATGAATAAATCAGGAGTTCCCCAAATTTTACCACTATGCTTCCCTTTTCTAGGCCATGAACACTGTGTTTTGTAAAATATCTTTCAAACTCAAGGTATCATCAATTTTTTAAACCATAAGGACATATTTGCCTCTGCATAATTTAGATCATATGAACCAGAGTGAAGAACTGTTGATTTTAGTTTTATGAAGGTTATGCATTTATGAACTGAGGGTGGGTAACATGTGATTGCAGTTAGGGATCCAGGACCCTGAAAATAACGCACAGACCCAGTGGTACCTGAGCAGTCCGATGCACGTCCAGAGAATCTTAGGTTACGGGTCACTGTCACTGGTGTGGTCATGGCCTCTTCTGGAGAGTATACTTTGACCAAAAGTGGATCTCCTGTATTTGTTTAGATCATCCTCTTCATCCAAGCCCACAGCTCCAGGTAAGCATCCTAGGAAGTAATAAAAGAAGGTATCATCCATCTACACAGCCAGTATAGCTGATAGAGCCCGGGGATGGATGGCAGTGTAGCCAGATTGCCCTTGTGCCTTGTCCTCCTCTGTCCAGAGAAAAGGAAATGACCTTAAACAACCTCACATGCAACCTCTCATATCAACCATATTGTTGCTGTATTTGACATTGCCCTTCATATAAACCTTGCTTATTCCCTGCCTCTAATTTCCTAGGTCATGATAACATCAAGAATATCCTTCTAAGCTCTCCTCTGCTCGTTAAAATGCCCTACTTTATTATAACAATTAATGTAATCAATCCATTTTCAAGTGACCTCTTCCTTCTCTGAATTCCTAAAGCATGGGTAACCTGTCCCAATCATTTGCCTTTGCTTGGTCTGTCCTATACTGTTTCACTCTGCATAGCCAATCTCATGTTATTTCAGCATAAAAAGTCTGTCCTAGGGAACTTTATCTTGATCACTATTATTTTCAACAATATGTAGCTTTTAGTTTTTAAATATTATGTGCTAGGTGCTTTGTCAGGTGCTTCATAAGTGTGTGTAAAAATTACATCTCAGATATGAACTAAGAGTAGTGTTCTTTTCTTAGCCTACGCCAGAGCAAAGGCCTGAAGAAGGCGCTAGCCCAACTATACCTCCTTGACTAAAAGGTCACTGTCAGCCCTTGAACACTAGACAAAGCACTTATCTCTATGCTTCTCTTTCATTTCCTTTCTAGATCATGAACCCTGAGCTTGCAGAAGGGCAGGAGACCACAAGAGAAAGAGCAGAGAGTTCTCAGAGGCCAAAGGAAAAAGAAGTTTGCATTCTGCAGGACCAGGGAGCAGAGTGGAAGGGGTGACCTACTCTCAGTAGCCCTGGAGACTTGTAAGTCCTTGCAGCAAGGGCGTCTAAGTTTAGGAATTATTGTGCAGTTCTTTCCACTGGCTCTAATCAAGAGGCATTGGTCCATGTGATATGTATTATATAGAGGGTTTCATAAAAAACTATCTCCACGTCTGTATCTTGAGAGGACCAAACTCTCAAGGACTAAAATTGTATTCCCTTCATTCTAAAGGCACAGTAATTATCCTATTAACAGATATACTCAATTAACCAAGATACCCCACTCATCCAAAGCATGCTTAATAATGAGGGTCTATTTACATGAGAGAAAGTGCAGACTACTGGAAGTCCAGTAACCTCCAGAAGGCAATAAGATTAAGAGAGATTTACCATCTATCTCTGTTCTCCACACAAAGCAAACATCAAACCCAGTGGTCATCCTTTTGGTCCTAAGTCACATAACATGTTAACAAAGCTAACGACCGTCAACACTAAGTGATGCAGGAGCACATCCATTATAATGGAGTGAGCTGGTCCCAGAAGCTGCAGCTTATCTTACTAGTTAACCAAAGAATTTTTAAATGATTTTAATTATTTGTATCCTTCCTTCTAAGATACACAGTGCTAGTTATGAGTTTGTCAGATTTGTCTGCTGCATAAATTGTAACATTGTTACTCATGAAGGAATTGACTTTTCCACCTAATTAGTGAAACAAACCTCCACTTAGCACTTTGTGCTGAAGATGTGTCCCCACTTCATTACACAGATATTGGAAACTGCAATCTGGTTGCTATGGTGACAGCAAGATTCCCATGGGGATTTTTGTGTTTAGCTGACATACCTAGATCAGACAGAATATGATTAAAAGGGAAGAATCTAACTTAAAGCAATTTCTGGTCAAAACAATGCAAAATTATATTTTTGAAACTGCCAATTTCAAATAACATGATTGCATAATTCTTCATAGAAATAACTTTTTTGCATTGCATTATTCTCAGACCTTTATTTTTAAGTTGGAAGATAAAAATGATTATTACACAAACACACAGACCATAACCCCCAATGTTTCAATATTTTATTAATTATGGTAATGTATAAATGATGGGACAGAGTTAAGCCAAAGCAAAGAAGACAAAGATGTATGGCCTTAAAGCAACAAATAAATCAGTGACAGGGATTGCTTTATGTTAATACGACTTGGTGACAGTAATTGGCAGGGAAACAGGTTAAAAAGGCAACTCATGAAAAGATATAGCTTTGTTTGGTTGCATGCCAGACTTTTTCCAGCCCCTCCTTTATGCTGAGCCTCTGCATCCATTTGTGGTACTTAATTTGCACAATTTGACATACATCTAATTGAGCTCTTGGGGCAATGTGAAAATTTAAAAAAATATTCCAGCCAGAAAATAATTATTGAAACCTTGCTCATTCCAAAATAAATATAACAGTATAACTTTTTATACTTTAATCTTACTTTTAAACATTTGGTTGATCTCAGAATATGCAGCGGCTTACTTGCATATTTTGGCCTGGCTTCTGTCACGAAGAAGGTGTCACTACCAACAGAGCATGAGAGACCCAGAGACTGCGAGCGCCTCGGCTGGTTATGGCCCGAGCTTAAAAAGTACACTCCAGAGCAGGTAACGCCAGCAAAGTGTGGCAGAGAGAAGTAGCTTGGCTTCCAAGCAGTCAGGAAGGCTCTTGGTAGAATCTCAGATTGGACTGCCACCTTGAATAAAGTAAGCTATTGGACAGGAAAACAAGGCATTAGCAAACCTCCACCCAGTTTGCAAAACTAATTTTTTTTAAAAAGTAGGTAGTTTCTGTTAATACAGGGTCAACAGGAGCAAAAAAAAAAAAAGTCATTATTCAAGTCACATACCACACAGAATAGTTAGCTCTGCCTGGACATGCAGATTTGGGAATAGAAGTGGTAACTCTTCTGAGAGCTTAACCACATAATATAGTTGATTATACTGGAGAACATTGACTCAAGAGAGCCCCCAAATCACCGTAAAAGTGTGTCCATAGAACGTCATCACACAGAAATCATTTTGCCAGCCTGAATAATGAATTAGCAGAATTATAAAGAGAGGGAGACCCTACCACAGGACTTTAAAAGTCAACAGCAAAGCCTTTAGCATAATTTATCTTGCCAGTCTCAACATCTCTAGAAGCACAAAAGATAAATAACATATAAAATAAAAATATAAAACCATCCTTTGATAATCTAGATTCCATTTACTCAAAACAAAACAATATATATTATCTGTATGTCTGCAGAATTCTTTGTTATTTCAAGTTGGGATCAGCCATGTATCTTGCGTACAATACATTTTCAGGGCTACTTTGGGTGTCAGATTTGTGGCTTCACTTTTAGCTGTCCCGATGCTAGCTGGAACTCTCCTAAGCACTATACTGATCTATCAGCTCAGTGGCTGCAGTAGTCACGCAGAGGCTAATAGCTGTGGAGCAGATTTAATTTTTGTGCATAATTTATGAATAAGTGCCTCAGCTTTAAACATTGTTGTGAGTTATTTATTGAGTCAATTCCTACTCATCACTGAGGAAGATACCTGGCTATATTATGAGTTATATAAGTTTATTTAAACATCAGTCTACAGACAAGTATGGAAGGATATGCTGAAATTTTTTTTTGTTTTTAAGCCTATTATTTTGAAATAATTTTATATTCACATACAGTTTTAGAAATAATATTGGGAGATCCTGTACACCCTTAGCCAGTGTCACCCAATGGTAACATCTTATAAAACTATAGTACAATTTCCAAACTACTGACCCTGAGGCCACCATTTCTCCAACAAAGACAGACAAAGGCCCAATAAGCACACCATTAGTCATCAGGGAAAGGCAAACAGAAACACAAGATGTCACTCCATACACACTAGAATAGCTACAGTCAAAACACAGATAACAAATGTTCTGGAAGATGTGGAGAAGTTGGAGCCATCACGAACTGCTGGTGGGACTGTAAGGTGGTGCAGCCACCCCGGAAAACAATCAAGGGCATTTCAAAATGTTAAACACACACACACACAAAAATGTTAAACACAGAATTACCGTTTGACCCAACATTTTCACCCCTAGATATACACCAAGAAGAAATAAAAACATGTTCACACAAAAAACTTGGACACAAATGTTCCAGCAGCCCTATTCATAATAGCCAGAGAGTGGTAACAACCGAAATCTCCATCATCTGATGATCTGATAAGCAAAATGTGATACATGTGTGCAATGGAACATCACTTCGCAACAAAAAAGAGGGATGTATTGAAAGATGCTATGACGTGAAGAAACCTTGAAAATACTAGGCTAAATGGAAGCACTCATAACAGACGACCTGATGTATGAATCCATCTACATAAAATGTCCATAGTAAACAAATCTACAGAAACAAAAAGTAGGTAAGTGGTTTCCCAGAGCTGGGATGTGGGTGTAAAGGAGGAGGAGAGAAATGGGGGTGACTGCCAGTGGGTATGTGGTTTCTTTTGGGGGTGATTAAAACGTTCTAAAATTGAGTAGATGGTTGCACAATCTTGTCGATATACTCAACACTATTGAAAAGTATACTTTAGATAGGGAATTGTATCTGGTGTGGATTATCTCAAAGCTACTATTTTTAAAATGCAAGTTGTCATTTCAATGGTCTCCTTCTTGCTGATGTGATATTAAACAAAACAGAAAAACAGGCACTGAAGCAGAACAGCCATACAAAGTGGTCCCCTAGATGACCAGATTATGCTTTTTTTGTTTAAAATCTCCATCAAGATAATGGCTCAACCCTAGTGAAGTCAGGTGAGGAATTACATTCGTTTAGCCCTCAGGACAATGTTCTTTTCATCGTAGCCCTCTGATAGTTATTTTTCCTGCTGTATTGCACAGCCTCAAAAGGTGCCATTCATAAGACTGGTACCCCTTTGGAGTTGGGCAGCACACCACATGAACAGCCATACACAATGAGCCTCAATGGACCACTGCTTCATAGTAGACCAGGTCTACTATTAAGTGTTTCAACTTCCAAAGGTAACAGACACCCTAATCTGTTCACTGAGATTTATCATGTATCTTGGATTCTATTATCCTTCCCCAGGACCATGAAATCAGCATTAGGAAAAGCAAGGCAATAATGACACTTGCAAGTGGCCTCTCTGCAAAGGAACCAGTGTGCTGGAAGAAGTCACACACTTGTGAACACACTTGTCTTGGTGACTTTCTGCAGTGAAGCCACCCCAAGCAACCTTCAAAGGAAAACCTAAATCATTTCAGCTTTTGAAGAATGTGAAAAAATGCCAACATATGATAGAATTTGGCAATTTACTTGGTTTCCTTTCATTTAATGTGCACATGCCAAAAATGCAGACTAAAGAGGAATTCGGGGAACTTTATAGAATTGTCCTCTTAATCCCTGTAAGAGCTTACAAAGGTGACATTGGTGGTGAATATTTCCCTGAACCACTAAATTTTAGTGCATGGTTCATTTAGGCATTTAGAGATGAAGTGTATAAAAGGAAATCTCAATTTCCTTGAGACTTCACTGTGTTCATAGATCATCAATGCACATGCTTAGTGTTTCCCTAAGGCCTTCTATTGCCTGTTTAGAAGGCAATACATTATACAGATGAAATGCTGAAGTCATGTTCACTCTATGAAGATAGTAAATACATTTTTTTCTGTAAAGAATTCTTCTTCAAAAGATCCAGTTAATTACTGAATACATACATTTACATGCTAGAATGAAATAATATGCTTAAGCAATAGTTTGAACAGAACATAAGAAAACAGAAGTCTTTCCCCAACAATAGTGATAGATAAAATGATAAGTCCCATTACCCTCACTTTTTCATTTGAAAACCAACGCTTATTCCTTAAAGAAAAACTTGAACATAGAGAACATTTTTAATACCCCCCAACCACCATCATAAAACAATCAACCTTAGCATTTTCATGCATTTCCTTCCATTTTTCTTCCTCAAATGTTATTTGCTTTGTTTTTGAGAGTGTCGATCATCTATTGTAACCACACTGTTTACCTTTACAGTTTGGTTCCAAAACCCAGTATTTAAGCCTGAGTCACGCCATGTTCTTCTCACACACACACACACACACACACACACACCCCTCACCCATAATTCTCTCAGCCAGAGCACAAGTCCTGTTTGCTTCCATTCCCTCACATCACCCAGAATATGAATGTGTTCCCTTGAAATGAAAGATTCCATAATAGCCATCAGAGCTAATTAGTCTGGTCTGAACAGTTCCCCAAACATATGCCTGGGGTTGAATCAAAACCTGGAAAAAGGCAGCATTGCCACTGTGGATGCTAGAATACATCACCACCCTGTAGATTTCCAATATTAACAGTTGGGCCTGAGCCTCTTTTGTTTTTTGAAGGAGGAGGAGAGGAAGAGTAGGAGAAGTAGGTGGAGGAGAGGGAAAAGGAGGAGAAATAGTTATTACCTCCAGGCCCTGGGTTTCTTCAGGTGGACGGAAGACAACCTTTCCATTAGTGTTATGAAAACTGATGATGTTTCATGCCACCATTGGCCTTGCATCCCTAGATTATAACTGTTTGGATTCACTCACAAAACCGCTTTGCTGGGACACAGCCTGGGAGCATTGGGCATATCCCTGTCACCCATCCCCGCATCACCCAGAGAAGCACACCACTCCCTTTTGACCTGTTACTTTAGAGCAGTGGAGAGCCCACCTGGTCATTTTGTGCCTTTCTGCTTTTATTGAATATTTATCTCTGGAGTCATAGGGCCCTTGCCTGATACCAGGGCCTCACTCGGGGCCACCTCAGTTCAACTGGCTTAGCAGAAAGGTTTCGGTCTTCATCCTTTCGCTCCATGGAACTTCATGTAAACGAGCCCATTAATTCCAAGACAACCTTCAAGTCACACCAATACATGCTTTCCTCAAGCTGAAAAAATGAAATTTGACCTCATCAAACATCGTCGCTGTGCTCTAGATATAAAACCACTTCTCATGGTAGTTAAGACTATGGTTTCTGAAGCCTGAATGTGGGGTTCAAATCCCCTCTTTGCCATGTACTTTCTTCATGACTTTGATCAAGACACTAAATCATCTGTGCTGAGACTTCCTCATCCGCATTAGAGGAACTACATCCATGTCTTCTTCACAGGGTGTTGTGAAGGCTCAGAGTTCCATATGTAATGTGTTTAGAAAAAACCCCGACATATAGTAAACACCAAGCACGTGTTAGCGATCAGTATTCAAAATGCCTTTACCTAACAATATGAGTAATTTTCACGTCAGCTTAAACATTTGCCTATTTTCTATGAAATGAATATAAGCTTTTTCAACTATGCTCTTACAAACATGTATTTAGTTTCTTTTCAGTTTTTTACTATTGTAAACTATATTGATATAAATCTTTGTGTATGAGTTGTTTACTGTTCAATATTATGTCTTTGAAGTTCCCAAAACAAAAACAATCAAGGAATAAACATTTAAAGGCACCTGATATAAGTTGCCAAAATGTCTTACAGAACCAATCTGATTGTTTTCAGCAATTCTGATGCCAATTTAGTCCCAGACTTCAAAAACTAGAATTCGAAGAAGAAAAGCAACTCTCCCAAGACTGTTTAAAATACAACCTCCACACCATTGTGGCACAGTTTGTCCTCACCTTTTGCTCTGAGAACAATAACCCTATGCAAAACCTATATGTAGATGTCCTTTGTCTTCAGCTTTTCTGGGACTGGAATTTAAACTTGATAAGAATGCAAAGTAATAGCTGACCTGCAATACAGTCTCTCAGCCTATGCACTTGTCAGTAAATATCACTTAAACTCTCCATCTCAAAAGTCCTACAGTGGAATCAGAGGAAATAAAGGATGGTTTTTCATCTCTTTTTTCCTCTTGTTCGTCATTTCTCTAAGTCAGTATGCCCCTGGACTCATATTACAGTCCCTTTCCTTTCTTTTATCTCCGCATGCTCTTGTGCTCATATTAGCTAATCTTGTTTCTTTTAATACCATGCAATCTGTTTTCAACAGGGCAGCCAAAGTAGTTCATGTCCAAACACCAAATCATGTCACTCCTCTCCCCTAAATCACCATATAATTCTCATCTCAATCAGAGTAAAGCCCAGTTTTGTCGTTGCTGTTTGCTTGTTGCTACAACGATCTACAAGAGTTGACACCGGCATTTCTTAAACGTGGATATACGTTAGAATCACCTGGGGAGCTGAAAATCAGTTTCGAAAAAGTAATTCCTCACCTTTCCAAACTAAAAGGATTTTACAAAGCAGGTGTATCATCATATCCCTGAATCAAGTATAGATAACATTACAAAGAAATAGCAGCTATGGCTACAGATAGACAAATTGAAGACTATTACAGTCAGGTTTGTACTTGTGCCAATAACCCCTCCCAACAGCCCCCGCAATGACACAGGTCAAATCTCAGGAATCATCTTCGACTTTCCACTTCTCACACCTTACAGTCTAGCCATCACCAAATCCTGTGGCTCTACTTTGAAAATAAATCTTTTTCAAAGAGGACATCATTAATGTTCAACAAATATCCCTGTTTTCAAATTTCCCAGTCCCTATGCAGTTAGGTTGAAATGATGGAATTATTTCAAGCCAAATAAGTTAGAATGTCAATCATGAGTATCACTTCTGGTCTAAGATAATTAAAAGCTAATGTGCCTCCTTCACCTTGCCCTTCCTCTGCTGCTGTGACCTTGGAGGCCACGTGTCCCAAATGGTGTGGCTAGCAAATGGAAGATATTTGGATTCCTGAGTCAACGTTTGGAGGAGGAGAGAGTTGCCCAAACTGCATCAGAGTCTGAGATGACACGTTTACTTTTTATTGGGTTAAGTCCCTGAGATTTTAAGATTTGTGTCTTGTAGCAGCTAGCATTAATTACTTGAAAAATTAACAAGATTGATACCAGGAACAGGCTGGGGCTTTTCTAACAAAAACAAAAGGGATCAATTGTCTGGGCTGCCAGGAAAATGGAACTGAAAGTTGAAAAGATATTCATCCCTTTTACCGTTAGCAAAACATGGGATTCTGCTATTGCCTGTAGTGTCTTCTAGTCGTGTCATACTGAGAGAACAACTCTAGGAAAGTGGGAGAATAGAGAATTAGTGTGAGCTGCCTCGTACCGGCTCTAAAAATGGCCCCTCTCCACAGGGGACTCTCCTCTCCCCACTGCCCACAATCTAGCCTTGCCTTCCGCTCTATATCACACTTCATGTTACTCATTGTTATCCTGACCTCCAATATCTAGTTTACTCCCTGAGGCTGTCTCACTAGAATAAAACCTCATGAAAAAGGGACAGTCTGGTGTGTATCCCTTTACCAGAATCTTTAAGAGTGACTGCCACATAGCAAACAAATTAAATGTTAAATGAAGAAAAGAGTGAATAAGTGCACTCTAATTGTTTGCTTGAGACGAAGACATGTTAATACACACGAGTATCTGTCTTCTCTTTCTCTCTCTCATTCTCCTTCACCTTCTTGTCCTCTCTACAGTCTCCCTTCTCCTTTTTCCTCCATGCCTTTGCTTTATTCTTTCCTCCCTAAAAACTGGTTTCTCTTTTACCAAGTTCACACAGCAGCCCCACAAAGCTTCCAAATTCCCATTTTCTCACTATGCTGTAATTCCAAATACCTTGAGAAATAATCTGATTGAGCTAACGTGGGTCATTTATGGCCAATGTTCTGTGGTCATTTGCAGGGAGGTATATATATTAAACATATTTTTAAAAGGAGAGTACACATTATCCTATTTTTTAACATTCACTATCTTTATTGTCACAATGTCATGAAATGTGCTCCCAATAAAGAGTTTTGCTTCAAACATGTGGTTGTGAAGAAGTACCTCCAAAGACTGTGGAATATTGCTTTATGTCTAATTTGATTAAAATATTTATATTTATTTGCTCTTTAAAATGGTTAGTAATGTCACTCAGCTGTCTATTTCTTTTTAGAATGCAACTTTTAGGGCTTTTTTATGACCTTTTCTGATTGGCATCCTGAGGAACCATGTGATAAAGAATTTATATCACAAATAGGGCACAGTTATTTGAAAATTCATTGATCAGCTTCCTCTTCACTGTTCTCCTGTCAAGAGCACTTGTAGAAGATACTGTTCAAAATCACTGCTTAGGGACGTTGCTTCATTCCCTCCGTCTTTCCTTCAGGAAAAGAAAAGTTAGACAGCTCAAGCAGTCAGTCTACGAGCAAATGAGAAAGAAAGTTTGCAACAACTTACTCTGGCACCTTCCTGGAAAAGTCACAGATCGCACTGAAGGTTTAGGAGTGTGAAGTATGTCTACGAGTAAAGCTATGAATTAAAAAGAAACTAACAGCATTACTTTATGAATGATGCTTTAACTACTACTCCCATTAGGCAGTCTAGTCTAATCAAGTGTGTTTGCATAGATTTGGGAAATAATTTTAATACATTATTTTATTACTACTTGATAATTCTTTAATGTACAAATGGTATGCATAGTTGTATATTATTTGTGTATATATAATACATATATGCATATATGCATATGCACATAAATGCATAGTGTTTGTTGGTTAAAACATGAAATTTAAATTAGTTCTAAAACTATTATGAGTGAGTAGATATTGTCTTTTGACTCCTCCCCTGAAATTCTTCAGATACACATTAGCTTCTGCTGCCCAGAAGCTGACAAATTTTACTGCAAAACTAAGATCTTAAAAATTTTACTCTATAAAAAAAAAATGTTACTCTATAAACTGTCTCTTCTGTTTCCCTTCTAAAAACAACCAGAAATACATGTCTGCATGTCAAATAGATGATGAGATTATTATTTTACATTGGGAAAATGTTCAACACTCCCCATATTCATTCATTTCAGAAGTGCACACACAATAAGTTGATGGTATGCTAAGTGTTGAGGAAATAATAGTAAACAAGCCAATCTCCTCCACTCAAATTGTTTAGTGTCTAATAAATAAAAATTATTAAGTCCTTACTATATGCCAAGACGTGATCCAAAAACCATAGTAACTCATTTTGTTCTTGAAACCCTTTGACTTGGTGTTAATGCCATTTTTTTTTTAATGTGATAAGTTATTTAACAAGCCCAAATTCAGATAGTGTCATTTTTCAAATCTCTGGACATCTAAGTTTTAAATGCAAATATTATGAATTAAGATGGTGTCTGAAGCACTATTTGATAGAATTTCAATAAGAACCTAAGGACCCTCCAATCACATTTTATCAAAAATTTTCTTCTTTAAGATGATTGCTGAGGAAACTAAATACATCCTTAACAAATGGGAACCCAATACATCACTCTGATACTAAGTGGGTTAATAGTGATATCCAGATGCAAGACTTTCTTGTAAGCTGGATCAAACACACAGCTTAGACTTGAGCCCTAAGCAGCTTTCGCTGTCAAAGAATGGCATCAAATCAGGACAACTCCCTAAGGTGTAAGGAATGCTCTGAGAGGAAGCATAGAGATACCGGATGGGGAAAGGGTCCTCCCAGGTAGGAATGGGCCTTACTTGTTCTACTTAGAGATACTAGAGACAAGGAGAAGAAAGTAGGGGAGAAAAGTTTCACAGTGACCTTGATTACCAATAGCAATGGTCCAATGACTGACCCAGAGTCTGAAGAATTACCTTAGATTTCTTCTAAGAAAACAGAAAAAAAAAGTTTTAGAGAAAACAGCACTTCCTCTCATCAAATTAGTAAATGTGGAAACCAGAATATAACCTAGATCTTTTTTACTCTGAGAATTAATATTTTAACTGCTCTACTTTGAAAAACAAGTTACCCTTGTATTTTAAAAAGAGCTTTATTTACAAAAATGAACTACCTAATGAACTTCTCAAAGGATAGGTTTTCAGCATGATTCCTCTTGCTCTACTTTCTAGCAAACTGCTTCTTCCCGCCATGCCTATTCACGCCACTCATTCCTTCCCTGTGTATTCTTGCCAAAGTACTTTTTCTCCGATTTTAACGACCCTTATTAATCTTCCAATTTGATGAATAATCTAAAACTTTACATTAATGGCATTTGCAGAAGAGAGATCAAAATAATTATTATGATTCAATATTAACCAAAGCAATGACAATTTCAGAAGAGAACTTATGTAACCTTGCAGAAACACAGTTCTTGTTTCAACCTTAAACCTGTAGCATTAATGAAAGCACACAGCCTTCTGTTTGAGCAGATATGCTCATCCTGGGTGATATGGAGCAGATAGCCCTTGGAACCCCCATGTCATTGCTAAGTCGTTGTGCTTTTCTTATTTTTAAATACTTAATCTTTCCTCCCACCACCAGGTTTCAGGGGAGGTCTGCTCTTCCATGTCTCTGTGCCTTTGACATTCGTTTTCCCTACTTCTGGGGTTATTTTTCCTCTCTCTGTTTTGTGAACTATGAATTGCCGATCTTTAATCTTCAGATCATATGACAAGGGCAATGGGACTCCACCTCACAAAACCGTGTGCCTACAAAATTGAACACAATGTTTTCTATGCCACACACAATGACATCCTTGAAGGAAGAGACCATGTCCTTCTTAACTCTGAAAACTTCCTCCCCCAAAGCCCATCCCAGTTCCTGTCTATGAAATGAACAAACCATGCCTGGAAGGAACCAGTACCAAAATCCAGAGCTCTCAACTCTCAGGCAATTATTCTTCTCCCTCAACTCCACACCTATTAATACCCAGATGAATATAACAAGGAAGCTCTGACTTGGTGTTTTAACTGCTATCTACTGGATAGTTCTAAGAAACTCACTGTCTTATAATGCTGGAACAGCATGAAAAGGTTAATTCTTGGTGACTCTTTCTGATGTTTAGTAGACCAACAAAATATATCTTCAACTTTTCAGAGTCTTGCTCCTATATGATTTACTGGAACAGAGATATGTTATCCTACAAAAAAATGTCAAGTTGACTGGCCTACTTTTTGGCTATTTGATAACTCCATTTACACAGGGAAATATTTTGATTCAGCTGTTCAATGTTATAACAAAAATCTGTGGGTAAAAACAGAAATAAACTACTGACAAAGAAATATAATTTTGACACATTGGGATATCAAAGACCAAATCTTCTTAGTTACTGGAGTTGATTTCATGGGAAATAGTTGAATATATCAAGGTGCTGAGATAGTCTGTGATTTAGACTATCTAAATCACTATAGATTTAGAATAATTTTTAAATAATTTTCTAAAAAGATCATTTTCATCATTTTAGGATTCCAAAGAGTTTTAAAATCAATTTTAGATAATTCTTAAAAGGTATGTTTTATTCCACAGGGATATTTAAATATTTACTAAGTGCTAGGCACGACTGTCTTAGGAAAGGAACAAAGTCAGCCCGAGCATCACTTAGTTGATCCTTCATCAGAAAAGGCCTGGCAGGGGAAGGCTTTGAAGAAGTACCTAACTTGTGTAGTCAGGCACTAATAAGAGGAGGTTGGCCAGAATTCAGCTCTTGTGGGGAATAATCGATGAAAGATGGTCTGGGAAAAGGTAGGGATTGTTCTAGGTTACCACTCGTTGATTGGACAATGCAGATTTTATCGAGGAGGATACAGAGGACCAGCAAAGCAATAAAGTTGTGCACACAAAGGAGTTGGGGAAAGAGCTACCAGGAACACGGTCATGCATTTTTAGATGCATAGCAATAAGAGAATGAGGTACCATTGAAGACGTATTGTCACCAGCAACATCAAAATAAACTCTTTATCTGAAAAAAACAAAGTACACAGATGCCTCACTTGAGACCCTGACACATAAACGCTCACTGGATAAGCCATAGTTAAAAGTGGTGTTGATCAAAAAAATTTTTGACATCAAAAATTCTGGATGTTATCAAAATTTTTCTTATGTCTTACAACATCCAGAGGGAAATCTTCCCTGGTATCTCACATCCAGAAAACTGTTGTGTCTCTTCTCATAAAATAATCATATGAAAATGAAACATGTAATCGATCAGCATTTTCTCTTTGTGCAGATTGTAGGAAAGCCCAGGACCTAGTTATAACCATCCAAGGCAAATTCTCGGAACTTACAGAGTATTATTCTGTTATAGATACCATCCTGGATTTATTATAATTTTCTTGCTTTTTCTGGATATTTTAATATAATTAAAAATATATCACATGTATTTTTACAAAAGCCCTAAAGAATTCTTAGAAATATTATTTGGGGAATGAATGAATAAACAGGCAGATGAATGAATGATGAATACACTGAAGATTTCCATTCCCTGAAAATTTCTTTTTAAGTTCTATTGTTCTAATATAACACTCCATTAAGTTGAATACTAAAACCAAAAGTGGCTATTATTTAACATGAGATGTTGGGCATTCTCCCAGAGCACATTTTTCTACACTGCAAAGTTAGAGTTTTACTGGCCTTAATTCCTGTCTCTAAACTCATTTCATATCCAAACAATCTGTTCTATTCAATAAATATTTATAGAGCTCCCTCCTGACACGCATTCAAAGTTGTTCTGTCAAAGAGAAAAGGTTAGTGAAGCTCAATTAGACCAAGTGGAATGCTTGAGAGAACAGAACTGTCTCTGGCATGTTTCAAACGCTAATACTGAGTTAGTCAGTTCCATGCCCTTGGACAAGGAATTTTGTCGCTCTGGGCTGGAAATGACAAATGAGTCAGTAGCACCTGCCCATGCCAATTTCTATACGAGGACAGGTAATAAGCCATCACATCAGGGTTATATCTGACGGTATAAAGAAAAAATTATTTTCAGGTAAGTGTTTCTCAGCAATTGCACGTTCTTAAAGAGCCCACACTGTTGCGTTGAAAATGACAATCAGAGGCTCTATCCCACCTCACAGGAAGGTACTGTTTAGTGCAGAAAATATCTGCAGAAGAGACAACTAAGAAAAATATCTAGAGAAGCTTCTGGAAAAAAGGAAGCCGTTCTTGAAACTCTACTTCCTCATCTTCTAATTGTGCCTCTTAAGTAAAAGCTAAGACATGCAGCAATTCCCACTGGATATAAACAGTTGAAACGGAGATTCAAACTGAGTAATTGTTCAGTTTAGTGAGACAAGTACGTGTTATAGCCGCAGATTTGGAAAGAACCATGTGGATCTAAAATGTAATGCCTCTCTCACTACGGGATAAAGCAAGAGCAAATGCAGGTCTTTCTGGTATGTGACTGGTTTGTGTAACTGGATAGGGAAAAACGCCACTGATAATTAAGGAGGTATACGGAACCATGAAGGGATCTCTGATAGGAATGAAGTAAAAAGAGGGGAATAAATGAAATACCAGTTCTATTTCTTTTCTCAACTATGTGTTACCAAAAGACGTTACCAGCGAAATGTCTTTCTAAGTCATTAATAGGGCAGGGAGAGTCATGGGGGAAATGGGGGAAACTGCAATTGAACAACAATAAAAAATATATAAATAAATAATGAATAAACTGGACTTCAGATGTAATAAAAACAACAAAAATAATAAAACTCTATCCCATTTCAGATTAAAACCATTGGCATGTTGTCAGGACGTGTACCTTTCCATGAGCTATGTAATTTGAAAACCTCTTGGTTTACATAGTACACACACATGTATCTGAAGTTATGTATAAACAAATACACTTTTAAACAAAAATTTCTCCAGACTTTGTAGATATTCATTCTAATGTAATAAGTGACTCTATGATAAAATTAAATACATAATTCAGCCTCCTATTCTTTTCGCTCTTCAAGTACATTGAGAAAGCTCAAACAGGGTGAGCTGGCCTATTCCAAAACCATACAGTTAGAACCAGAAGATTTTGAGACCATAACCATCCTCAGAGAACATCTCCCTAACAGAATCAATTACCCTCAGGGACCAGACTGGTAATGGAAAGATAAGGCATCAAAGAGTGATAGCGCGTGTACAGAATTACAGACTCTTCTGACAAAATGCATCAGATTCGATTCACAAAAATTGCAGGATGATCAGACAAACGCCTGGCTGTACGAGGCCTGACCCAAAGCTAACTTGGTGGAACTCTGGATTTTAGGTTCAGCCATCTTGTTTTGCAGACATGTTATGGACATTAGGTTGAGTAAGTAACTTACTTAGGCCTGAAGAGTAACTTGTGTCCAAGCTAGACCTAGATTCTAAGTGCTCTGTCTTTTGGTGTTTGACTTTTACATTACACAATTGATCCTATTTCCAATATTAAAGACTTCCCTTCTGTTCTTTAAAATATTTTCATGTATATAAAAATTGTGCTTAATTGTGCATGAATGTCTTTTTTTATCCTAATTCCCTATTCATTTTGCTTTTTCCTATTTACAAAAGACTACTATGTGAAGAATATATACTGAAAAAATCTTATAACCATATTTAGCAGATATCCCTTGAAGTTTTTTCTGGGAAAGTTACACTACTTTGTAAGTTACAAAGCACCAAAATGTTCTATTCTGAGAGCCAAGCTTAAATAGTAGTGAAAACTCAGTCTGCCTTAATTTTATTCATATCTAGTTCTGCTATATTTGCATAGATATTTCCTTTTTTATTGTTGTTCAAGTACAGTTGTCTCCATTTCCCCCGACCACTCTCCCCTGCCCCACCCACCTCACCTCCCACCCTGAATCCTACCCCATGCAGCCCAGTGTTCACAGCAGCACAATTTACAATAGCCAAGTGCTGGAAGCAACCGAAGTGCCCATCAGTAAATGAGTGGATCAAAAAACTATGGTACATTTCCACACTGGAATACTACACAGGAGAAAGAAA
Source organism: Desmodus rotundus (assembly GCF_022682495.2). Taxonomy (NCBI): domain Eukaryota; kingdom Metazoa; phylum Chordata; class Mammalia; order Chiroptera; family Phyllostomidae; genus Desmodus; species Desmodus rotundus. Next base: position 148,319,747 of record NC_071392.1, read on the forward strand.
GAAGGAGCTCCTACCCTTTGCAACAGCATAGATGGAACTGAAGAGCATTATGCTAAGTGAAATAAGCCAGGCAGTGAGGGACAAATACCATATGATCTCACCTATAAGCTGAACCTAATCAACAAAATAGGCGAGCAAAATAGAACCAGAGACATTGAAATAAAGAACAAACACAGTAACCAGAGGGGAGGAAGGGGGATAACAGGGGAAAGAAAGGGAAGGGTCATCAAGAAACATTTATAAGGGATGCATAGATATTTCCTCGATCAGAATAATAAACCATCTTATAGTCCCCTGTGCAGTTCCTGCCATGGACCTTCACAGTCTGTTACTAATAAAAGAAACTTTGTTTGGACAAACCAAAGAATAATAAATGTTTGCTTACTACCAAGTCATTTGCAGATAGACTATCATAACACTTTTGATGAGTTTGTTTTTTGTGCAACCTAAACATGTGTCATTGCATCTTGGGCAATTGCGAGGAGCCTTCATCTGGTGATCTACAAGCATGACGTCGTACCAGGAGCAATCACCATGTTTACGTTGGTTATGTCTATCGGGACACTAAGCAGTTGTTGCTCCTCAATAGGCTGGAGAAGAGAAACAAAAATATCTAATGAGTATATTATTGAAGTGGCTTTAATCTCTGGGTCCAAATTACAATTATTATTTGCCTCTAAGGCTTCTGATTATATAGAAATTCTTCAATAATAATTTATCTCTTCTAGAAGTTTGTTCTTGATTCTTAAAATAGAAGCATAGCTCTACCTTGAACACAGTGATGAAAGAGAAAGCGTGGAGCCCAATCTATTTGTTTGAGTAAGTCAGTTTGATTTCCTTTCTGGCAACTGTGAACTCAAAGCAATAGGAATAAACCTATTCATTCAACAAAAATGTGCCTTGTTGGATCGACTAATACCCTGATCTAAGTGAAAGTGTATTAGAAAAAATGGAAAAGATTTGTGAGGAAGTAAGATATTCTATCACAATAGAAATAAAGCCACTCACTGAAAAATTTTAAATACATACTTAAATATTCTCATCTAGAATACAAGAGTCACACAGTTTTTTTCCACTGACCCATGGCTACTAAACAGTTATACTTATTCAGTTATTCCCTGGTCCCAAAATCAACTGTTTAACTAGCCTCCATTATTAGTCCTGCCTGTGTTAGTTAGGATTTTGTTGTTTGTAATCAACAGAAATCAGCATTAAATAACCATAGAAGATAAGAAAAGTACTAAAAGGTTGTCATGTAGAACACAGATTCAAAGATAATACTACTGTGCCAGATTTAGAAAAGGACAAGAATCAGAGGAACTAAATATGCACTTGAATTTCCAATAGAAAGTATCTGATCGGCCTAATTTGGGACCCTAGGGTAACAGAAGGCACAATGCCTTGATTGGCAATCCCAATGGAACTGGACAGAGAAAAGGATATACATGAAAAGGAAAAGAGGGTGCTGTTATGAAACGGGAGGAAGGGGGAAATAAATATACACCACACTGCCCTTCATATATTGGTGGTGATCGGTATAAGATTGAAAAGGCAGATTGCAACAGAGGCCCGGTTTCAATAAGGGTTGGCTTTTGTTAAATATATTAAGTTGTATAAGTTCTTTATATATTTTTGAATATTAATCCCTTATCAAATGTGTGATTTGCAAATATCCTCTCTCATTCAAAAGGTTGCCTTTTTTTAAATTTATTTCGGTGATGGTTTTCTTCACTGTGCAAAAGCTTTTTGGTTTGATGTAATCTTGTTTGTGTGTGTGTGTGTTCGTACCCTTGGCCTGAGTAGACTGGTTCAGAAAATATTACTAAGACAATGTCAAAGAGCTGACACCCTATCTTTCCTTCTAGCAGTTTTATGGTATCAGGTCTTACATTCGAGTCTTTAGTCCATTTTGAATTTATTTTTGAATATGTTAGTGGTCCAGATTCATTCTTTTGCATGGATCTATCCAGTTTTCCTAATGCCATTTATTAAAGAGACTGTCCTTTCCCCATTACACATTCTTGCCTACTTTGTCATAGACTTATTGACCATATACATACAGGTTTATTTCTGGGCTCTTATTGTATTTTATTGATCTATGTGTCTGTTTTTCTGGCAGCACCATACTGTTTTGATTACTATAGCTTTGTAGTATAGCTTAAAATCAGAGTATGATACTTCTGGCTTTGTTCTTCTTTGTCAAAATGCTTTGGCTATTCAGAGTCTTTTGTGATTCCATACAAAGTTTAGGATTCTTTGCTCTAGTTCTGTGAAAAAGGTCATTAGTCTGTTAATGGGATTTCATTGAATCTGTAGATTGCTTTGGGTAGTATGGACATTTTAACAATGTTAATTATGGTAATCCATGAGCACAGTATACCTTTCCATTAATTTGTTCTGTCTTCACATTCTTTCATCAATGCCTTATCATTTTCAGAGGATAGTCTTTCACCTTCTTGGTTAAATCTATTCCTGTGTTATTCTTTTTGATGCAATTATAAAAGAAATTGTGTTCTTAATTCCTTTTTCTGATAACTCAGTATTAGTGTATAGGAACACAACAAATTTCTGATATTTAATTTTGCATCTTGTGACTTTATTGAATTCATTTATCAGCTTAACAGTTTTCGGTGGAGTCTTTAGGGTTTTCTATGTATAGTATCATGTCACCTGCAATTGCAGTATATATAGAATGGAAAGTTACTCGGCCAAAAAATACCCTGCCATTTGCAACAACATGGATGAACCTAGAGGATATTATGCTAAGTGAAATAAGTCAGACACATACATGATCTCACTTACATGTGGAATCTAGAAAGCAAAACAAATGAACAGAATCGAAACAAAACAAAACAGAGATAGACTCCTAGATACAGAAAACCAACTGCTGGTTACCACCGAGAGGAAGTGTAGAGGGGCAGGCAAAATAGCTGATGGTGATTAAGAGGTAACCGTGTTATAATTTCCAGTTATAAAATAAACATCATGCAGTTATAATGTACAGCACTATATAATTGTACTGTAGAGTTGTTACAATATTGTTGACTATACTTCATAGTGAAGTATGGTGACAGATGGTAACTGGATTTATTATGAGGATCATTTCATAATATATATATAAACATCAAATCATGATAATGCACACTTGAAACTAAAGGGATAATGTAAGTAAATTATACACCAACAACTTTTTAAAAGCCCAGCATATACTTAACACATCTCCATGTGACTCCACTTTTATCATCTGACTGAAGAGGTACTTGCAGTACTTCTTCATGGGGACCAGGCAGTTCTGGGGGATGCTTCCTGTTTTGTGCCTCAGTACCACAGAAGAAAACCAAGCAAGTAGCCATGGACCCTTTTAAAAGGAGTCAGATTAAATATTTGTGATTTTTTTTTGTAGAAAACATAACTGCTTACAGCCAATAGTTTCCGGATGTCGGTGTGCATCAGTCCACGAGTTAGTTCATCATAACAGAAATAGCACTGAATAAGGCAAAACTACTTTTATATAAATCTGACATGAATACGCAATTTCTGTTTCTCAGATTTACAGACTTTTAAGCTTGATGTGAAAATAAAAAATTTGGAGAATATTTATTTACCTACCAAGAACACCCAAAAACAATTTCACATGCCCCAAATCCCGCAGTACACATTTGACCAATGACAGTTTCATTCTGTGCTTCCTGGGCCTAAATGAGATCCTTATCAGTAGCAGCAGCAGGATCAATGAGTAAAACACGTTACGCCAGCCCCGGGGAGGGATGCTTTGCAAGCATCAGTCACTGACACTGATAGGCACTTGTGAGCGACACCAAAGCCTACAGCAGTTAAGTAACACACCTGGAGTCATCTAGCTGGTAAATGCCTAGAACTGCAGGTCAAAGGCTTCTTGAACCTCAGTTTTTATCCACTATGCCGTAATTCTCCAAATATCACCAGACAGCTTTGAGTGTTATTTAAGACAATAAATCTAATTTATTCTTATGAGGTATTTCAAGTTTAAGTCAGCTGGCTTACTCTCAGATGGTGTCTATAAAATCTTCAGTAACAGGGTAGAATTCAGTGTAGGGCAGTCACAAGCACCTCTAATCTTCCAATTTCACATTGTAAAATAAACTACAGTAACTAATAAATTTGGCTAATAAACTTTTTATAATTCACCATTTTTCAGATCGTTCAAGGAAGCAACCATATTACTAGAGACATAATTTAACCGTATAACAAGCATCACTAATATTTATGGAGTACTCACTATGTGATTAGTATCAGATATAAAAGTATGCCCACTCCTTACCCTATCCTGTTCCTCTACTCTTTTCCTACACTGAAGTTGCTGTCTGTCCTTCCATACTGGGTTTTCATCATTGACACTATTGGCATTTGAGGTTGAATGATTTTTTGATTGGAGGCTGTCTTTCCTGCTGCAGTATGTTTAGCACTAACCTTGGCCTCAAACCACTAGATGCCAGTAGCACTACCTCTCCATTTGCGACAACCATTTAAGAAACATTTAATATTTTCAATCAAGTGTTTGTTACAGCAAGGTCGCTTCTGAAGCATGTGGACCTGGAGGGAAGCTAGCTATGAAAGCAGAATGCATCAGGAAAGAGAGAAGGACGGCCGTGCTTAAGATAGAAAATGCTCTCAATGCTACAAAACTGGATTAGATGCATTACAACTTCTAAAGGAAAAGAAGACATTGAAGGGAAGAGGGAATTCACAGCAGTATACTTTTTCCATAAATAACCGCCACCAAACAACACAAGAAGAGTCACCCTTTATTGACTGTTTATTTACTACAAGTAAAAAAATTGAGCAGAGCCCTTTATGTGCAGTAACTCATTTGCTTCTCACAGTAACTCTATTTGTAATAAATATCATTACCCTTAATTTACAGATGAGTCAACTGAAAGTAAAGAATCACAGAGCTGGAAACCTCAGGGCTGGAACTGGAACCCAACTTAGTAATCATTTAAAAATATATATATCCTACTTGTTGTAGAAAACATAAAATTAAATACTAAAGCATACTGATACAAACGTAGGTGGACCTTTCCAGGACCCCGTCCAATGGTGACACTGTCTTGCCAGGAAATGACAGAGAAATGCACAAGAAACCTTTCAGAGGCTCAAGAAGAAGGAGGCGGGTTTACTTGTACAACCGCCCGTCTTGCCTGCTCCGCTCTTGGCTTGGGTTGTGCTCTGAGAATTTGGTAAGTGGTATCTAAAGTTAGAAGCTGCTCTCTAGCAAAGGCCCGTTGATCCAGTCCTTACGTAGATTAAATTTTTAAGCCCCCGCAGCCTGTTTTGCAAATACCACCCTCCTGCTCTACCTGAGGAAGGCAATGACCGACTAAAGGCCTCAGACACGCAGGCAGCGCTGCGCAGTGCTACTGGCCAAATAACATCGCAAAGGAAGAAGTGATTAATTTTTTTAAAGGTGACTTGAAAGTTGCCCTTTATTTGTCCTGACCTCTAGAGAACTTGTCTGAAAATAGTATCTTTTAGCACGTATCCCCATGCCCGAATCAGAGACAACCCTTCCGATGTACACAAAGTAGAAAGCATTCAGTATTGTCGAAAGACCCCTTTGAGTGACAGGCATCCTAACAGGCACGTGGATGTAGAGTTCCTCTCAGGAGCAGCCTGACCATAAAAGCATCTCCCTCAGAGACATCTGTAGTGGCAAGATAATGTCTACACACAGGAAAAAGTAAACTTCCAGAGATGAATAGAATTTAGAAAGAACAAAATTATCTGGCTGTGGAAAAAATATGTTGCATAATGTTAGGGGACATTTGTAAAAAGCAGAGCTCCTTCAGATGGATCCACCACAGAGCAAACCGCAGACTCAGGGATCAAGCACAGGCCAAGACACCAGGAAACATTCATTCATTCCACCAGGGAGCATAAGGTGGTCAATAAGAGCTTGATCCCAACTTCTTTGCAGCAGAAAGCAGTCTGACTTAAGCACACAGGCCACAGTTCGCCCCAAATTCTCAATCCATGCCATGAAAGAACTTAGGATGGCTCCTAAGCAGCTTGCAAAAGCATCTAAGTGTCTGAACGTGTTCTACAGAAGATAATAGAAAATTTCATTCCACTATTATTATTATAAAATAAACCCATTTGTATTGATAGTAGAAATGTTAATTATGTTAGGCTAAAATACTCTAAAAATAAATCCCAAACTCTACTGTTTCACACACAAGACTTGCTTCTTTCTTTCTCAGTGCGAGGCAAGTGTGATACTTCTTCCACTCCGTCATCTCTAGAACCTTGTCGATACCTAGACCCAACCGGAGGGAGGGGATAAATAGCACCCATTTTTGAAGGCCATATCCCAGAAGAGGCACACAACAGCTCCACTCATATTATACCAGTGAAAACTAGGTGCATGGCCCTGCACTGAAGACAAAGGGGTGGGAACTGCAGGCCCCATCCAGGAAGGCACCACACAACTGACATAGAACAGGGGGAAGGGTTTTGAAGGCCACTAAGTCAGCTGCATCACAAATCAACAAGAATACGAACAAGTGCAGCTTGACTAATGATAGAATTTCAAAGGCAGAATATTAATAGTTTAGGTTCCCAGGACCAATCATTCAAAATAAATGTAAATACAATATATCAGGAAAATAGCACACATAAATTTAAAACAGAATCAAAATGTTGGTACCGCCTTATACAGGAGAACTAAAATTCGACGTTGAATCAGTGGTCAACAGATATTCTATTTTATGCTGTTCTATTGCACAGAGAAAACAGTAACAGGTAAATCAGACAGACCTGATTAAAGGCTCTGTGTATTTCTCACTGTGTGAGCTTGGGAGGGTCAGTTAAGTTTGCTGATTCTCAGTTTCCTGTTCTCTAAAATAGAGTTAATATCATCTATTCATTTGGCTTTAAGTAATTAATAAATTAATATATAAAAAAGACTTGGCAGAGTTTATGGTATCAATAAATGTTAAATAAGGTACTCATTACCATTATTACTCTTTGTCATCTAAGTTTTAATTTTAGAGGTTGCTGCAACACGTCCAAAACCAAGTTCATTATCCTCTCCCGCACTCCTTTCGAGTCCTTCGCCTCTGAGGGATGCTTCTGTTATTGGAAAAACAATTGCTCCTGGGCACACAATTTTGCAGCCAGCTTTGATTTCCTCTTACCTCTTTATCCAAATTCCAAGTGTATAAATACCAATCATGTGCCTACCCAACCTTCCTAATTCAGATTTCTATTATGGACGACAACATCACCACCTTGGACTTTCCTGCCCGAAGCCGTTTTATTCATCAGTGACAGGTCAGCTTGAAAAACAGTAAGAGAAAAATAGCTAAAATTATATTCCACTCTATCTAGTCCACATTAACCCAAACAAAAATTTTAAACTATATGATTTTATCAGATTTATGGATTTTAAATCAAGGCTTAAATTCAAACTGTGATCTCAGATTTCAACAAATCAACAGGAGTTCCAAAGCACAAGGTATTCATTGGTTTTATGTTTTAAAGTGTTGGTCACATTGAAATTAAGAACAAAAACTATGGCATATTTACACAATGGAATTCTACGCAGCAGAGAGAAAGAAGGAGCTTATACCCTTTGCAACAGCATGGATGAAACTGGAGAGCATTATGCTAAGTGAAATAAGCCAGGAGGTGAGGGACAAATACCATATGATCTCACCTTTAACTGGAACATAATCAATAGAAGAAAAAATCTAACAATAGCCAGGGGCGGGGGGGACAGTGGGAAGAGGGGATTACAGGAACTACTATAAAGGACACATGGACAAAACCAAGGGGGAGGGTGGAGGTGGGGGAGGGAGGTGGGTTCAGCCGGGGTGGGGTGGAGGGATGGGGAGAAAAGGCATACAACTGTAATTGAATAACAATAAAAATTAAAAAAAAAAAAGAACAAACTGACAGCAACCAGAGGGGAGGTGGGAGGAGATAAAGGGGGGAGATGGATGTCAAGGAACGTGTATAAAGGACACATGGACAAAGCCAAAGGGGTTAGGATGGAGGGTGAGAGGTGGAGATGGCTGGAGTGGGGGGAAAATGGAGACAACTGCATTTGAACAACAATAAAAAACATAACAATAAAAAATAAAGTGTCACTTACAAGAAAATACATAAAATCATTTTACATCTTTGCTTACACACACATTAAAAGATCATTTATACTACCTAGCATAAAGACAATTGCTGCCATATTCAAACACGTCAATCTTATTTTCAAGTACCCCTAAGTGTAACACGTCTTTAATAACTGCACTACCTGCATTCTTTAGCAGATCTGACACGTGCTTCGATCACCCTTTCAGCCAAACTGGGCATCTCTCATGAAGAAATAGCAAAAGCTTCAAGCTAAAAACCAGCCCTTAACTAGTCAGTAACCTTAAAAAAAAACACTTACTTGCAGAATTTAGTGTTAGTACATGACCAAGTAACCTATCTGGTCCCGAGATGCAGCGAAGCCAAAATGTCATAAGGAAAATACCTTCGGAAAGGTGAGGAAGAAAAAGTGACATTGTCTTGAAATATGTTTTAAGTCAGAATAAAAAGTGAATCTCTAATTTGAAGATTGTGTAAATTGGTAAGAATTTGTCTCCAAATGAATAGTCAAAGGTATCATATCCTCTTCACTAGGTTTCTATTGCAAAGTGGGCTTTAGATCTTCAGTTCCTACTGTATGGCCATTATACTAAAAGTAGAACAATATTAATACAATTTTCTTTCAAGTACATACACATTAAGATAATCAAAACGCGGCAGACCTGACAGCAGCATCTGCTTTTTTGTTTTAATATTGATCCCTGACCTAATGTGTTCTAGTCACATGCAGCAGCTCCTGAATAAGCATCTCATTGTTTAAAACAGAAATTGGTCTTTTTTGCCCCAGTTATTTTCTTTGGAACTGCATGTTTTCATAAAACAGTAAGTAAGGTATGTTTTCATTTTTACCACCTGACATGCCACATTCAGCTCCAATGATTTGTATTGAGTCGCTCAAATTATTAACTGTAGTTCCAATGCAAACTAGGTCTGGTCTTGTTATTTGTATTCTAAAATACGGGGCAAAATGGCAATTGGAACAACCACCAATCAGTGTTTCACGAAGCTTGTTAGTCAATGCCACGTGCTGAGCCACAGATTCAGCAGGGCTCCTTTCCAACCCGGTGATCAATAGCTCGCCACGAAGACACAGCATAGTGCTGGTAGACTCGGTGAGGCGAGTATGATGATTTCCTATTTTTTGAAACCTCAGCACTTTCTAGCCCTTCTTCACAGAAGTGACTTTAATATGCATCACAGAAGGTAGCCCTACAGTTCTGTTCCCTCTTGAGTCTGTGCTTTCAGGATATCAAACTGTACAGTAGAAACCAGAAGAACTGGGAAAAGAAAGTAAGAAACGTGTCTGAGAAGAGGCAAAGGCAGGGTTGCTTGTTTGTTTTTTATCTTTTTCCCTCCCTCCAGCTATGATCTTTTGTAATGCTAACATGACATGCACGTTTCACGGAAGCAGGCTCCTGCGGTAGAAGACCTTGGAATAGACAGATTCTGCCCCACGTCCTTAGTAAGGCAAACTGCCCGGGTGCTGCAGCACAGCGATCGAACTCACACAGGAAGCCCAGCATTCTCTTACTTAGTACCAATAGTCCCACACCCTTTAGTGATGCAAAGCACAGTTGCCTGGAAAAAACAAGGCAGGCATCAAAACTGAGTAGGCTTGAAATTTCATTCATATTCATAGATCACTCATAAAAAATCTTCTACGTGTAACCCAGATGTCGGAAAACCCTCTGGCCTTTGCAGGTCCTATCACATAAGGTGGACCCATCCCATGCACAGTGGGTAAACAGTCAAGGGGTGTACATTCCTTTCGAGTCATTTATAATGGAGCCTAATTTCAAACTATTGCTCTCATCCTCTCTTATTCATTCTCTTTTATGGCATATTTTCTTATTCAAGGACAGACTGGGGAGCACAGTACATAGGAGAATGAAAGTTCACAGAAGGCCTGGGTTTGAATATCTGCTCTGTGATTCATTAACACAGCTG